>NC_088398.1:1476356-1803176 GCF_034236695.1 Oncorhynchus nerka
AGTCTCTCAGCCTGCCTGCGACTCAGGCTGCCGTGGAACCAGGCCTCGCACTGCAGCTGTTCCACCAGAGGGGGCGCCGCTGAGACCCCCAGACCTGATACACCCAGGGAATCATCAAAAGGCTCTGAGGGGAGAAGGAGAGAGGGCAGAGCGAGAGAGACGTTTTGAAACCATATGACCAGACCAGATTAATTCTTGATACATTCAGGATAACAATATTCTAATTTCCCCTATGTCCAAACCCAAATGAAAAAACTAATGACTTCTACTGTAGTGTAATTACTGCAATATAGCTGATAACCATTCTAATTAGTCTTATCTGAGATGATTGATAGTGACTGCTATAGACTGCAGGGCCAGTTGATGTATTGTATACAGACTCTAGCTGATAGGGCCAACTGGGACTCACTCATGTCGAACGCATCTCTGTGAGCATTGCCATTGGCTGCAGCTGTTGCGAGGCGGGGTTTATCCACATTGACGTATGAGGGGTCATCACACAGGTCCCGCCCTCCCTCCTTTGCTCCCACTGAAACAACCAATCAGAGGAGTTTAATCACATAACTGTCTGTCAGTATCACCTGGGAGGTGTTCAGGGATGGGAAACATTTAGAGTAGAACAGCTATATAGAATATCTGTTCTGCGATGTCACAGATAGAAGAACCCAGATAATTCACAGGATGTTGTTGGGGAATAATCAGAATTTGTTGGTAACATAGGTAAGATGTTTTATATTCATCATATGTTTGTAAGTTACTTCTCATAAGAATGTTATTTTTGTATAATACTGTGGCATGGTTGCAGTATCTGTTCTATGTCAAGACTAAGTTGCATGGGCCGGAGAGAGGGGAGAGGTCAAGGGATCATCAAGCGTGTATCTCTTGGCTCCACAATGTCTGTGTGCCAGTCAGTGTGTCTCTGTGATCTTGTCAAGATAGGATGGATTTGATATATGCCTGTTGATATGGAGTATTGGTTTATGGTTCTGAGTTTGAGAAAGGAGACAAAGCTGAACAATGAATTATGCCAATGCTGTCTTGTCCTGTGTATCTTTGCTATAAAGGATCCCATTTGCCATTGTGTTGGTACTCTCAACTTTTCATTAGAGATACTGAACTGTTGAAAGTCAAAATGCTATTGCAATGTGGAAGGGGCTCTCAGAGAATTCATGGAGAGACACTGAATTTATCTGAGAGTCACAGGATTGTGATAGAGCTCATATAATTAAAGATGGACTTTGATAACTAACTCTGACTTGTGTGTGTGGTTTGCTCCCATGATTTGGTAAATAGAGGAAATTTCCACGACACTGTATAAATCTGAGGCATCCGTTTAGAAATTCTTCTCACCAGCAGATATGGTGATGAGAGGAAGTCTAGTGGGAGGAGATGGAGTTAGATGAAACCTACTACAACTACTAAGGACATGGTGATGAGAGGAAGTCCAGTGGGAGGAGATGGAGTTAGATGAAACCTACTACAATTACTAAGGACATGGTGATGAGAGGAAGTCCAGTGGGAGGAGATGGAGTTAGATGAAACCTACTATAACTACTAAGGACATGGTGATGAGAGGAAGTCCAGTAGGAGGAGATGGAGTTAGATGAAACCTACTACAACTACTAAGGACATGGTGATGAGAGGAGGTCCAGTGGGAGGAGATGGAGTTAGATGAAACCTACTACAACTACTAAGGACATGGTGATGAGAGGAAGTCCAGTGGGAGGAGATGGAGTTAGATGAAACCTACTATAACTACTAAGGACATGGTGATGAGAGGAAGTCCAGTGGGAGGAGATGGAGTTAGATGAAACCTACTACAACTACTAAGGACATGGTGATGAGAGGAGGTCCAGTGGGAGGAGATGGAGTTAGATGAAACCTACTACAACTACTAAGGACATGGTGATGAGAGGAAGTCCAGTGGGAGGAGATGGAGTTAGATGAAACCTACTACAACTACTAAGGACATGGTGATGAGAGGAGGTCCAGTGGGAGGAGATGGAGTTAGATGAAACCTACTACAACTACTAAGGACATGGTGATGAGAGGAGGTCCAGTGGGAGGAGATGGAGTTAGATGAAACCTACTATAACTACTAAGGACATGGTGATGAGAGGAGGTCCAGTGGAGGAAGTGGGAGGAGATGGAGTTAGATGAAACCTACTACAACTACTAAGGACATGGTGATGAGAGGAAGTCCAGTGGGAGGAGATGGAGTTAGATGAAACCTACTATAACTACTAAGGACATGGTGATGAGAGGAGGTCCAGTGGGAGGAGATGGAGTTAGATGAAACCTACTATAACTACTAAGGACATGGTGATGAGAGGAGGTCCAGTGGGAGGAGATGGAGTTAGATGAAACCTACTACAACTACTAATGACATGGTGATGAGAGGAAGTCCAGTGGGAGGAGATGGAGTTAGATGAAACCTACTACAACTACTAATGACATGGTGATGAGAGGAAGTCCAGTGGGAGGAGATGGAGTTAAATGAAACCTACTACAACTACTAAGGACATGGTGATGAGAAGAAGTCCAGTGGGAGGAGATGGAGTTAGATGAAACCTACTATAACTACTAAGGACATGGTGATGAGAGGAAGTCCAGTGGGAGGAGATGGAGTTAGATGAAACCTACTACAACTACTAATGACATGGTGATGAGAGGAAGTCCAGTGGGAGGAGATGGAGTTAGATGAAACCTACTACAACTACTAAGGACATGGTGATGAGAGGAAGTCCAGTGGGAGGAGATGGAGTTAGATGAAACCTACTATAACTACTAAGGACATGGTGATGAGAGGAGGTCCAGTGGGAGGAGATGGAGTTAGATGAAACCTACTACAACTACTAAGGACATGGTGATGAGAGGAAGTCCAGTGGGAGGAGATGGAGTTAGATGAAACCTACTACAACTACTAAGGACATGGTGATGAGAGGAAGTCCAGTGGGAGGAGATGGAGTTAGATGAAACCTACTACAACTACTAAGGACGTACAACTACTAATGAGTTAATTGTTACAGCATTAATTTAATCACATAATCATTTAAACGTAGTAAATTGATTTGATTAAATAATTGTTATCGCATTAATGGTATTCACGTCACAACACCCCTATGGGAACACAGAGACCAGTTGAAACACACACTGTCCTAGAGCAACACACACTGTCCTAGAGCAACACACACTGTCCGAGAGCAACACACACTGTCCTAGAGCAACACACACTGTCCGAGAGCAACACACACTGTCCGAGAGCAACACACACTGTCCTAGAGCAACACACACTGTCCTAGAGCAACACACACTGTCCTAGAGCAACACACACTGTCCGAGAGCAACACACACTGTCCGAGAGCAACACACACTGTCCTAGAGCAACACACGCTGTCCTAGAGCAACACACACTGTCCGAGAGCAACACACACTGTCCGAGAGCAACACACGCTGTCCTAGAGCAACACACACTGTCCGAGAGCAACACACACTGTCCGAGAGCAACACACGCTGTCCTAGAGCAACACACACTGTCCGAGAGCAACACACACTGTCCGACGAGAGCAACACACACTGTCCGAGAGCAACACACACTGTCCGAGAGCCGAGAGCAACACACACTGTCCTAGAGCAACACACACTGTCCTAGAGCAACACACACTGTCCTAGAGCAACACACACTGTCCTAGAGCTGTCCTAGAGCAACACACACTGTCCTAGAGCAACACACACTGTCCTAGAGCAACACACACTGTCCTAGAGCAACACACACTGTCCGAGAGCAACACACACTGTCCGAGAGCAACACACACTGTCCGAGAGCAACACACACTGTCCTAGAGCAACACACACTGTCCTAGAGCAACACACACTGTCCTAGAGCAACACACACTGTCCGAGAGCAACACACACTGTCCTAGAGCAACACACACTGTCCTAGAGCAACACACACTGTCCGAGAGCAACACACACTGTCCGAGAGCAGCACACACTGTCCGAGAGCAACACACACTGTCCGAGAGCAACACAGAGCAACACACACTGTCCGAGAGCAACACACACTGTCCTAGAGCAACACACACTGTCCGAGAGCAACACACACTGTCCGACGAGAGCAACACACACTGTCCGAGAGCAACACACACTGTCCGAGAGCAACACACACTGTCCTAGAGCAACACACACTGTCCTAGAGCAACACACACTGTCCTAGAGCTGTCCTAGAGCAACACACACTGTCCTAGAGCAACACACACACTGTCCTAGAGCAACACACACTGTCCTAGAGCAACACACACTGTCCGAGAGCAACACACACTGTCCGAGAGCAACACACACTGTCCGAGAGCAACACACACTGTCCTAGAGCAACACACACTGTCCTAGAGCAACACACACTGTCCTAGAGCAACACACACTGTCCGAGAGCAACACACACTGTCCTAGAGCAACACACACTGTCCTAGAGCAACACACACTGTCCTAGAGCAACACACACTGTCCGAGAGCAACACACACTGTCCGAGAGCAGCACACACTGTCCGAGAGCAACACACACTGTCCGAGAGCAACACACACTGTCCGAGAGCAACACACACAAGGTCAATCTGACTCATTTCCTCTCACTGTGTCCGTGTCATTCTCTCACTGCAAGTCATTGTATTGTGTCACCTCATATCCTTTAGCTGAGTGTGTGTGTGTGTGTGTGTGTGTGTGTGTGTGTGTGAGTGTGTGTGTGTGTGTGAGAGAGAGAGAGTGAGAGGGATGGCTCACTTGGTAGAGGGGGAAGCGGCTGCTTGTGAATATCATTCTGACCCGGCTGTCCATAGGGCTGAAAAGACACACACCAGAAGCAATTAAGATACAGATGGAAAAACATACATTACACTGATCATCTGACGAGACACACACACACTGTGAGGTGAATAAGGAGAGTGCCAGAGAGAGTGGAAGACTAAGGCCTGCCGTGATGTGAGACTGGGTCAGATGATTAGCCTACATACCGAAGTGCCCTCTCTCTCCTGGAGCTGCAGTCTGGATTCAATACAATTGACTAACAATTACTTGATGTGTGTGTGTGTGTATGTAATATATATCTCACCAGCGTAGCCACAGGGCGGGCCCTCATGTCCACCAGTCCCCCAGGAGGAGGTTGTTTCCCGGGGAAGTTATTATAGTACGGAACATCTGCAGGGGGCGGTGCTCCCTCATCTTCCTCTTCCTCCCATGCTGAGCCATCAAACGGAGCCATCCTGAGAAAGGGAAGAGGAGTTAGAACTCAGGAGTGACACACACACACACACACACACACACACACACACACACACACACACACACACACACCTGTCATGGGGGGTGACCAGTTTGGGGGGGTTCTTCAGGTACTGTTTGAAGCGTAGTTCGAAGGCCTGCCCTATGGTACTGATGACTTCCTGGGCCAAGCCCTCCGAACACTCCAGGATATGACACGCTGGACAGAAAGGAAGCAGAGAGGAGGGTAAACAACAGAGGTAAGGAAACAGAATATTGGCACTGCCTCACTGTCCAAAGAAAGGTACTGAACAGGGATTTGATGTGCTGCTGGATAAATATATTGAGTTTGTGTTTATTTTTACAGGGACAGTGCACATGAATCAATGTTTCAGTAAAAGTGCCGGTTTTAGCCAGCTGGCTAATTTTCAACTGCAGTCCCTGGGCAGGTTATTAAAAACAATTACAATATAGACAATCAATGAGCAGTGAGCACACACAGAATAATATAGGACAAGCAACATGTAGCATGCAGACAAAGCAATAGCACAAAAAGCAACCAAACAAAATACATAAAAGCAACAAAGTGGAGGGATGACATTGATGTAAGGTACTGAACAAGGACCGGATGTGCTGCTGGATAAATCTACTGGAGGGATGACATTGATGTAAGGTACTGAACAAGGACTGGATGTACTGCTGGATAAATCTACTGGAGGGATGACATTGATGTAAGGTACTGAACAAGGACCGGATGTGCTGCTGGATAAATCTATTGGAGGGATGACATTGATGTAAGGTACTGAACAAGGACCGGATGTGCTGCTGGATAAATCTATTGGAGGGATGACATTGATGTAAGGTACTGAACAAGGACCGGATGTGCTGCTGGATAAATCTATTGGAGGGATGACATTGATGTAAGGTACTGAACAAGGACCGGATGTGCTGCTGGATAAATCTATTGGAGGGATGACATTGATGTAAGGTACTGAACAAGGACCGGATGTGCTGCTGGATAAATCTATTGGAGGGATGACATTGATGTAAGGTACTGAACAAGGACCGGATGTGCTGCTGGATAAATCTATTGGAGGGATGACATTGATGTAAGGTACTGAACAAGGACCGGATGTGCTGCTGGATAAATCTATTGGAGGGATGACATTGATGTAAGGTACTGAACAAGGACCGGATGTGCTGCTGGATAAATCTATTGGAGGGATGACATTGATGTAAGGTACTGAACAAGGACCGGATGTGCTGCTGGATAAATCTATTGGAGGGATGACATTGATGTAAGGTACTGAACAAGGACCGGGTGTGCTGCTGGATAAATCTATTGGAGGGATGACATTGATGTAAGGTACTGAACAAGGACTGGATGTGCTGCTGGATAAATCTATTGGAGGGATGACATTGATGTAAGGTACTGAACAAGGACCGGATGTGCTGCTGGATAAATCTATTGGAGGGATGACATTGATGTATGGTACTGAACAAGGACCGGATGTGCTGCTGGATAAATCTATTGGAGGGATGACATTGATGTATGGTACTGAACAAGGACTGGGTGTGCTGCTGGATAAATCTACTGGAGGGATGACATTGATGTAAGGTACTGAACAAGGACTGGGTGTGCTGCTGGATAAATCTATTGGAGGGTGACGATGTAAGGTACTGAACAAGGACTGGATGTGCTGCTGGATAAATCTATTGGAGGGATGACATTGAGTCTCACCTCTCTGGTTGACTGGGTCTTTGGCCACGTATGCTACATACTCTGCTGTGTCCTGAGGGAGAGAAAAGAGAAGAGGGGGATGGGGAGGAGGAAGAGAGGGTGGGAGGGGTAAATGAGAGGGAAATATGAAGAGGAGGGTGAGGAGAAAAGGGGAGAGTGGGTGAGTTGGAAGAGAGAAGGAAGCAAAGACGTTTAGTCGGAAGAGCTATTAACACACAATGATCTAGAGGAGGAAGAGGAAGAGCTATTAACACACAATGATCTAGAGGAGGAAGAGGACGAGCTATTAACACACCATGATCTAGAGGAGGAAGAGGAAGAGCTATTAACACACAATGATCTAGAGGAGGAAGAGGCAGAGCTATTAACACACAATGATCTAGAGGAGGAAGAGGAAGAGCTATTAACACACAATGATCTAGAGGAGGAAGAGGAAGAGCTATTAACACACAATGATCTAGAGAGGAGGAAGAGCTATTACCACACCATGATCTAGAGAGGAGGAAGAGGAAGAGCTACTAACACACCATGATCTAGAGATGAGGAAGAGGAAGAGCTACTAACACACAATGATCTGGACAGGAGGAAGAGGAAGAGCTATTAACACACAATGATCTAGAGGAGGAAGAGGAAGAGCTATTAACACACAATGATCTAGAGGAGGAAGAGGAAGAGCTATTAACACAATGATCTAGAGGAGGAAGAGCTATTAACACACAATGATCTAGAGAGGAAGAAAAGGAAGAGCTATTAAAACACAATGAACTAGAGAGGAAGAAGAGAGGAGGAGGAAGAGAAAGAGCTATTAAAACACAATGAACTAGAGAGGAAGAAGAGAGGAGGAGGAAGAGAAAGAGCAATTAACACACCATGATCTAGAGAGGAAGAAGAGGAAGAGCTATTAAAATACAATGAACTAGAGAGGAGGAAGAGGAAGAGCTATTAACACACCATGATCTAGAGAGGAGGAAGAGGAAGAGCTACTAACATACCATGATCTAGAGAGGAGGAAGAGGAAGAGCTACTAACACACCATGCTCTAGAGTTGAGGAAGAGGAAGAGCTACTAACACACCATGATCTAGAGGAGGAAGAGGAAGAGCTATTAACACACCATGATCTACAGGAGGAAGAGGAAGAGCTATTAACACACCATGATCTAGAGGAGGAAGAGGAAGAGCTATTAACACACCATGATCTAGAGAGGAGGAAGAGGAAGAGCTACTAACACACCATGATCTAGAGGAGGAAGAGGAAGAGCTATTAACACACCATGATCTAGAGAGGAGGAAGAGGAAGAGCTACTAACACACCATGATCTAGAGGAGGAAGAGGAAGAGCTATTAACACACCATGATCTAGAGAGGAGGAAGAGGAAGAGCTACTAACACACCATGATCTAGAGAGGAGGAAGAGGAAGAGCTACTAACACACCATGATCTAGAGTTGAGGAAGAGGAAGAGCTACTAACACACCATGATCTAGAGGAGGAAGAGGAAGAGCTATTAACACACCATGATCTACAGGAGGAAGAGGAAGAGCTATTAACACACCATGATCTAGAGGAGGAAGAGGAAGAGCTATTAACACACCATGATCTAGAGGAGGAAGGGGAAGGGCTATTAACACACAATGATCTAGAGGAGGAAGAGGAAAAGCTATTAACATACAATGATCTAGAGGAGGAAGAGCTATTAACACACAATGATCTAGAGGAGGAAGAGGAAGAGCTATTAACACACAATGATCTAGATGAGGAAGAGGAATTAACACACAATGATCTAGAGGAGGAAGAGGAAGAGCTATTAACACACAATGATCTAGGAGGAAGAGCTATTAACACACAATGATCTAGAGAGGAGGAAGAGGAAGAGCTATTAACACACCATGATCTAGAGGAGGAAGAGCTATTAACACACAATGATCTAGAGAGGAGGAAGAGGAAGAGCTATTAACACACCATGATCTAGAGAGGAAGAAAAGGAAGAGCTATTGAAACACAATGAACTAGAGAGGAAGAAGAGAGGAGGAAGAGAAAGAGCAATTAACACACCATGATCTAGAGAGGAAGAAGAGGAAGAGCTATTGAAACACAATGAACTAGAGAGGAAGAAGAGAGGAGGAGGAAGAGAAAGAGCAATTAACACACCATGATCTAGAGAGGAAGAAGAGGAAGAGCTATTGAAACACAATTAACTAGAGAGGAAGAAGAGAGGAGGAGGAAGAGATGAGGAGGAAGTGCTGGAAGAGAAAGAATACATGTCTGAGGAAGAGAGGCAGGGAGTTCCACTGACGTGGATGAAGACAAAGGAAGGAGGAAAAGAGGAAAGGAGCTATGGAATACAGAGAGAGATGGATAGAGGAAAAGAAAGATGGACGGAGCAAGATGGAGAGGCGGCGTGACAGGGATAGCGGAGTAGATGGATGGACAGAGTGAAGCAGGGAGAGAGAGAGAGAGAGAGAGAGGCATAGAGAAGTAGATGGGTGGTCAGAGTGAAGCAGGGAGAGAGAGAGAGAGAGAGGCATAGAGGAGTAGATGGATGGACAGAGTGAAGCAGGGAGAGAGAGAGAGAGAGAGAGAGAGAGAGAGAGAGGCATAGAGGAGTAGATGGGTGGTCAGAGTGAAGCAGGGGAGAGAGAGAGAGAGAGAGAGAGAGGCATAGAGAAGTAGATGGGTGGACAGAGTGAAGCAGGGAGAGAGAGAGAGAGAGAGAGAGGCATAGAGGAGTAGATGGGTGGACAGAGTGAAGCAGGGAGAGAGAGAGAGAGAGAGAGAGGCATAGAGGAGTAGATGGGTGGACAGAGTGAAGCAGGGAGAGAGAGAGAGAGAGAGAGAGAGAGAGAGAGAGAGAGAGAGAGGCATAGAGGAGTAGATGGGTCGTCAGAGTGAAGCAGAGAGAGAGAGAGAGAGAGAGAGAGAGAGAGAGAGAGAGAGAGAGAGGCAGAGAAGTAGATGGGTGGTCAGAGGGAAGCAGGGAGAGAGAGAGAGAGAGAGAGAGAGGCATAGAGGAGTAGATGGGTGGTCAGAGTGAAGCAGGAGAGAGAGAGAGAGAGAGAGAGAGAGAGAGAGAGAGAGAGAGGCATAGAGAAGTAGATGGGTGGACAGAGTGAAGCAGGGAGAGAGAGAGAGAGAGAGAGAGAGAGGCATAGAGGAGTAGATGGGTGGTCAGAGTGAAGCAGGGAGAGAGAGAGAGAGAGAGAGAGAGAGAGAGAGAGAGAGGCATAGAGGAGTAGATGGGTCGTCAGAGTGAAGCAGAGAGAGAGAGAGAGAGAGAGAGAGAGGCATAGAGAAGTAGATGGGTGGTCAGAGGGAAGCAGGGAGAGAGAGAGAGAGAGAGAGAGAGAGAGAGAGGCATAGAGAAGTAGATGGGTGGTCAGAGTGAAGCAGGGAGAGAGAGAGAGAGAGAGAGAGAGAGAGAGAGAGAGAGGCATAGAGGAGTAGATGGGTGGACAGAGTGAAGCAGGAGAGAGAGAGAGAGAGAGAGAGAGAGAGAGAGAGAGAGAGAGGCATAGAGGAGTAGATGGGTCAGAGTGAAGCAGAAAAGAGAGAGAGAGAGAGAGAGAGAGAGAGAGAGAGAGAGAGGCATAGAGAAGTAGATGGGTGGTCAGAGTGAAGCAGGGAGAGAGAGAGAGAGAGAGAGAGAGAGAGAGAGGCATAGAGGAGTAGATGGGTGGACAGAGTGAAGCAGGGAGAGAGAGAGAGAGAGAGAGAGAGGCATAGAGGAGTAGATGGGTGGTCAGAGTGAAGCAGGGAGAGAGAGAGAGAGAGAGAGAGAGAGAGAGAGAGAGAGGGGCATAGAGGAGTAGATGGGTGGACAGAGTGAAGCAGGGAGAGAGAGAGAGAGAGAGAGAGAGAGAGAGAGAGTAGGAGAGAGAGAGAGAGAGAAGTAGATGGGTGGACAGAGGCAGAGCAATGAATAGAGTGGGTATAGAGGATGGATAGTGTGGTGAGCGAGGGAGAGGGCTGTATGACTCACTGGGTCTCCTCCAGAAGCGAAAGAGATGGACTGCATGTGATGATTTGCTATTATCTGTGAAAAGAGAGAGAGAGATCATGTCTCTCCATTCAGCAGTAGGGGTTGGTTCCATTGACAGTTAGATATAGTGTATACGAAATACCTAACTGACTGGATGATGTAATTAACACCATGTAACAGTCTGTAATAACAAACCCAGATAAATCAATAACAACAAACACTCATTCAGGATCCATGCCCGAGTGTGCTTGTGTGTGTGTGTCACCTGTTTGCAGTCAGAGGCCAGCAGGTTGAGGCTGCTGGTAGAGACCGTCAGGCTGATGGTCATCCCAGCAAACTGCAGGTTACGTTTCCCCAGAATGGACGTCATACAGCGAGACGACGGCTGGAGGGGGAGGGACATTCATGTTAAACAGAAGGCCAACAGGGGAAGGAAGATTTGACCAATAAGGAAGATGAAACACAAGATATTCTAAAGGATAACAACAGAACATAGTAAACGTACTGTACAATATACAGAGAAGAATGTGTGTGTGTGAAGGCAATAGAGAGGGAGAAGCATGTCTGAGCCGTGTGTGTGTGTGTGTGTGTGTGTGTGTGTGTGTGTGAAGGCAATAGAGAGGGAGAAGCATGTCTGAGCCGTGTGTGTGTGTGTGTGTGTGTGTGAAGGCAATAGAGAGGGAGAAGCATGTCTGAGCCGTGTGTGTGTGTGTGTGTGTGTGTATGTGTGTATATAGAAGAACAGCTGGCTGCAGGCTGCCACTGAAGCTTGTCCTAGTCAAGTCTCCCACAGTCTCACACAGTCCCCCACAGTCTCCCAGGGCCAGACATGATTTAGCCAAACCAGTCTGTTGTGTATATAGCTGTTTTATGTAGTGTTTGGGTGGATGCATTAAGTTTTACAGGAATGCCCCCCCAACTTAGTCACAAGTCTCCCTCATACAAGGGGCAGTGTGTACATGTTTTTTTTAATTTTTAATTTTTACCTTTATTTAACCAGGCAAGTCAGTTAAGAACAAATTCTTATTTTCAATGACGGCCTAGGAACATGTGTGAGAGAGACAGTGAGAGAGAAAGAGGGAGACAGAGGTAATTACCTGGAAGTACCACTGACCACAGAGTGGTCAATCCAGCTAAATCCAGATCCAACAACGCCCTGACCACGGCCCTCCACTTAACACATAAATAAATAATACTCTGTGTGTGTGTATATTGGTGTACCTTTCTCTTGCGTTGGGCTCCTTTGGCTCCAGGCACTGCCTCACACACCACTGAGATAGCCTCTCTGAAACAACAACACGTGTGAGAATCTCTCTGTAACACACTTGTGCGGATTTCACACTGTGCAGCAGATTAGATGAAATCTGGCAACATGTAACACAGACTTGATCATCCTGACAACCACACTCATCCTCACCATGGATACAAACATCACTATAGAAACCAGAAGGAAACCAGCAGGATTCCAGAACATGCTAATTTAGAGGTTGTGAGGGCGGTAGGCACACACACAATACTGTTAAACCTATACAGTCCTTTCAGATTGGCCAACACGGAATGGGTAGCGGCTAGGGACCAAAATATAACAGGGCAAAAAAGAGAACTGGGGGATATGAACTGGAGATAAATAATGCATTTCTATGTGAAAAGGAGGTAGCTAGTAAGAGTACATTTTGTGATTTGCAATGTTTTGAACCAGAGCCCTATACAACACTTAGCTATAACTACATGGCTGTTTTGAACCAGAGCCCTATACAGCACTTAGCTCTAACTACATGGCTCTGTTTTGAACCAGAGTCCTATACAACACTTAGCTCTAACTACATGGCTCTGTTTTGAACCAGAGTCCTATACAACACTTAGCTCAAACTACATGGCTCTGTTTTGAACCAGAGTCCTATACAACACTTAGCTCTAACTACATGGCTCTGTTTTGAACCAGAGTCCTATACAACACTTAGCTCTAACTACATGGCTCTGTTTTGAACCAGAGTCCTATACAACACTTAGCTCTAACTACATGGCTCTGTTTTGAACCAGAGTCCTATACAACACTTAGCTCTAACTACATGGCTCTGTTTTGAACCAGAGTCCTATACAACACTTAGCTCTAACTACATGGCTCTGTTTTGAACCAGAGTCCTATACAACACTTAGCTCTAACTACATGGCTCTGTTTTGAACCAGAGCCCTATACAACACTTAGCTCTAACTACATGGCTCTGTTTTGAACCAGAGTCCTATACAACACTTAGCTCTAACTACATGGCTGTTTTGAACCAGAGTCCTATACAACACTTAGCTCTAACTACATGGCTCTGTTTTGAACCAGAGTCCTATACAACACTTAGCTCTAACTACATGGCTCTGTTTTGAACCAGAGTCCTATACAACACTTAGCTCTAACTACATGGCTCTGTTTTGAACCAGAGCCCTTACACAACACTTAGCTCTAACTACATGGCTCTGTTTTGAACCAGAGCCCTATACAACACTTAGCTCTAACTACATGGCTGTTTTGAACCAGAGCCCTACACAACACTTAGCTCTAACTACATGGCTCTGTTTTGAACCAGAGCCCTATACAACACTTAGCTCTAACTACATGGCTGTTTTGAACCAGAGCCCTATACAACACTTAGCTCTAACTACATGGCTCTGTTTTGAACCAGAGCCCTATACAACACTTAGCTCTAACTACATGGCTCTGTTTTGAACCAGAGCCCTATACAACACTTAGCTCTAACTACATGGCTGTTTTGAACCAGAGTCCTATACAACACTTAGCTCTAACTACATGGCTCTGTTTTGAACCAGAGCCCTATACAACACTTAGCTCTAACTACATGGCTCTGTTTTGTACTACCTAACCACAGTACATCTGCGTGCAGTAACTTGATCATTCGCCTTAAACAACAGCTTAAACGGTTAGTTCACCCAAATGACAAAATAACACATTGGTTTCCTTACCCTGTAAGCAGTCTAAGGACAAGGTATGACAGCAATCCATCCCTTGGTTTAGTTTTCCTGGCACTGTTTCCAAATGCTAACGTTTTAGCAATTGTTGCACAAATCCCATTCAAGTCATGGTACCGACATTAGCATTTTCCGCACATCATGTTCAAATCATCTATAAGTGACTTTGTTGAGCTTCACAATCAATTTTAGATACTTCCGGAGGATTTTGATTGTCATAATGTTTCCATAGACCGCTTACAGGGTAACGAAACCAATATGACATTTTGTAATTGGTTGAACTATCCCTCGAACAATTGGAGGTTCTCACCTGGTGACCTGAGTTCTGGTGTTGAAGTCCAGCGCCCTCATAGACTGTAGCACCTCCACACAGCCCATATACTACACAGGAAATAAAGAGGAGACGCATATGAACAGGGATGCCACATCCTACAGCACTCCTCTCCACACAGCCTATACACTACACAGGAAACAGGAAAGGAACTCATATGAACTAGGATTCCATTTCCTCCAGAACACCCACACTGACCGGAGGGGAAGATGGAAACAGACACAGATGGAAAGATGGACAGACAAGAGATCATTTTGAGAGAGCAACAGAAAAATTGACAGATATGGAAAGTTAAAGAAATATGCAAGTACTAGCCTATAGGCCTACATCCTACAAACTGAAAAACAGAGAACAACCAACTCTTACCCGTACTGAGTAGGCGACCCCAGTGGTGCTGACCACATGGTCTGAGTGTAGCCATCCTCTGGTGGGCTTGTTGACGAAGGAGCCGTGGCGTGTCCACTCATCTCCCCCCAGCTGCCCCCCCTCCACCCGCGCCCTCCTGGACGCCCCACCCAGCCGGTTCATATCCTGCAGAGGGGGGCGATGGAGGGGAGAGGGGGCTGTTAGACAGGGAGGGGGGTGAGGAGTGGGAGAGCTGGAACTGTTACCCCCTGAAGACCCCATGGGGGCTTGAGCCTGCTGAGGCCTGCTGGAGACCTTGAGGCCTGGGAGTAGAGTAGCAGAGATGCCCAGGCGAAGGGCTCCCATCCTGGGGAAGAAGGAACAGAGCGTGGTGGGGCTGTTCTCGGCCCGGCGGGGGGAGGAAGGGGGGAGGATGGGGGTGAGAGAGGAGGAGGAGAGGGAGGAGGGTAGCCCAGGAGGGGTGAGGGGGGTTGCGGCGGTGGAAGGGGGGAGGGAGAAAGGGTTGGAGTTGGTATCGTCATTCGAACTGAGAGATTCACTCCGGAAGTGAGTGTACTTAGTTTTAGGGACCAGCTCCATCATGGATCTGAGATGTTCGATGTTATTTCAGTGTTTCTCTAACAAGTCCACACACACTGGTGTGATTCAGTCTAAACAACAATGGTGGTTCATTCTCTCTTTCTCTGTATTATCAGTCTCTCGCTCAAAAACACACGGGTCTTTCTTTCCCTCTCAGTGACCGTTGTCCATCCGTCCGCCCCGTTTTATATCCTCCCGTCATTGTCAGGCAGTGCAGCAGACACTGCGCAAGAAACACCTTCATCTACAAGACAGAGGAGAGCAGCAAGAGGAGCGATTGAAGATCAGAGGGTATCACTCTCTAAGAGTCTAACCCAGCACACTGATGGAGTGATACTCAGTTGTTTGGTGTCTACACTATCAGTCTTACAACATTTTATGACTTTCAATCCACAGAAATGAATGCCACTTTCCAATAGACAGAATCAAAAAGGATTTTTGTGATCAAGTATGTAGCACCTGTTCTGAAAAATGCTGTTTGAGCACATCAGCATGTCAACTAATGTAGCATGGCACTTAAGTCCAGTTGTTCATCTTTGAGCACCATGGAGATTCCACATACAACCTCAGAATGTGATTGTCTATTGACACAGACACTCAGGTGGTATGAGTTACTGCATCAAGGGGCCTACCCTCATGTGTCTGTTAGCATGTGTTGGAGTAGAAACCTACTCTACTGCCTGTAAATGGCACAGCGTGTGTGAGTCTGTGGTGTGTGTGTGTGCGCGTTTCAGCGTGTCTGTCGGGGCAGTAGCTCACTAGCCTCTCTTGCCTGACACGGGCCCATAAAATCCCTATCAGCTGCCAACGAGTAGATCAGAAGGGACACACACATATAGGGCCGACACACACACACACACACAGTGCTGATACACACACACACACACACACACACACACACACTGCCAAGACACAGCAGTGAAGGGTCGATACAACAGAGTAAGATTATCTGCAGAGTTTAATATAGCAAAGTTCTGTTAAGACCTGCTGATCTATGGCCAAACACCAATTCTGCCAGGGAAAATCTCTCTATCCCTCCTGCTTTTTATTCCTCTCTCTCTTTATCCCTCTTTCTCTTCTGTGAGCAGCTTTGTTTTTCAGGTTCCAAGGCTGCTGGAGAATACTCCTAAGTAATTGAACTCTTCCTCCTCTGTACTCTTTCACTCCCTCTCCCTTTTCCTCACTCCCCCTCTCTCTTCCTCCAGATGGTCTCGTGTCCTCTCTGGATGGCCTTGGCTTTCTCCCCCTCTTCCTCTCTCTTCCTCCAGATCACCTCCTGTACAGTCTCTCTCCCTCTCTCTGCGCTTCTCTCTCCCCTCAGCTTGTCCTCTCCTATCCTCTCCTGGAATCCCTCTCTCCTCCTCCACACTGTTTTCTGTGCCTCCCTCAGTAGCCGCTGCACTTCCTCCTTCTCTCGCTCCACCACTTCCTGCCTTCTCTTCCAAATGATCTCTCGCTCCCCCTCCCCCCCCTCCTCGTCTCCTTTCCCGTTCTCCAGACTGTCCTCTTAAACAGTCCCTCTACTTCAAAGATTGTCTGTCTCTCTCCACACTCACTCTGTAACTACAGCCAGAGTCTATACAATGCACATAACCTAGTAACAGACAACACTAGATAAGAAAAAGACCAGATGCTGGGCTTGTCCCTGACTGAAGTTTCTGATATGGCTAAAACCGTAGGTAGAGCTGTTCTAGAACATTGCTGCCCTGGTTAGAGTGGATACGTTCTGGAGCACCATAGCATCAGAAGTCCTAGAGTTGGAGAAGTTGCCTCTTTCTGGTTACAGAAACAGTGACACACACAGTGATGATGTAACAAGAGAGAATGTAGGTCATTGTCTGATGACACCACCGGTGCGATTGTTTTGGTGATAATGAGACCTGAATGGTACTGGAGGCTTGTTAGAGAACTCCCTCACCCAGTCATTACACTTAATTAAACCTCCCTCCCCTCTCTCTCTCCTTATCGATTCCACAGAAACAGTCTTGTTTAAACAAGCCAAGCCAATAGTCAGTTACCTGGGAGAAGCATGTGTATTTCTTAACACTGCACAGTACGGTCCAGTACTAACCTAACTAGAAACACTGAGCTAACTACAATCCGAACAATCTGCATAGTCCATCCAAAGAGAAAACTAAAGATGTCTAACATGAACAGTCTCCAGCCACAAGACACAGCTCACAGGACTGAATAGTGGAGGTTGAACCTGGAATATAACTCCAGGGGCTTGTCAGCTCACAGGACTGAATAGTGGAGGTTGAACCTGGAATATAACTCCAGGGAATTGTCAGCTCACAGGACTGAATAGTGGAGGTTGAACCTGGAATATAACTCCAGGGGCTTGTCAGCTCACAGGACTGAATAGTGGAGGTTGAACCTGGCATATAACTCCAGGGGCTTGTCAGCTCACATATCAGTGTTATTTCCAGCACTTTACACATGTTCTAACCATTACTCTGCCAGGTTTGACCCACTGAGATAAAACTTTGTAACAGATTGACAATTTGGCACCAAGAGTTACACGATGATACCAGAGAAAGTTGACTTTCAACAACAAGCGCTAACGGCTAAAGCCCTGTATGTTTGGAAGCAGAGGGCTACCAGCTAGCCGTTTGATTTTGGCTGCCTAGCAACAGACAGAGGGACGCTCGCTCGATCACACCAGTCTAGCACCAGAGGGTCTGACACAGCACTCGCTAGCTAACGTCTCCTCCCAGACAGAGAGCACCAGAACACATCAGGATACAGACTGGGATTAGCTATGAAGTGCTATGTAGGGGCTATGAAGGGCTATTAAGGTCTTACGACAGCCTATGGCAGGCTCTTAACACAGCCTAACTGTCTTTGCATAACTACAAAAGTCTTCCATTATAGTCTATGCTCTAAATGTCTATTTGTCCTAGTGCTGTAGCACTACCAGTGGAATGCTAAATGCAGGCTAGATGGTCAGATCGCGACGGTCAATTAGTGGCTGTAGCCAACGCGTCCCGTGTGGCTCACCTGGTGGAGCATTAGGCTTGCAACGCCAGGGTTGTGGGTTCGATTCCTACAGGGGACCAGTACGAACAAGTATGCACTCACAACTCTAAGTCGCTCTGGAAAAGAGTGTCTGCTAAATGACTCAAATATAAATGTCAACACAGATGAACGTATAGAGTTGCGTTCAATTGTGAAACGCTAGCAACAGACAGAACCAGTCGCTAACAGTGACGAGATGTCACAAACATAGCCAACGGGTCACTTAGCAAACATAGGTTAACACTAGTAAATGCTAGTACAGCAGGTTTAACCCTCGCCCTGCCAGATATTAGTGCACAGAATAAAACACAGTGTAGGTCAGACGAGTGCAGAGTACAGCGCCCTCTACCTGAACAGATGTCCTGATTCTCCTACACACAGATAGAAAACACACACAAGTAGAGAAAGTCACCACTACACTAACACATAAACAACACACAGTTGATGATACCAGTTAAGACTACATAGTTCCACAGCTGTACAAAGTGAATGATATGTCCACATGTAGAATTATCTGATTATAATCCAGATTAATAATTTCTGACATCGGCTTGGTATACCACCTGTCCCGGTCAGGACGCTAGTTACCAGCAAAGATGGCACGGCAGAAGTTGAAGAGAGAGAATGAGAGATATACCTCATGGCAAACCAGCAAGAACACTGCATCAATTTCAGTCTAGAATTCTAGACAGAGCCTACATTTACATAAATAGGTTAGAGGTTCTACACACTAACACCCCACCAGTAGTCTAGACTGTTTCTCCTGGTCGTCACCACCCCACCAGTAGTCTGGACTGTTTCTCCTGGTTATCACCACCCCACCACTAGTCTGGTCCTGTCTGGACTGTTTCTCCTGGTTTACATCTCAGTCTGTCTCCGACTGCAGCGGATGCAAGTTGCCGTGGCAACAAACATTAGAAGAGAAGCCTGCTCAGGATCTATATTGAGAAATCCTGACAGCGGCAGAAACATCTCAGACAACAAGATAACAGACTGCTTCCACAAATCAGAGCCCAGGAGCAGCTAAGCAGAGCTGAGACTGACCCATTACGGTCTTTAACATCTAACTATAGAAACCACAGCCGGTCGGCCAGCCAGAGACTCCTGGAGGGATCAATACCACTCAGGAAATGATCAAAGTTTGGCCCACGTCGCACCGGCCATAAAACCAAATCAATGTTGACATCCCAACCTGGCTGATTCCAGACTCTGGCTAGGACACATGGATTAACACAACATATATTGCTTCAGAGGATGAAATACTTTCATATATGATAGTCAATATTAATATCAATAAACTTTACTATCACAATAGCTAACACTTTAGAAAAAAATTGCATAACAACATCCTGAATGTTTTCCTATACAGTCCTAACTGTTAGGTAAGTAACGACAAAGGTGGTGATTGTATAATAATCTGCAGAGCAGGTTTTTTTCCACCTATAATTGTTTATTTTACTACAAAAATTGTTTTGGGGTTGCTTTGAGTTGTGAATAAATTCTTGAGAACTCTTCCTTTGCTTCAAGAGTGAATGAAAAATGTAAAACAATTGTTCCTTATTTTGGGTTAGACAGAGTAGAGGTAATTATCCGTAGCATGGTATTAACAGAGCTCCATATTCACATCAGAACCATATTCATGTTTAAACACCCTCGCTCTCTCCTCTCTTCCACTCGTTTAAATCACTAAGTCATTGCCAGATCTCATATCCTCTCCATCTATCCTCTCCTCAGCTTGTCCTCCTCCTCTCAGCTGAATGTGAAACAGCAGAACGGCAGGGCTGAACAACGGCACTCCTTCATTGTCTTCCTCTCCTCCTCTTGCTTCGCTCTCTCATTCCCCTTTGCTTTCCTTCCAGCTCTGTCTGAGGGAGAGACGAGCCCGCTGTCTATCCTCTTCTTCTCCCTCTCTGTCTGTCTGGGTGATGCCGCCTCTCTCTCTCTCTCGCTCATGCGCTGCTGCTGTCTCATCCACTCACCCCTCCTTCCCTTTCCCTCTCTCGTTCCATTTCCCTCCCTCCTTCCCTTTCCCTCCCTCCTTCCCCTCTCCTCCCCTTTTCCCCTCTCCCACTTTGCAGTCTAAATCATTTAACAGTATATGCATGCGTGTGCACTGAGCATTGCTCACTCCCTTTCTCGCTCACACACACACTAGGGGAAGGACAACGGAATGGATGGAGGAGGGGAAGGAGAGAGGGATGGAGATAGTAAGTCGCTCTGGATAAGAGCGTCTGCTAAATGACTTAAATGTAAATGTAAATGTAATAGTAGAGCCCAAATGGGCTGTTTCCCCTCTAAAAGGCTCCTCCCCCTTATTCCTGTTTGGTAACCGGAGAACCAGAGGGAGAGATGGATTGAATTGAGATGGAGGGAAAGAGAAAAAAGGAGGGAAACAGACAGAGGAAGAGAGGGAGGGGAGAGTCTCTCTCTCGACAGACCAGACAGACCAGACAGACAGACCACACAGACCAGAGATGCAGGCTGATTTGAGGGCATTGTGAATAACATTGATGTATACGGCCAAATATGGACATTTAACCTGGCAATGCCAAGCAGCTACTGTACCACGAGTTCACCGCTGGTAAAGAACAGGTTATTATCTCACAAACAGGACAGTAACAACAGAAACAATACACTTGATGTGGCAGTCAAGATACATATTCTTCAAGTCTTAGAAAGAAAAGAGAAAACCAAAGTGATCAGTGGACCAAGTGAGAACTTCCAGTGATGAGAACCGAGATTCAGACAGAAACACAGAAGAAGATCTAGAACTGCAGAACCGCTAGAGAGACAGAATCAGGGAGAGAACAACAGAACCCACGTCAACACCTCAGCGTTACAAAGTGTTGCCCACAGAGAGAGTGATTGTTGAACGCACACCCACAGTGTGATGACACCGTTCACCATACAGATCACAGCGGTATACAGAGTGATTGTTGAACGCACACCCACAGTGTGATGACACCGTTCACCATACAGATCACAGCGGTATACAGAGTGATTGTTGAACGCAGACCCACAGTGTGATGACACCGTTCACCATACAGATCACAGCGGTATACAGAGTGATTGTTGAACGCACACCCACAGTGTGATGACACCGTTCACCATACAGATCACAGCGGTATACAGAGTGATTGTTGAATGCACACCCAGCAACCCCACACCAGGCCCTATACCAGTAACACACACACACACCTCTAAATGGCTTAGACAGACAAATAAACAATGTCCTTTACAACAGGGAGATACTGACAGTGGGAGGCGCAACCAGCAACCCATATGCCTGTGTGTGTCTCTCAAGTTCTTACCACGTATTCCATGGGACAACACTGACTGCCTGTGAGTGTCTGTAACCCTAAAAACACCAAAGCGCACATGGTACACACTAGAGGTCGACCGATTAATCGGAATGGCAGATTAATTAGGGCCGATTTGAAGTTGTCATAACAATCGGAAATCTGTAATTTTGGACACCAATTTAGCCATTTTTTTTACACCTTTATTTAACTAGGCAAGTCAGTTAACAACACATTCTTATTTTCAATGACGGCCTAGGAACAGTGGGTTAACTGCCTTGTTCAGGGGCAGAACGACAGATTTTTTTTTTTACCTTGTTTTTACCTTGTCAGCTCAGGGATTCAATCTTGCAACCTTACAGTTAACTAGTCCAACACTCTAACCACCTGCCTCATGGGAACCTGCCTGTTACGCGAATGCAGTAAGAAGCAAAGGTAAGTTGCTAGCTAGCATTAAACTTAATCAATCATAATCACTAGTTATAACTACACATGGTTGATGATGTTACTAGTTTATCTAGCTTGTACCGGGTTGCATATAATCGATGCAGTGCGCATTCGCGAAAAAGGACTGTCGTTGCTCCAACGTGTACCTAACCATAAACACCAATGCCTTTCGTAAAATCAGTACACAGAAGTATATATTTTTAAACCTGCATATTTAGCTAAAAGAAATCCAGGTTAGCAGGCAATATTAACCAGGTGAAATTGTGTCACTTCTCTTGCGTTCATTGCACGCAGAGTCAGGGTATATGCAACAGTTTGGGCTGCCTGGCTCATTCTGAACTAATTTGTCAGAATTCTACGTAATTATGACATAACATTGAAGGTTGTGCAATGTAACAGGAATATTTAGACTCATGGATGCCACCCATTAGATAAAATACGGAACAGTTCTGTATTTCACTGAAAGAATAAACGTCTGGTTTTCGAGATTATAGTTTCCGGATTCGACCATATTAATGACCAAAGGCTCGCATTTCTGTGTGTTATTATGTTATAATTAAGTCTATGATTTGATAGAGCAGTCTGACTGAGCGATCTTAGACACCAGCAGGCTCATAAGCATTCATTCAAACAGCACTTTCATGCATTTTGCCAGCAGCTCTGCTGTTTATGACTTCAAGCCTATTATCTCCCGAGATTAGGCTGGTGTAACGATGTGAAATGGCTAGCTAGTTAGCGGGGTGCGCGCTAATAGCGTTTCAAACGTCACTCGCTCTGAGACTTGGACTAGTTGTTCCCCTTGCTCTGCATGGGTAATGCTGCTTCGAGGGTGGCTATTGTTGTTGTGTTCCTGGTTCGAGCCCAGGTAGGAGCGAGGTGAGGTACGGAAGCTATACTGTTACACTGGCAACACTAAAGTGCCTATAAGAACATCCAATAGTCAAAGGTATATGAAATACAAATGGTATAGAGAGAAAGAGTCCTATAATAACTACAACCTAAAACTTCTTACCTGGGAATATTGAAGACTCATGTTAAAAGGAACCACCAGCTTTCATATGTTCTCATGTTCTGAGCAAGGAACTTAAATGTTAGCTTTCTTACATGACACATATTGCACTTTTACTTCTCCAACACTTTGTTTTTGCATTATTTAAACCAAATTGAACATGTTTCATTATTTATTTGAGGCTAAATTGATTTTATTGGTGTATTATATTAAGTTAAAATAAGTGTTCATTCAGTATTGTTGTAATTGTCATTATTACAAATAAATAAATAAATACCGGCCGATTTTAATCGGTATCGGATTTTTTTGGTCCTCCAATAATCAGTATCGGCGGTGAAAAATCACGATCGGTCGACCTCTACTTGGTACTGAGTGGAATATGCCTGATCTCTGAAAAGAAACTCCTCCCCAAGTCCCTATCTCTTAGGAGTTAGCTAATCTAAAGAGTCTCTCTCCCTCCCTCTACGGCACTGACCCTCAGACTGGACAGCCACTACGCTACCCACTGGTCAGTGGCTGACTACTGTTAAACAAAAAATATATGTGGGTATTTTTTCCTCATTAGTCCACTGTTGATACAGTCCCTAAATTCTTTGAATGTTAGCAGTCAAGTCAAGATATTGGACTTTCAAGAAGTAAAATGTCACTTGCCACATCATCATTATGATGCAAAATGCATCATGTGATTCCTTTAACATGTAAGGGATAAACACCCACGTTCTGTACATTACCTTGGAAACAACGGACGGCAGAGCGGGATGAGGCGGAGCCAACTAGCTACAGCAACACAGTCCCGACCTCTGCAGCCGAATAACAGCAAAGTTTATTTTGTTTAAGCTGTTTATCCCGCTTATACCACATTTGTCAATGAAAACAATACTAAGCAGAAATAATGTTTTTTAGTTTTTGTTGATATTTTCACTTATATAAGCAAATTCATACTCCTATTTTGGTTGCTACAGACTCAACCCAGTGGTTCGTTATGATTAGTTCGATATTTATGGACGTGAAAATTGGCAGATTAATCGGCATCGGCTGTTTTTGCCCTCCAACAATCGGTATCGGCGTTGAAAAATCATAATCGGTCGACCTCTAGTACACACACTCTTAACCAATCACTGAGTGTTGTACATGTAGCGAATCATAGTTCTCCTAAATGATCCCCCTCACAAACACTTGGCTTGGAGCATGCATTGCTCCCAGGATCAACTGTGGAGAGAGTCATGTGACCTCCTTGTTCAGGTGAGCGCAAAGGTACACACACACACACACGTTAGGCAAGCTCTTTTTGTATCCCCACATACCAAAGACTGTGTGTGTGTGAGTGTATATTGAGCATGTTCAGACACACATTGTGGAATGAAAGGAATTACTTTCAGGGACTAGTCAAATAAATACAGACAACAGCTTTCCTTCCCAAAATCAGTCATATGTTTACACACACGCACAACATATAACCTGTCAGGTGATGTGAATGTGACCGAACATGTCCAGAAATATTCAGGTTATTGAGCGTATATTAGGGGGTGATGTGGACATTAGATTAGCCAGGCTTTCAGCAGGCCCAACCAGCCGACCAGACCAGTTAACAGTTCTACATGAGAGAAACAGATAGGGGGAAACAACCTGAAACTCTCGCCCTCTTTTTCGCTCTCCCTTCCTCTCTCCTCATTTTATTCTAACTCTGTCCACTCTCCTTCCTAGACTTTCTGTTTCCCTTTCTCTTTTGTCTGCTCTGTCTCTCATTGATGTTCTCTTTTCCTCTCAGGTTCTCCAAGTCTGTCCCTTCCTCTATCCTTCAATACCAAATACTGTAAAACTTCAATTACTATCCCAGGCGTTTATTTGCTTTAATCACTGAACACCACCGGCGCTTATTAGAGACAGGCTTTTAATCCAGCCAGGCGTCTATTTCCTTAACGCACACAGCTCTTGCTCAATAAAATGTTGAAAAGACTACCACACTGTTTGTGACCAGTATAAACATTGTAATAACAAATCCATCACAGATCAGACACGCAAAGACTAGCCTGCCCATCATACACCCCCCGATTTCACGTTTCAGCACCTCTTGTATCCACCGTAGTTGAGCCGACCATGTCAAACCACACTGCCGTCTCATCCATGACTCTCCTTTATCTTTACTGTACTCACTGAAGTTCACTCGTAAACAATTACATTTAGACACAGCATTTATTTGAAACAGGTGTTTATTTGCTGGAATGTGTGCCGCTGCCTGGCTATTAAAAAAGGACAGACAGTCTGAAGGTAAAGTTTGTTTTATTGCCGACTCAATTACTTAGCTACTCAAACACACACACATTCTCATTCTGCCTGCCCCCTGTCCTGACCACACCGGGTTCCACTCCTATCAGCTAAAAACAAGAAGAAGTGGCTCCAGTGGGCACGCGGTCACCAACACTGGACAGTTGAGGAGTGGAAACATCCCCTGGAACATAACAGCCAGTTCAGTTTATTGTTGTGGCCGGGTCAGTCCACAGACCTCAACCCAATAGAACATATTTAGGAGGAGATGGAACGGGCTGTTCACAGCATGTATGTACCACTGTCAATCTGCAGCAACTGCATGAGCACATGACGCCAACATGGACCAACATCCCTGTGGAACGTTTCCGACACCTTGTAGAATGTCACAAAGAATTCAGGCTGTTCTGGAGGCAAAGGGGGTCGGACCCGGTACTAGATGGGTGTACCTAATAATTGACTAGTGAGTGTTTTACCCTGGGTGTAAAAATGTATATACTGTACCAGTCAAAGGTTTGGACACTCCTACTCATTATTTTCTTTATTTTTACTATTTTCTAATTTGTAGAATAATGGTGTTATTAGTTTTGATGTCTTCACTAAGAGTGTGCAAAGCTGTCATATATATATCAATCAAAAATTCTCAGGGCAGTGACTGCGAGAATTGACTGAATAACAAGATATCTCCCATCAGTCTCTCTCCATCTCTTCTCCCCATGTCCCTCTCCCTTCTGTGTTGCTGCTTTGATGAATATTAACCAATTCTACAGGGCCCCATAAATGCTGTACACACAAACGCACGCGCACACACCTCACTGTCCAGAACAACAGGCCTTAACGGAGACCAATACTTTACAACACACAGGACAGATCTGTCCTGTCCAAATCTATACAGACTCGCTCTGACTCATAGCCTACCCTACACAAGTTATGGCCCAAATAAATTGGATAATTCAAGACAACAGCACAAAGACTGAAGAAACTCAGAGTCGTATCACTTTATTCACAAACATACTGATATGGTAGACAGAGAACTCCTTCACCACTGCTCTGAATACAAGCTCAGCCAGCCAGCCAGGGGAACTATTAGTGTGTAACACTACACAGACTGCACACCATAGGGAACTCTTAGAGTGTATCACTTTACAGAGAAACAATAAGTAATCCCTGGAAACTGTAGCCTCTGGGCCAGAGCAGGATGTGAGACTGAAACAGTTCCCTTTTAACCTCACAAACCTCCCACACAGAGGGCACACCACACAGGCCCAATGCCATGAACCTAGGATGGCAGAAAACAGGATTAGGCACAGAGATGTCATAAAGGAGACCAGGAAGTACGGGAGCTAACCATTCTATTCATTTCATTCGCTTCCATTCAGTGGACAGGAGTTCCATTCGCTCCCTGTTCATATGTACTCCTGTTAATAACATCAGACATTAGGAATGTCCCTCTCTAAATGTGCTGATCAAATGTGATCGACAGGAAGCACCAGTATATGACGGGCCTGAGTACGAAGCATGTGCAACCCTGATAAAGCTCCCTGTTTTGTATCATAAAAAAATCTATGAATCTATGAATAGTGGTATCATAATGATTACTTTGGGACTTGATTATTATATATGCCATTTACAGTTATTAAGTGCATCAAGTAAATACTAGTAGGCCTTTAGTTACATTTAAACTACTAAATGACTTAAATGTAAACTATGTGGGAGTGAATCTGTCTGCAGCTCAGCATGTAGTCTTAAGTGTCTATGTGAAGTGAGTAGGAGGCAGACCAGGGCTGCAGGGCAGGAAGTGGAGCTCAGGCATCACCATCTCTTCCGCTACGTTGTAAGGGACGGACAACCACACACTGAGACCCAGATAACTGCTCCTACAGTGTTTCCACACACACACTGAAAACTATTTGGGTCCACAATTAAGTGTTACAGTGAAGGACCCAAATAAGTCAAAGGTCATACATATGAATGTTCTTAAAACCATGGAAACAAAACCTCTTCTTGATGCAGATAAGCTGCTGCTCACAACAGCTGAAAGAGTATCTTGCCAGCTAAAACAGAGCAGTATCTAGCCAGCTAAAACAGAGCAGTATCTAGCCAGCTGCTTGGCTTTTTCTCTGGCAGTGAGCTACATGTCAGACATAGCCTCATATTGATATACAAACTGACGCTGAGTGAAATCCAAGACTGTTGCCAATTGGAACTAAGTGCTGGCACACGTCCGCACACATGCATATGTGCACGCGCTCACACACACTTATTTTTGAGTGGAGATACACACACCTGTCTGACAAATCAAAAGGGAGTTAAGGAAAGGTATCACCCAGCCAAGCTTATCACACAGACAGGACTGATTGGTTCTGCTTTTGATTGATAGGGTCTGCATTAGATTGGGCAGACCCGGTTTGATTGAGAGGGTCTGCATTAGATTGGGCAGACCCGGTTTGATTGAGAGGGTCTGAGGTGGATTGTGAAGCTCTGTCAGACAGGATGTCTTTGATTGACAGATAGATTAATTGATTAGTTGGTAGTGTGTGTGTGTGTACATTTCTATCACTGACATGTCTGTCTCTCAGAGTGTATTATCCCCAGGCCCAGCCATGCAGCAGTCAGTCAAGCCTTCCTCCTCTTCGTCACCATCAGAGAGATAACCCACTGACAGTGAGTTTAAGGAGTGTGTGAGAGTGTGATATGGGAGCTGGGCATATTATGAAGCAGTCTGTTCAGACACAAGCCTACCTCTATCCACTCCATCCCTGACTCCTGTCTGTCTGGGGTGTCTCCAAACCATCAGAGTGGTATACTATGATTAAACTTAGATTTACTCAGGGTTTTCCAAAGCTAGCCAGCTTTAGTCACATTCCAGCTCAGGCTTCATCCGTATTACAACAGTGGATATTGCTTATATGCCTGCTGCTAACTCTAGCAGGCTTGTAACTGTGCATGCATGTCACACGTGTCTGGTGGAAGGCCAAACTTTTCATTGAGACAAGGCTGAAACATCCATCCATGGGCGAGTCAGTGCCACGTCTTCATTTGTGCAAAATGAAAAGAGTTATGCTGCACATTCAGCAGGCTGTGGTGTAAAATAGGCTCGTTGAAGGGCTGTCTTTATTTCATTATAGTTAATAACTTCTTTAGTGTGCTTATCAATACACGAGCACCTTTCCCCCACTCCTATCGATATAATAATCGTATTAAGTTATACACACGTTTTACTTGATTTTATTGGTCTTTAACTCGTGACACTTCATTCAAGATACATGGAGTTAACCCTGAGTAAGCCTGCCCAGGTGCAGGTTAGTTCTGGATTTGTTGCCATAGAAATGTACCTGGCTAAAAGGTGAGCCACTGTCGTGGTACCAGTTATCCCGAGTTGAACTCAGAGTTGACCAAAGTGACCTCGCCAACTCCTCAAACCACATACGTAGTATAGGGCTCAGGACCAGGCCAGCTGTCTAACAACAGTAGTCCCATCTCAGACTGAGGTGTAGGTAACCATAACAATTGTGTGTGTTTACGTTTCTGGCCACACCAATGCAGCCCGAATCATATGCTTATGAAGGGCCCAGCATCACAGCTTGTTGTTGAATGTTCTGTATGTGTCACGGCCTGGCCATAGAGAGGCTTTTCTCTATTTTGGTTAGGCCAGGGTGTGACTAGGGTGGGAATTCTAGTTTCTTTATTTCTATTTCTTTGTTTTTGGCCGAGTGTGGTTCCCAATCAGAGGCAGCCCTCTACCGTTGGCTCTGATTGGGAATCGTACTTAGGTAGCCTTTTCTCCACCTGTGTTTTTGTCACGTTCTGACCTTTATTTCCTGTGTTTTGTAATTAGTTAGTATGGTCAGGGCGTGAGTTGGGTGGGCAGTCTATGTTTGTTTTTCTATGATTTGAGTATTTCTATGTTTCGGCCTAGTATGGTTCTCAATCAGAGGCAGGTGTCATTAGTTGTCTCTGATTGAGAATCATACTTAGGTAGCCTGGGTTTCACTGTGTGTTTGTGGGTGATTGTTCCTGTCTCTGTGTTTGCACCAGATGGGACTGTTTTAGGTTTTCTCACGTTTGTTGTTTTTGTTAGTTATCTCATGTGTAGTTTCTTTATAAATTAAAGAACATGAATAACCACCATGCTGCTTTTTGGTCCGCTTCTCTTTCACCAGAAAACCCTTACAGTTTTGTAGGAAGTTGTTTTCTGTATAGTTTATTTGCCTTACAGAACTGTTCATTTTTTCACTTTGTTCGAGTGTTTTGATCAATAAAAATCATGGACACTTACCACGCTGCGCTTTGGTCCATGCCGTCTGACGAGAGACGTGACAGTATGGCACGTATCCAACTACAGAGTATTGTTTTAGTCAGGGCTTGTTACAGATTATTTAAATTATCATTGTTGTCTTGTCACTTGTTGTCTTGTCACTTCCATGACAATATAGAACCTAGACCTATTGAAACATTAAATCATCTCCATGAAAATGCCATCTTGACAATATACTAATGATCTATATTGCACATCACAGAAATGTGAACTTCTGATTAGGTCGCTGAAAAAGAACTAGAGCATTTACAGAAAGCCAAAACCAGCCTGTTTAGTCTAAGACTTTAGATTCGGTTTCTCTAAACCTGTGCGGTAACACTGGGATTCATTTAGTAATAGCCTTGCATTAACGTGTTTTTACATAGTAAGAACAGTAGCATAGTTTCCATTGCATAGTAGGCCTTGTGGAGTTTACATAAACGGAATAGTGGTCAGTTCCTGTTCCACGTGTAGAAAAACAAACAAAACCGCATATTGCTATAGTAGTACGTAAACAACACCTCAATACAAACAGTGCGGTTACTTTTCTTGTTACAGTATTAGTACTCATGTAGGTCTATAAAGTGTTACCAGAACAGTTTAAATGACAGAGTTGGACAACTTGTTGTGAGGAAAGTAATGATATCCCAGGGACCCAGGCCTACAGAACTGACTATTTCTAGTAGCCTATGCAGCAAACCACTTGATTTTGAAAACACCCAAAAGTGACAACACGGCTATTTGCGACTTCTGTTGAATGGATACAATGTTTAATGTGCGGCCTATGCTAGTTACTTTGTATCTCTAGGCTATATTTCGCAATGTTACAATAACTCGATACATTTTTTCGTAGTACGGCCAAACTGAACTCAGAAGTCTTACTAGACGAGTTATTTTTTTAGCACGACTGTTTCGCCAACATCGAACAGATGGCACAACAAAAGTAATAGCCTAGGTTGCCTACACTCGGCCTACAGCAAATAATATTCATCTGTCAGACAATGTTATTGCTTTAGTATTCCAATGTCCTAAAACGTTACAACACGCAGCCCTTAATATTCAAGCCCAAACCATGCCCAGAGAAGTGTGGTGAACTTTTGTCAGGAGAACTTACCAGCTATCTTCCTCCTTGTCCCTTTTGTGCCTCTTGTTTTCTCCCAGCTGTTGTTGTCCCGTAGGCCTACCTCTAACTTAATTACACAAGTGGCTGAATGTGAAGGTTCAAAACGCCAGCTGTCGTACAGTGTGCATATGAATTTCTTTAGAAAGAGGGCTGAAACTTTCTTCTTTAGTTTCTCTTCCTTTCCTCCCCCACCGCCCCCTTTCTACCAACACAAAAAAGCCACTTCCGCGAACAAATGGTAATGTCATTTGCCTTGGCCGCTAGTGCCACTCAGTTTGTGTGGTTCTCTGCACCTGGCCCGCGGTTGAGCGGCCTTGACAGAAAGGGGTTGCGAAAAACGATAATTTCCCACAATAACAATCCAGCCTACGGTATAACCGAGTAAACTGACATTAAACCACATACACACAGTCTTTATTGAGTCACACATTATTATTTGCATAGTGCAACTGTAATGCCTACGTTATAGGCTACAACTTTCTTGACCGAGGAGCACGAGAACAAACCAGGATAGCAGATCATAATGTTTATGATTGGATCACTGAGGCCAAATAACGTTATATTGTATTTTATTATATTCCGTTATTTTCTATTTTATTACACTCAATTATATTCCACAGTCCTATATTTTATTCTATCCCATTTTTCAATTAAACTCAACAACTCAACTCTATTCAATTGTTTTGCCTGTTCAATAATAGAATAGGCCCTTATTGAATAGTTAAAATATGATAAATAGCCTATACTCTAGATAATTCCATGAAGACCAGTCATTTATGCATAGTGAATACTGTTCAATGGAGTCCTCTGCTGGTAGATACCATATTCGCACACGCACAGCTTAATATTTGTATTTGACAGTACTAGAAAATAAAAACATTTAAATTTATGAGACGATCCAGAGCGATTTACAGTAGTGAGTGCATATTAATTGTACTGGTCCAACGTGTGAATCGAACCTACAACCCAAGCGCCATGCTCTACCAGCTACAAAAGACTGTCTGCATATCTACAAAGGGTACATTCTACCACCTACCTATTGTTTTTCTTATGGTTTATCACACATCAATGTAAGAATTGTAATCTCTGTTGTGGATAGGCTTAAAACACGTGTTTTGCTTGGTCGAGGCTAATATAATAATAATGTTATAATCATAAAATAATATTGTAGGCATACTCCGGGTGTATGTTATCAGGGTCTTGTCTAGAAGAGATAAGGTTGTGACATTTGACATCAAAAGTATTTTTTATTTGAGCTAGTCCTAACTCTTTTCCTAACCTTGACCTAGTTCTCATAACCTACTGCTCACGTTATACTAAACCTACTACGAAAAAAAGTTGTATCCCTTCTAGACAAAACATGATATCAGTGGAACACTGCACACCCTGTACTTCCGCTACACAAATAGCGTGGTCAATTTCCGTCCCACCTTCTTATACAGCTCATTGGCTTTTTGGATTCAGAGATGGCACTTTTACTGCTCCTGATTGGCTCGCCAGAGCCACCCAGTGTTTGAAGGGCATGCAGTTTTGTCGGCTAATACATAACGAGGACGTATGCGACTTTAGGGTAAGCACTTGTCTGTTGATTACACAGGTTATCAAACACATGATTGTTACTATCTATTGTCACAGCAGAGATACATTATAATCAGTAGAAAGTGTATTACGTTGCCATTAAACTAATGATCATGTTTACATTCAGACGTTGCGCAGGGGGTATCTAGCTAGCTGTTAGCCTATGATGTCTAATCAAATATGGTGGATAAATGAAGATATCTTACGCAGGCCGTTTACCTTTGAAAACAGTTGTCATAGTTCCGGTCTGCTTTAGGGTTAGCTGCTAGATCTGGTTTGCTTAGTTCATTGACCTAATATGAACCGTCAAAAAATTTGCGAGTGGGATGTTTCCGTCTCTGGTCCAATGCAATGGTTGTGGATGGGGCTGGCTTGTTCCTCGCCGAGTGACCGTGGTGAAATCACCCTTTACTCTCGATAGGCAGGTGGCTTATAACTACAGCAGACATGTATCTTGAACTTAGACAGCAACATACATTTCAGCCACCATAACTTCATCAAGTTAATGCTTGGATTTCAAATAGAATAGGTTGCTAACTGGACAATAATTTATGGTGAAATCCTGTGTAACACTCCTCTGATCTACCCTCCCGTCTTATGCAAATAAGATGACAAACAGCTGTTCTCCTTATTGGTGTCCAATGACTACATTTTGATCTTATTGGAACAAGCATGTACAGCATTCTCCCCTTCTTTCTCCCTCTACTACTCCATAACTCACCCTCCATGTCTCTCTCCTTCCCTGCCTCCCTCTCTAGTTGTTTCTCTTCCCCCACTCTTTCTGTCTCAGGTCTGGATGCTGCAGGCTGTGTCCAGGCTGAGTAGAGCAGCGGTGCTTGTGAGGCGAGTGGCCGCCCAGGTCCAGGTCACCACTGTAACCATGGCCCAGAATCACCAGAGCTGCGGTACCTCCTGTCAACGGAATGGGGGTGCTGTCACAGCAGCCATCCTCATCATCGGGGACGAGATACTCAAGGTGATACTGGAGATGGGGGCTTGCTACTAGAGGTCGACCGATTAATCCGAGTGTCCGATTAATTAGGGCCGATTTAAAGTTTTCATTACTATCGGAAATCTGTATTTTTGGGTGCCAATTTAGTAGACTTTTTAAATTTTTTATTATAATAATTTTGAAAATACCTTTATTTAACCAGGCAAGTCAGTTAAGAACACATTCTTATTTTCAATTACGGCCTAGGAACGGTGGGTTAACTGCCTTGTTCAGGGGCAGAACGACAGATTTTCACCTTGTCAGCTCGGGGAATCCAATCTTGCAACCTGCCTCTCGTTGCACTCCACAAGGAGACTGACTGCCTGTGAAGCGAATGCAGTAGAATCCAAGGTAAGTTGCTAGCTAGCATTAAACTTATAAAAAACAATCAATCAATCATAATCACTAGTTATAACTACACATGGTTGATGATATTACTAGTTTATCTAGCGTGTCCTGCGTTGCATATAATCGATGATTTAACAAATGTGCATTTGCGAAAAAAGCACAATCGTTGGAGGACTGTACCTAACCATAAACACCAATGCCTTTCTTAAAATCAATACACAGAAGTATATATTTTTACACCTACATATTTAGCTAAAAGAAATCCAGGTTAGCAGGCAATATTATTGGGGCGGCAGGGTAGCCTAGTGGTTAGAGCGTTGGACTATTAACCGGAAGGTTGCAAGTTCAAGCCCCGAGCTGACAAATCTGTCGTTCTGCCCCTGAACAGGCAGTTAACCCACTGTTCCTAGGCCGTCATTGTAAATAAGAATTTGTTCTTAACTGACTTGCCTAGTTAAATAAAGATCAAATAAATAAAAATTAACCAGGTGAAATTGTGTCACTACTCTTGCGTTCATTGTACACAGAGTCAGGGTATATGCAACAGTTTGGGCAGCCTGGCTCATCGCGAACCAATTTGCTAGAATTTTACGTAATTATGACATAACATTGAAGGTTGTGCAATGTAACAAGAATATTTAGACTTAGGAATGCCACCCGTTAGATAAAATACAGAACGGTTCCGTATTTCACTGAAATAATAAACGTTTTGTTTTCGAAATGATAGTTTCCGGATTCGACCATATTAATGACCAAAGGCTCGTATTTCTGCGTGTTATGTTATAATTAAGTCTATGATTTGATAGAGCAGTCTGACTGAGCGATGGCAGTCTGACTGTTACACTGGCAATACTATAGTGCCTATAAGAACATCCAATAGTCAAAGGTATATATACAAATGGTATAGAGAGAAATAGTCCTATAAATACTATATTAACTACAACCGATAACCTCTTACCTTGGAATATTGAAGTCTCATGTTAAAAGGAACCACCAACCACTCATGTTAAAAGGAACCACCAACTTTCATATGTTCTCATTTTCTGAGCAAGGACCTCAAACGTTAGCTTTTTCACATGGCACATATTGCACTTTTACTTCTCCAACACTTTGTTTTTGCATTATTTAAACCAAATTGAACATGTTTCATTATTTGAGGCTAAATGGATTTTTATTGATGTATTATATTAAGTTAAAAATGTGTTCATTCAGTATTGTTGTAATTGTCATTATTACAAATAAGGAAATAAAAATCGGCCGATTTTAATCGGTATCGGCTTTTTTTTGGTCCTCCAATAATCGGTATCGGCTGTGAAAAATCACGATCGGTGGACCTCTACTTGGTACTGAGTGGAATATGCCTGATCTCTGAAAAGAAACTCCTCCCCAAGTCCCTATCTCTTAGGAGTTAGCTAATCTAAAGAGTCTCTCTCCCTCCCTCTACGCCCCCACTCTCTCTCAGGGTCACACGGTGGACACTAACAGCGCCTTCCTGTTGCGAGCTCTGAGGAAGCTGGGAGTGTGTGTCCAGCGTGTCACAGTAATCCCAGACCAGCAGGAGGTCATCTCTAAGGAGGTGGCCCTCCTGGCCCCACAGTACACACACCTGCTCACCTCTGGGGGAATAGGCCCCACCCACGACGACGTCACCTTCGAGGGTGTTGCCATGGCGTTCGAGGAGGAACTGCATGCCCACCCGGAGCTGGCCCGTTTGGTGGAGGAGTTCTTTGGGGTGGTGGATAGGGAGAATGCAGCCATGAAGCTAGCCATGGTCCCCCGCTCGGCCAAGCTCAACTACGGCACTGACCCTCAGACTGGACAGCCACTACGCTACCCACTGGTCAGTGGCTGACTACTGTTAAACAAAAAATATATTTGGGTATTTTTTCCTCATTAGTCCACTGTTGATTACAGTCCCTAAATTCTTTGAATGTTAGCAGTCAAGTCAAGATATTGGACTTTCAAGAAGTAAAACGTCACTTGCCACATCATCATTATGATGCAAAATGCATCATGTGATTCCTTTAACATGTAAGGGATAAACGCCCACGTTCTGTACATTACCTTGGAAACAATGGACGGCAGAGCGGGATGAGGCGGAGCCAACTAGCTACAGCAACACAGTCCCGACCTCTGCAGCCGAATAACAGCAAAGTTTATTTTGTTTAAGCTGTTTATCCCGCTTATACCACATTTGTCAATGAAAACAATACTAAGCACACATTTACCAGTAGAAATAAAATGTTTTTTTTTTATATTTTCACTTATATAAGCAAATTCATACTCCTATTTTGGTTGCTACAGACTCAACCCAGTTGTTCGTTATGATTAGTTCGATATTTATGGACGTGACCCAGTTGTTTGTTCTTTGTCCCGTTGCCATGCTCACTGCCAACGTTCTTATCCCTAGCTATGGCTAACACAGTCACAAACTTTTCAGCCAGAATAACAGCAAAGTAGATGTTTTCTAGTGACTTTCATTTGAGTAAATCGATAACAATGAGCTGGTAATGCCCGACTTTGCCTGGCATAGCTAGAAAAGTTTGCCTTCTCGTCAGGACACCCGACACTGTTCATTACGAGGAGATCGTATTGCATATCAAACACTAGGCTAGAAGCTAGCTACAGTGGGGCAAAAAAGTATTTAGTCAGCCACCAATTGTGCAAGTTCTCCCACTTAAAAAGATGAGAGGCCTGTAATTTTCATCATAGGTACACTTCAACTATGGCAGACAAAATGAGAAAAAAAATCCAGCAAATCACATCGTAGGATTTTTAATGAATTTATTTGCAAATTATGGTGGAAAATAAGTATTTGGTCAATAACAAAAGTTTATCTCAATACTTTGTTATATACCCTTTGTTTAATGCAAGAAACCACTTTACAAAATAAAATGCATTATTATTCCCATACCATTATTACAGAGAATTAAACAAATTATGCTTCCCTCTGCCTATTGGCTAATTATCTTATTCAAGCCGGTCTCAAAACACAACACTGCCCCTTTAAGACAAAACAAGCTCTTTACCTGACTTGCATATCAAAGATGTCTAGACATGTACACATGTTGTGCTCTTGTAGGAAGCAACCACTCCCCCATTGCTGACTACAAATGATCTATAACTGGACTAATAACTCAACTAGCGGAGGATATGAACAAATGTGCACAAGTGGCTAAAGGCAGCTCACACTTTTGATCTCAAAACAAGCTCATCTACTCACGACTGCTTATGCTGTAAACAGTCCAGTTCAAAGTGAATGGCACAGATCCATATATGGAAAACAAAAAGGATAACGCCGCACACTGCTGCTCAGGCTCCCAGGTGATTTTATTCATAACAACGTTCCCTTAAGTCTTCATCGGGCTTCCATATCCCATGTGGGGGTGGAAGGTCCTAAATATAGGGGCAGTACTCAGTGACATCACTTAGTGAAACTGTTTGGGAGCAGTGTGCAGCGTTTTCCATAAATTCACCTGCGAATAGTACCTGGATGTGCGTATGTTCTTCAGCTTTTGTACAGATCCATATATGGCAATGGTCTATTTGCATATAGGCTACTGCTGCTCTGATTGGTTATGCCACAGGTCTGTGTAGAGTAAGGACTGAGTAGTGCATGTCAATTCAACAGAATCCTACTCCGATGCGTTCTGCCTAACAAAAAATCTCTTGCATAGTTATTAGTTTTGGATACTAAGTATGTTGCATTGAAAGTGGCTAATATTGTGTTGATTCAATCACAATTCCCACAGTAAAGGGAAACATTCATAGTGTTAACTAAGTGGGAAAAATTATAGAAAGTTAATTGAAATTCAATTTCGTGCTTTTCTGTGCAGACTGATATTTCTGTGTCGCGCCTGTGCACATGCACAGTTTAGAGGGAACATTGGTCCAGAGAGATTCATGTTCATCACTCACCACGTTAGGTCATCAGATGCTCCAAAACATGTCTCTGCAAAAACAAATCAATGCCAGCTAGCGAAGTTTTTTTTCTTTCTCGTTGGACCTGCGTTTACAGTTTATCCAATTTCAGTTTGTGTAGTTGTTGGTTTAGCTTCCTGTAACAAGTACGGTCTGCATGTGTAGGCGCATATTGCGCACTGATTGCAAGGCGTCCCGATATCTTTTCCAACTGTCCAGTTATCTGGTTTTAATGTCCATTCTAGAATGCCCTTCTAGCCAATCAGAAATGAGTATACTTCAACGCTGTGGTGTAACATAATATCATGTAGAAAACATGAACGTTCTACCTGATGGTCAGTGTCTGAAACCAGGTAAAATATATTTGAATGATAGGAGATATGAGTGCGTTGGAGCCACCGGCTTTAAGAGTCTGGAGATGCTTGATGTCATGCTGGTCGTGGTTCTGACTCCGTCTCTGACATTCCCAGGTGAGTGTGCATAACGTCTACATCTTCCCTGGGATCCCGTCTCTGTTGGAGAGAGCCTTCAACGGTCTGGAGCACCTGTTCGCTGGCTCAGGGACCACCTTCCACACACGAGAGGTGAGGTGACCAACCATCTGACTCCACTACAATACAGTCGACAGGACGTTTTCAACAGACAAACGTCGCTTCACTCCTGGTCGTGGAGACCCACAGGGTGTGCAGGCTTGTGTTCCATCTCAGATTTAACACCTCTGACTCAAGTTATGGACTAATCAAGACCTTGATGAGCTGAATCAGCTGTGTTTGTGCTGGGCTGGAGCAAAGCCTGCACAGGACCACTGCTGCAATGGATGCCTACTATAATGTTATGTATTCCCCGTGTTGTGTTGTAGGTGTTTGTGGATGCAGACGAGGCGTTGATCGCCCCGGTGCTGACCCGCCTGCAGGCGGGCTGGGGGAAGAGGGTGGCTCTGGGCTCCTACCCTGACTGGCTCAGTAACTACCACCGGGTCAGGCTGGTGTTGGATTCAGACAGCTCTGAGGAGGTGGAGAAGGCCCGGGCTCAGCTGCTGGAGGAGATGCCCAAAGGCAGTGTGGTTCCCCTGGTCACGGACCCTGTGTCCATTGCTACTGAGGAGGTCTACACACTGGCCAACAGCGGTGTGTGTGTGTGTGAGAGAGAGCAAAGGAGGGAAGGGTGGTGGAGGGACGGACAGCTAGAATAACCATAAAAAATCAGTGACTACATTTCCCATGATTCCAACTGTCTGTATGAACTCCATCTCCCATAGGCACACCACTGGGTGATAAAGTGGCAAACGCTCTGAAGACCATAGAGACTGCTCTGGATCAGTATTCGGCAGGGGAGATCTGTGTGGGCTTCAATGGAGGCAAAGACTGCACTGCTCTTCTACATCTATATTACGCTGCACTGAAACGGTGAGAGAGAGAGAAGGCAATAGACAGTTTTCTGTCTACACAGAATGAAGGAATGAGACGATATGTGACTTTTAACCCATATTGTGTTCTCCTGTCTGAATTGATTGTTTACTGGGAAAATCTACCTCGTATTTATTCTCTCTCTCCCCCCCTCCCTCACAGGCGGTATCCGGAGGGTAAGGACAAGGTAAAGGCTCTGTACATTCGCATCGTCTCTCCCTTCCCAGAGATGGAGAGATTCCTCCAGGACACAATAAAGAGGTAAGCTATCGGTCTCTGTAGTTAGCGTTAGCATCGCTAGGTCGTTTCCTCAATCCCTATATGCTGCACCTCTGTTAGCTATGTACTTTTTTTTCTGTCCCCAACAGGTCTGTGTATGGTTGTAGCTTGATCTGCATTGCATCTTTGAGTTTGAGCAAAACTCTGATAATAAAATGTATTACAGTATTATTATACAGAGACTTTGGCTCACTATTTAGCAGAGCTCCATCCTGTCTCCCATAGATATGACCTGGAGATTTTCTCAGTGGAGGGCAGTATTCGGCAGGCATTGAGTGAGGTACAGGAGAGGAGGCCGGAGCTGAGAGCTGTGTGTATGGGCACCAGGAGGAGTGACCCCTACTCACACACACTCACACCCATGTGTCTCACTGACCCTGGATGGCCGGACTACATGAGGGTCAACCCCCTGCTGGTGAGACATGATGTTACAATGTTCCCTTTCTGAGCGGGTGAGATATACTTCTAATGCTCTCTCTTATCTCCCCCCTCTTGTCTCCCTCCCTCTCTCTCTCTCTCTTCCTCCCTCTCTTTGTCTCTCTCTCTCTCTCTCTTGTCTCTCTCTGTCTCTCTCTCCCCTTTCTTTCTTGGTTTCTCTCCCTCCCTCCCTCCCTCTCTCTCGTCTCCCTCCCTCTCTCCATCAGGACTGGACGTATCATGATATCTGGTCATTCCTGAGGACTCTATATGTGCCCTACTGTATTCTATATGATAAAGGGTAAGAAGACATACACACCTTAATCAAGCATGTTCTCTGTTTCCTCTCACTGTCTACTCCCCCGTCCTAGTCTCTGACTGAGTCCTCTGTCCGTCTCCTGACAGGTACACCTCATTGGGCAGCATGGACAACACCTGCCGAAACCCCGCCCTCCAAGTGGTGGATGGGAGGGGCGTGAGCCGCTATAGACCTGCCCACCACTTGGAGAATGAGGAAATGGAGCGCGACTCACGTGAATGATGTCACTTCCTTGTTTGTAACGTCATGTCCTGATCTTTTTTCCGCCCTTCCTGTTTGGGGCTCCTGGTAAGAGATGCTTGTAGGGACAGACCTAGGATCAGCATATCCTCCTCAAATCCCAACCTTAACCATTAGACAAAACTGAACATACAGGCAACTTCTGAAGAGAGGAGGGGAGGAAGGACGTGGAGAGTGAAAGAAAGAGGGAACAGATGGAGGAAAGTGGAACAGACAAAGAACCAGAGACTGATCGCAGAATCAGGGAATTTTGAAGGAAAAGTGTGTGTTTCTGAATGGAAAACATGTGCCTGAGTGTATGTCTGAGTGGCTTAGAATCTAAAGATATGGATTTATATGGTTTGTAATAAAATATCAATCTGTCACAAGTTTACTTATTGATTAATTATTGGCAAAAGATTATGAAGGTGCTGATGAGAGAGGGGGAGGGAGAGTAATTATTCTGTTGTACATTTTAACAATATTCCTCTGTTCACGATTTTACACGACAAACACCTTCCTAATATTGAGTTGCACCTCCATTTTCCCTCAGATCAGCTGCAATTGGTTGGGGCATGGACTCTACAAGGTGTCAAACGTTCCACAGGGATGCCATGTTGACTTCAATGCTTCCCACAGTTGTGTTAACTGGATGTCCTTTGGGTGGTGGACCATTTTTGATAAACAGGAAACTTGTGTGAAAAACCCAGCAATGTTGCAGTTCTTAACACTCAAACCAGGGCGCCTGGCACTACCATACCCCGTTCAAAGGCACTTCAATATTTACTCTTGTCCATTCACCCTTTGAATGCACACATACACAATCTGTCTCAAGGCTTAAAAATCCTTCTTTAACCGGTCTCCTCCCCTTCATCTAAACTGATTGAAGTGGATTTAACATGTGACATCAACACAGGATCATAGCTTTCACCTGGTCAGTCCATGTCATGGAAAGAGCAGGTGTTCTTAATGTTTTGGCAGTGTATATTATAGCATATTTGTATACTGCAGTGGAGGCACATGGGAAGTGCTGGGAGACTAATGAGGCGGCGCAAAATTGGCCCAGCGTCGTCCGGATTAGGGGAGGGTTTAGCCCAGCGTCGTCCGGATTAGGGGAGGGTTTAGCCCAGCATCGTCCGGATTAGGGGAGGGTTTAGCCCAGAGTCGCCCGGATTAGGGGAGGGTTTAGCCCAGCGTCGCCCGGATTAGGGGAGGGTTTGGCCCAGCATCGTCCGGATTAGGGGAGGGTTTAGCCCAGAGTCGCCCGGATTAGGGGAGGGTTTGGCCCAGCATCGTCCGGATTAGGGGAGGGTTTAGCCCAGCGTCGCCCGGATTAGGGGAGGGTTTGGCCCAGCGTCGTCCGGTTTAGGGGAGGGTTTAGCCCAGCATCGTCCGGATTAGGGGAGGGTTTGGCCCAGCATCGTCCGGTTTAGGGGAGGGTTTAGCCCAGCATCGCCCGGTTTAGGGGAGGGTTTAGCCCAGCATCGTCCGGATTAGGGGAGGGTTTGGCCCAGCGTCGCCCGGTTTAGGGGAGGGTTTAGCCCAGCATCGTCCGGATTAGGGGAGGGTTTGGCCCAGCGTCGCCCGGTTTAGGGGAGGGTTTGGCCCAGCGTCGTCCGGATTAGGGAGGGTTTAGCCCAGCATCGCCCGGTTTAGGGGAGGGTTTGGCCCAGCATCGCCCGGTTTAGGGGAGGGTTTGGCCCAGCATCGTCCGGATTAGGGGAGGGTTTAGCCCAGCGTCGCCCGGATTAGGGGAGGGTTTGGCCCAGCGTCGCCCGGATTAGGGGAGGGTTTAGCCCAGCGTCGCCCGGATTAGGGGAGGGTTTAGCCCAGCGTCGCCCGGATTAGGGGAGGGTTTAGCCCAGCGTCGCCCGGATTAGGGGAGGGTTTGGCCCAGCATCGTCCGGTTTAGGGGAGGGTTTAGCCCAGCATCGTCCGGTTTAGGGGAGGGTTTATTTTATCAGATCCTTTTTAGCCGACATCTGCACAGCGCTTGTTTTGGCAGGTAGCCTAGCAGTTAAAGCATTGGAACAGTCACTGAAAGGTTGTTGGTTCAGAAAAATCTGTCTGTGCCCTTGAGTAAAGCGCTTTAACCTTAATTGCTCCTTTAAATTGCTCTGGATAAGAGCATCAGCTAAATGACTAAAATGTAAATCCACAAGCAGCTCCTGGCATTACACCTAAAGTTGACATTGTCATTGGCTGCACAGAGCTGAATTAACAGAAATCCCATGCATTGGCTGCACAGAGCTGCATTAACAGAAATCCCATGCATTGGCTGCACAGAGCTGCATTAACAGAAATCCCATGCATTGGCTGCACAGAGCTGCATTAACAGAAATCCCATGCATTGGCTGCACAGAGCTGCATTAACAGAAATCCCATGCATTGGCTGCACAGAGCTGCATTAACAGAAATCCCATGCAGATTTGTTGGAACACTGGAGTGTGAGATGTAGGTTGATCTACACCTTAATTAGGATGATAGAAAACCTCATTTCATTTCATGATTTTTCAATTTGAGCATGTCTATTTCTATATAGCCTACACTTTCTGGTTCTGAACTTCTAACGTGAGTGGGGTGGGGGTGTGGCTTCGTGACAATGATCGCAAGAGCAGCTGTTCACTGTTTTAACTGGTCCATCCCAGTTCCACCTCCAACATGCCAAAACATCAGCTATGCAGGTGTCTGCTATCGCTTGATGTGATTTCATCCATATGGGCCTTAATGTATATGGTGCAATCTAAAAAGAACTATAGCTACTGCAAAGTAGTCTAATCTACATTCAAACAGGCATGCATCTGTGATACCACGACAAAGACATACCCATAGAGATCCTATTAAATTACAAGAGGGGCTATGTCATAAACCCTCAAAGTTCCAGAATATTGTTATATAATTACTGTATAATTAGGCCTACAATTTATGTAGGTTTTATACACATTTTCTGTATATCTTCCAGAATGTATGCAAACAGACCATAAATGTTTCAATGTTTGTTTTCTTGGAAAGCTGTGTGTTATAATATGATGCATTATTCATACTTGTTACATTTACAACTCTTCTAAGTCCAGCTAGTGGATGGCTGTGGATTGATTGCATTGTTTGTATGGAATATTAATAATAATAATTGATGATAATTGAACTTTTATAGTGCTTTTCTTTACAGAAAATAATGTCAGTGCATAAAAAGCTGAATAAGCAAACAACAAATTTAGATGGTAGAGATGGAGATTGAATATTCCTTTGGCTTCGGACGAAAGGCTGGAATTTAAGGCAGTTTGGATTGAAAGGCGGCAGTGTTGCTTCAGGAGAAAGGCTGGGCGGTAAGGCAGTTTGGATTGGAAAGGCAGTGTGGCTTCAGGGGAGGGGGCATCGATGGTAGAGCCAGAGAGAAACAGACAGTCTGACAAACAGGCCTAGAGTGCTTCATCAGTACACCACATCTGCTTCTCTGACGGTCAGTTCCTCCATAGGACCCACTCCTCCGTAGCTACTGCTCCTCCACTGCCCAACATGTAGCACCCACCTAGGTGATGTCACATCTGCTTCTCCTACGATCAGTTCCTCCATAGGACCCACTCCTCCATAGCTACTGCTCCTCCACTGCCCAACATGTAGCACCCACCTAGGTGATGTCACATCTGCTTCTCCTACGGTCAGTTCCTCCATAGGACCCACTCCTCCATAGCTACTGCTCCTCCACTGCCCAACATGTAGCACCCACCTAGGTGATGTCACATCTGCTTCTCCTACGATCAGTTCCTCCATAGGACCCACTCCTCCATAGCTACTGCTCCTCCACTGCCCAACATGTAGCACCCACCTAGGTGATGCCACATCTGCTTCTCCTACAGTCAGTTCCTCCACTCCTCCGTAGCTACTGCTCCTCCACTGCCCAACATGTAGCACCCACCTAGGTGATGCCACATCTGCTTCTCCTACGATCAGTTCCTCCATAGGACCCACTCCTCCATAGCTACTGCTCCTCCACTGCCCAACATGTAGCACCCACCTAGGTGATGTCACATCTGCTTCTCCTACAGTCAGTTCCTCCATAGGACCCACTCTTCCATAGCTACTGCTCCTCCACTGCCCAACATGTAGCACCCACCTAGGTGATGCCACATCTGCTTCTCCTACAGTCAGTTCCTCCACTCCTCCGTAGCTACTGCTCCTCCACTGCCCAACATGTAGCACCCACCTAGGTGATGCCACATCTGCTTCTCCTACGATCAGTTCCTCCATAGGACCCACTCCTCCATAGCTACTGCTCCTCCACTGCCCAACATGTAGCACCCACCTAGGTGATGCCACATCTGCTGAAAAGTTTTAAACTTTTTTGGAATATTATTGGAAGTTAATTAGAACAAATATTTGAATCATTCCACTTAAAATGGCTGGTTGCCTAGCTAGCTACTAAACATAACGTGCAGATAAACTTCAAATTCATTGTTTTACACTACCTTCACATCACACTGGCTTGGACATGGTTGACTGACTCCCTGACCAAAATGGCTGACCTTTTATGGTGTCATAAGACCTTATGTCCATTCTGTTATTCTAATTCCTAATTATATGGAAATATTTGTGCAATTTAAGCAAAACATGCAGAAGAAAGGTTTTAAATACGTCTCTCTCTCACACAGAACAGTTGATTCAGGATGGGACAGCATTCATTTTACAGTAGGTCTAAGATGTAGTTTCAGTGTCCAACCTCACGGGAGCGTTGTTCTCACGTTTTTCATTTAGCTTTTTGATTACAATAAATTACCCTTTCTGTTTTCAAGTGTGACTGAATTCCGGCGTATCGATTCCCCTCTCCCCGCCAAGAGATTAGTCGATGCTCCGGCAGCAGGGATCGATACAGGCCAATCTAATCAAGCGGGTCGCTTACGAGGCCTCCCCAGGCCTCACACAATGTTACAGCATCAATTACCTTCTCTGCACTGTCTCACTCCCGTGTCCCCCAACTTCACTGGTCTGGGTGTTATGGTGTGATGAGATTATTATTAATAAGAGCGACAATAAGATGAGATATTACAATTATAAAGGTAATGGTGTTAGATTGTGGGACTTGATAGGAGATTGTCTGGAATATGATGTAGGTATATTTGGAGTGATTACTTTATATTGGTTAAGATGCTTGTCAATTACAAATGTAGTGTGTGTGTGTGTGTGGCACGTGTTCAGTATGTAATTATTTCAGAGAAGCAGGTGTCCACCTCTTCCCCAAGATCTACCCCATACCCTCTCTCTCCTCCATCCTCATATCCCTCCCTTTCCTTCATCACTCCCTCTCCCCTGCTGACCCTTATTCCCTCTAGTCTTTAATGTTCAACTTTCAGAGTTTACCATCTCATAAACAGGAGCTAGATGGTGCCAATCTTTCCCATTTGTCTGGGATGGAGCCTGCAGATTTCCCATAATGCATATTGCTGAATTTATTTACATTTACATTTACATTTAAGTCATTTAGCAGACGCTCTTATCCAGAGCGACTTACAAATTGGTGCTTTCACCTTATGACATCCAGTGGAACAGCCATTTACACAACAGATGCCATGAAAAACAGATACAACTTGACTTTAGATCACTGTTTATGTGGAAAAGGTGTGAAAACATCTGACAGACTTTGATTTGGTGGAGAGTTATTGCCTTAACGTCTCCAGATGTAAGCCTTCTTCAGATAGTGTTTGTGTTCTATAGAGGAACGTCTCTAATCCAATTGCATGCTGGCTCTCTGTGTAAGAGGAGACGAGGCAGCATGAGACAGCGATTCAGCTCCCCGCCCTGAGAGGGATGCTGAACACTCAGGATGAATGGATTCTCAGTGGTTAGAAATCATCTGGAGGACCGAGACCTTTGGGTCTATGCAAATCACAAAGTGATCGGCATGTAAAGTCAACCAACCAGAATGCAGGAAATGTGATGTTCAGTATCAAAGTGTCACATTTTAAAGGGGATGAAGAGAGGGAGAGAAGAAGAGGGAGAGAGAGCTCTTTGAACCGTCTCATGTGAGGTGTGACCGAGTGTCTAGCTTTGGTTTCTACACATAAAGGTATTCTCATACTCTCAGGTTTGACACAGTTCTGAGTTCACTTAATACAACCTAGACCCCTGCTTGTATTGGGGTACATGAAGGAGTTTCTGAAAAGACTTTCAAACCAGACATCACAGGGTTCACTCAAAGTAAATGCAGCATGGCTTACAGATTCAATACCAGTTTTCTGAAACTGATGAGAAAATTCAAAGATTGGATTTGTGGGGTTCATGTTTTGTACTGAGAACATTAACACAGCAAAATATATCCAGAAGTTGCTAATTGCAACGTCCTTCAGATTGTCACGGCTCAGTGACCGGCCTAGATGGGGCTGAGAAGTCTTTGATTGTGCATGTACTTGAGAACGTCTTCAACGATTGGTCAGTTTGTGTGTAACAGTCCTCCATTGTTCTTGTAAAGACTGAACAAACACGAGCTTTTTGAAGTTATAGAAATGACGTCATGGTAAAAACCACCTTCCGACTTGGTTATGAACACAACATTAGACACTGATCTATACAACTAATTGAAATGTCACTGAACGTGTGTTCAAAGAATGTCTTGCCATTTCTCAGGAAATCAAACTTAAACAGAAAATATCACAACACACCTGTCAGTCTATTAATTCAGCATGATTAATAGTATACCTCATATTTGCTCTAAATAAAGTTAAGCTATTCAAAAACCCACTGGAAAGTCAAATGAAGAGGAAATATTTATAAATGCTCCTAATAGGTTTCAGAAACATCAATTACTGTAATGTGGCTTTAAGAGTTAACAATACAAAAGATCTGATGACGTGGGTGTGGCTGTTTTTATGGATGCACACAACCTTTAATCTTTAAAGAGACGCACCTGAGTATCACCAGTCATACAGCACAACAGAGACGACACACCAACATTGTCTCAGTGATTAGTAAAGATAATCACAAAATAACATTTACCACTTTAGACAAACTAATCCTCCATTGTCCCTGTAAAGACTAAACAAACACATGAGAACTTAGTGAATTTATAGAAATGAGCTCAAGAAAGTTAATTTAATCATATCTGAATCAAGAATCAAATCCAGTTTTCTAGTAAATTCTGCACTTCCATTACTGAATTTATATGAAAATAATGTCATTTGTCCTTGAGTGTTCACACATTCTCAGAAGACCACACAATTCCTGTTGCTCCTACCCTCTACTTTTTTGAACATTTTGTTAAAAATCGCGCAACATTTCAGCGCCCTGCTACTCATGCCAGGAATATAGTACGTTCATATGGTTAGAATGTGTGGATAGAAAACACTCAGACGTTTTTAAAACTGGTTAAATCACGACTGTGGCTATAACATAACGTGCGTTACATCAGAAAGCGCAGGAAAACCTGATCACAGAAAATGGAAATAAATATCCTTGCGCCACTTCCAGCAATTGTTCACAGTGAGCCGAATTAGATAAGACCGAGGATTCAACTCCCACAGCATCCCCATGTTGTCTAGAGTCTTGTGAATTGAATCATCTTTGATTCTTGGTTGAACCGAATCAGGGGAACCACTTACCTCCAGTCTCCGCCCAGATCATTTGGAAGAGCTCTCTCGTGAAATTTTTTCCAAGACGACAGCTAATGATTTTTACATCGCCTCCTGATGATTTTTATCGCTTATTAACGTTTACTAATACCTAAAGTAGCATTACAAACGTATTTCGAAGTGTTTTGTGAAAGTTTATCGTCTACTTTTTGAATTTTAAAAAATGACGTTACGTTGTGAAAACGCTGTTTTTTTCGTTTATCACACAGTCTACATATAACGATATCTTGGCTTTATATGGCCCGATTTAATCGAAATAAAGACCCAATAGTGTTTATGGGACATCTAGGAGTGCCAACAAAGAAGATGGTGAAAGGTAATGACTGTTTTCTATTTTATTGTGCGGTTTGTGTAACGCCGAAATGCTAATTATTTTGTTTACGTCCCCTGCGTGGCCTTTGTGTTGTAGTGTATTGGTGCATGCTATCAGATAATAGCTTCTCATGCTGTCCCCGAAAAGCATTTTAAAAATCTGACTTGTTGCCTGGATTCACAACGAGTGTAGCTTTAATTCGATACCCTGCATGTGTATTTTAATGAACGTTTGAGTTTTAACTAATACTATTAGCATTTAGCGTAGCGCATTTGCATTTCCAGAGCTCTAGTTGGGACGCAAGCGTCCCGAGTAGAAGCAAGAGGTTTTAATCTGAAAGGAGGACAAAAATATATATTTTTTAATTCACACGCCCGACTTCCTCAAAACCAAGGATGCCGCAACTATACATTACACCTTACAATGGAAAGTCACAGAGACAAATGTAACCCTCCAAATTGCCTTTCTTCTAAAGGTTTTAGAAACATTCACGTGAGATGTTCTATAAAATACAATAATGGAACTTTAATAAATAATAATTGTTTGACATTGGCAGTAGTTTCTACTTCAACAATAACATAATTAGCTTTTCTTCATAGAAGATGCTACCTACTTCACAAAAATTTGAAAATGAAAAAACAAAACAACTATTCTTTCCTAAGAACTGATTGTAATACATATTAAATCTGGAAGCACCAGATTTATACAACAAGGTATTTAAACCCCTGGAATAATCATTATATTCCTGAATAACCTGCGTAGACCAGAAAAAAATATTTAACTGTCATTAAGGAATATTGACAACCAAATGTGTGTGTAAAGTAATTATTAACAATAATTTCAGTTAATTCTCCCATGCACTTTTTTAAAACAAAAAAACATGTATATTTTTATGATATTTTTAACACACTTCTACGGTAAGTGCACTTTAGTGTTCCCTGATATAACTTTTGTGATTGGAAAATGAAATTGAATGGAAGTAAAACTCATAAATGTCATATCTAACCAATAGATAAAGAGATATAACACAATAAAAATAATGAATTTAAATTGCATTGATAATAAAATGTAAGTCATTTATGTTATTTGTTTTAATGAACAGACGATAAAAAATATATATTTTATAACTTAAGAAAATACAGGGTAACCTGTACTAAAGAGCTTCAGTTATTGTTGGTAGAACTACAAGCATAGCTTCACTGAGTTCATCTACACCTGTAAACATTTGTAAAAAAGTTCAGCCATGTAAAAATGTGGAGATTTTTCAGAATGTTTCAAATAATCAAAATGGATGCCAACACATGTCTGGACCTCTAAATATCAACATTTAACTGAAACACCTAAAGCAGAGTGTTTACTGTGCTGAAATAAAAAACCTCCATTCAAACAAACACCAGCTTTAAGCCTCTCCTCATTGATGGAGGGTGTTTAGTGTTGACTGAAATAAAAACCTCCATTCAAACAAACACCAGCTTTAAGCCTCTCCTCATTGATGGAGGGCCTCACCTGGTTAAGTGTTCAACGACAGTCGAAATAAAAACTGCATACCTGGTGTAAGCAATGTTATGATATCTGTACATTACAATTCTACCTGTAATTACAAAAGTACAATGATTCATGTTTTGCTTTATCTTGAGATTAAGAATCAGTGGTAGAGATTTTAAGTGCATGAAGAGATCAACTGTACAAAAGTCATGTCTTAGTTTCCCAATCCTTCTTCCATAGTTTAAACAAACTGCAAATAACAATAAGCTGAACTCCGACTAGCAGAAACATCTTTGTATTAGCAACTATTAATTAGGAGCTTATATGGTGTTAAAGTTAAGGGACATCACCCTGGGCGGGGTGATCCTCAGTAGGGGATAAAAAGGGAAAACAGCATCTTTTGAACTGAGTGTCTTGCTTGCAAATTGCTGTAAGTTTAAACTCCGGGTCGCAATCCTCATTAAACATACTAACCTCTGATCAAATACGTTTTCCTGTGGTCACTTGTGTGCACATAGGGCAGAATTCCCTTACACTGGTTAAAATCGAGCACACTGCAATGCAATCTCCATAGCCCAACATTGGCAGTAGAATGGCCCATACTGAAGATCTGTGACTTTCAACGTGGCACCGTCATAGGATGCAACCTTTCCAACAAGTCAGTTCATTAAAGTTCTGCCCTGCTAGAGTTGCCCCGGTAAACTATGATGTTTAGTGTGTGCTGTTATCACCCTGTGCAATGCCAAGCGTTGGCTGGAGTGGTGTAAAGCTTGCCGCCTTTGGACTCTGGAGCAGTGGAAACGCGTTCTCTGGAGTGATGAATCACGCGTCATCTGGGTTTGGAAGATGCCAGGAGAACACTACCTGCCCCAATGCATAGTCTCAACTGTAAATTTTGGTGGAGGAGGAATAATGTTCTGGGGCTGTTTTTCATGGTTCTGGCTAGGCCCCTTAGTTCCAGTGAAGGGAAATCTTAATGCTACAGCATACAATGACATTCTAGACGATTCTAAGTGTCCAACATTGTAGCAACAGTTTAGGGAAGGCCTGATCCTGGTTCAGCATAACAATGCCCCTGTGCACAAAGCGAGATCCATACAGAAATGGTTTGTCGAGATCGGTGTGGAAGAACTTGACTGGCCTGCACAGAGCCCTGACCTCAACTCCATCGAACACCTTTTGGATGAATTGGAACACAGACTGCAAGCCAGTCCTAATCGCCCAACATCAGTGCGCGACCTCACTAATGCTCTTGTGACTGAATAGAAGCAAGTCCCCGCAGCAATGTTCCAACATCTAGTTGAAAGTGTTTCCAGAAGAGTGGAGGCTGTTATAGCAGCAAAAGGGGGACCAACTCCATATTAATGCCCATGATTTTGGAATGAGATGTTCGACGAGCAGGTGTCCATGTATAAAAAACTGATATCTCCAGCTTAAACTGACGGATTTTGGTGGGGACTTTTTATTCTTCTAATTAGATTTCCGCGGGCCTGCAGAAATAGACTCTAGTTAGTCCTAAACTGGCACATGTGACTCAGCTAGTTAAAAGCTTGATGATTAGTTCACTAATTGCAACAGGTGTCCCAGTTTCGGATTAAAACAAAGATGTGAAATGTCTGTGTGGGCCGCAAAGAGAGAGTTGGGAAACAATCCTGTAACTTATCAACATATGAATGTGGCCCTGGCTTAGTTTAGCAACACCTTAAGCCCAATGTTGCGTTTTTACAACACTTACAAAACCACCGCTAGCTCTGGCTTAGAATGTTTGTTTCTCAACTTGTTTTTTCTACATAATTATTATATCTTGAGAAGACAGGAAACATGTTTCAAGTGCACTTGCATAGATAGCCTACAACATATGCTTGTGTTGGGGACCAGTGAGGTGTCAGTTTAGAGTACAATTTCTAACGTTTCAGAGGCTACGGATGCCACAATAATCATACCAACACAAAACAAATACTACTAAGAGATACATCTGTGTCTAAGGAGATGCATTAGGTAGTGTTTGACATAATCTTTTAATTTAGGACTGGTACATGATGCAATTTATGAAACATTGTATTTTTGCAACATTAGGTCTCACAGGGTTAACAGTTAACATGATGATGCAGAGGTGGGTGTGGATGTTTATATGGCTTCACACGACCTTCGATACTCACCTGAGTATCACTGGTCATACAGCAAGACAGGGATGACACAACAACATTTCTAATGTAATAAGTGAAGGGAATCACAGAAGTACATGTAACACTTGAGACACAATAATAATAGTGAATTTATAGGCAGGACCTCAAGACGGTTAATTGAATCATAATGAGATAATAACCCAGTTATCTTGTACATCCTGCTCTGCCATCACTAAACTTGTAGGAAAATAATGTCATTTGTCTGAGTGTTCACACACAATTCTCATGAGACATTCCTTAACTCTGAAAGCAAGAGAAAAGAGAACTCCACACTTCCCCACCCCCTCAAAACAATGGATTCAACAGTTCTACATTACACCTCACACTGTGGAGGGTTAAATAGAGAGAACAAGAACTTTACTTCTAAAGGTTTAAGTGACATACATGTGAGATGTTCCATAAATGACATGGGACTTTAACTATTATTTGATGACATTGGCACTAATTCCTACTTCAACAATAACATATCATTTGCTCGACCAAATCTAAAAGGTTGTGATCCAAAACCTGGATTAAAAATAGAAACTCATATGGATCTGTTTTATGTTTGGGTGGAATTCCATATGACTAATCTTCATCATGGTATGACCCAGAGGTGGATGTTGGTTAAAACCTCTTAAGGATCAGACTTTTTTTTTTCTTCAATTCCTCCTCAAATGACATAACCCAAATCTAACTGCCTGTAGCTCAGGACCTGAAGGAAGGATATGCATGTTCTTGATACCATTTCAAAGGAAATACTTTGAAGTTAGTGGGAATGTGAAATGAATATCGGAGAATATAACTATATATAACTCTCCTACACCTTACAATGGAAAGTCACAGAGACAAATGTAACCCTGCAGATTTGCATTTCTTCTAAAGGTTTAAGAAACATAAATGTGAGATGTTCTATAAAATACAAGAAAGGGGCTTTAATAAATACTAATTGTTTGATCACATTGGCAGTAATTCCTACTTCAACAATAACATATTCTGCTTTTCTTTTTTAATTTACATGATTTACTTCAGTTTATTTAGCAAATTCTTTCTTTACACTTATTTTTCTTAAAACTGAATTGTTCATCTATGAAATCATATAATCAGTTATCCAGTAATAACTGTAGGGGCTTCACATGTTAGACGTTTTATCCACATCTATACAACTAATTAAATACAAATATCACTGAACTTGTGTTCAAAGAATGTCTTGCCATTTTCTCAGGAAACAAACTAAACTAAAAACACTACGACATACTTGTCTGCCCATTAAGCATGTAAGATGCAACATAGACATATAAATGACTGTAATGGAGCTTTAACAGTTAACAATACAAAGTATCTGATGACACAGAAGTGGGTGTGGAGGTTTATATGGTTGCACACAACTTTCCATATTTAAAGAGACTCACCTGAGTATCACGGGTCATACAGCACGGCAGGGAGGACACCTGGATCAACAACTCAGGTGAGTCCTTCACTGGGTATCACGGGTCATACAGCACGGCAGGGAGGACACCTGGATCAACAACTCAGGTGAGTCCTTCACTGGGTATCACGGGTCATACAGCACGGCAGGGAGGACACCTGGATCAACAACTCAGGTGAGTCCTTCACTGGGTATCACTGGTCATACAGCACGGCAGGGAGGACACCTGGATCAACAACTCAGGTGAGTCCTTCACTGGGTATCACGGGTCATACAGCACGGCAGGGAGGACACCTGGATCAACAACTCAGGTGAGTCCTTCACTGGGTATCACGGGTCATACAGCACGGCAGGGAGGACACCTGGATCAACAACTCAGGTGAGTCCTTCACTGGGTATCACGGGTCATACAGCACGGCAGGGAGGACACCTGGATCAACAACTCAGGTGAGTCCTTCACTGGGTATCACGGGTCATACAGCACGGCAGGGAGGACACCTGGATCAACAACTCAGGTGAGTCCTTCACTGGGTATCACGGGTCATACAGCACGGCAGGGAGGACACCTGGATCAACAACTCAGGTGAGTCCTTCACTGGGTTAGAGAAATATGCTATTTAGGGGAAGGCACACAAACTTTACAATTATATTTATAATGTATTATAGAGTTTTTGACCAAACAATTACGATGGGTTTAAAAAAAGATTGTTATATGCATTTGGAGAGAGAGATAAGGGGGGGGGGGGATGTGTGTACATTGTAAGAAAACAAAAACTATAGTCTGGACAATAGCTCAAGGGAGCTGCAATACTCATAGCACAATGTCTATGCATTTCCAATCATTTTTGGTTGAGTTATTTGTGGATTTCATTTAACAGGTTTCTGAGGATATATGGATATTAAAATCTGGATGTTAATAATATACTGGCCTCTGTCCCGAGAAGGCTGGCTTACTGTACATCACTATACTGTGTGTAATGCTTACTTGAATGATAAATTCTGATTTAGCTGCTGTGTGTCATTTAGGTGTGTTGCTCTGTCTTTATCCACTGCATTTTTTCCCACTGCTCTGTAGTCAAGTTTTCATACATTCTACTGGATAAATATATACGTCTTGATCTACCGAACAGCATGTCAACATTACATCACGTCCCTCTCCTCCCCATGATATTGTTCTTCTCCAACGGTTTCCTTTCGTCATGTTGCCCAGAAGGTGCTAAACAACCTAGGTCAGTGATCTGACACAAATACAACCTCAACCATCGCTCATAAAACACTCATCAATTTATATGAACTCATCGGAATCCTCATCAGAGACAGAGAACGATCAGTCTCCCTTTAGCAGGGTCTACTCTTCATTTTATCACCTGGAACACCTGTGGTATCAAACCCCGCAGACAAGCCTCAGATAATGACCCGAAACTGAATGCTGTACTAGACCAGCTGGAGGATATAAACTCTTCTGTAGCGTTTCTACAGGAGACACACGTTGGGCCTGAGGATGGCAGTCTTTTAGAGGAGGTTCCGGGTTGGAAATCTTTCTTCACTGTATTTCATTCAAAAAGCATAGCAGTGGCCAAGCTGACAGAAGATCTATTCAAATCAAATATTATTAGTCACATGCACCGAATATACAAGTGTAGACCTTACAGTGAACTCCTTACTTACTAACCCTAACCAACAATGCAGTAAAAAAAAGAAAAAGAATAAGAAATAAAAGTAACAAGTAATTAAAGAGCAGCAGTAAAATAACAATAGCGAGACCATATATAGGGGGTACCGGTACAGAGTCAATGTGCTGAGGCACAGGTTAGTCGAGGTAGTATGTACATGTAGATAGTTATTAAAGTGACTATGCATAGATGATAACAACAGAGAGTAGCAGTGGTGTAATAAAAGAAGGGGGGGGCAACGCAAATAATCTGGGTGGCCATTTGATTCGATGTTCAGGAGTCTTATGGCTTGGGGGTAGAAGCTGTTTAGAAGCCTCTGGACCTAGACTTGGCACTCCGTTACCGCTTGCTGTACAGTAGCAGAGAGAACAGTCTATGACTAGGGTGGCTGGAGTCTTTGACAATTTTTAGGTCCTTCCTCTGACACCGCCTGGTATAGAGGTCCTGGATGGCAGGAAGCTTGGCCCCAATGATGTACTGGGCCGTACCCACTACCCTCTGAAGTGCCTTGCAGTCAGGGGTCGAGCAGTTGCCATACCAGGCAGTGATGCAACCAGATGCTCTCGATGGTGCAACTGTAGAACCTTTTGAGGATCTGAGGACCCTTGCAAAATCTTTTCAGTCAGCTGAGGGGGAATATATTTTGTTGTGCCCTCTTCAAGACTGTCTTGGTGTGCTTGGAAAATGTTTGTTTGCTCCACTACAGCCCCGGCGATGAGAATGGGGGCGTGCTCAGTCCTCTTTTTCCTGTAGTCCACAGTCCTCTCCTTTGTCTTGAGCACGTTGAGGGAGGGGTTGTTGTCCTGGCACCACACGGCCAGGTCTCTGACCTCCTCCCCATAGGCTGTCTTGTCGTTGTCGGTGATCAGGCCTACCACTGTTGTGTCATCGGCAAACTTAATGATGGTGTTGGAGTCGTGCCTGACCTTGTAGTCATGAGTGAACAGGGAGTGAGTACGCACCCCCGAGGGGCCCCTGTGTTGAGAATCAGCGTGGCGTGTGTGTTGTTATCTACTTTTACCACTTGGGTGAAGCCCGTCAGGAAGTCTTGGATCCAGTTGCAGAGAGAGGTGTTTAGTCCCTAGGTCCTTAGCTTATTATTGCTGAGCTTTGAGGCCACTATGGTGTTGAACGCTGAGCTATAGTCAATGAATAGCATTCTCACATAGGTGTTCCTTTTGTCCAGGTGGGAAAGGGCAGTGTGGAGTGCAATAGCGATTGCATCATCTGTGGATCTGTTGGGGTGGTATGCAAATTGGAGTGGGTCTAGGGTTTCTGGATTAATGGTGTTGATGTGAGCCATGACCAGCCTTTCAAAGCACTTCATGGCTTCAGACGTGAGTGCTATGGGTCGGTAGTCATTTAGGCAGGTTACCTTAGTGTTCTTGGGCGCAGGGAGTATGGTGGTCTGCTTAAGACATGTTGGTATTACAGACTCAGACAGGGAGAGGTTGAAAATGTCAGTGAAGACACTTGCCAGTTGGTCTGCACATGCTCGCAGTACACATCCTGGTAGTCCGTCTGGCCCTGTGGCCTTGTGAATGTTGACCTGTTTAAAGGTCTTACTCACATCGGCTGCGGAGAGCGTGTTTCTTTGCATTGTTTGTAACCTATCTTTTTACTTATTTTGTACATAATGTTGCTTCTACCATCTCTTATGACCGAAAAGAACATCTGGACATCAGAACTGCGATTACTCACCACGGACTGGCAGAATCCTTTTTTTCCTTTAACGAGAACGACAAGCCCGACGTGAATAATATACTGCTCTCCCGGGAACAGTCCCAGATCCACGTCATTTGCGTGAAGAGAAGGCAGAGAAAAAGGGGCCAGAGGGCGGGCTGCCTTCTGAGAATTCGTAGGCGATCGAATAAACCCCCACTTCCTTCCATAATATCGATGACCTACGTGGAAGATTAAACTACCAATGAGACATTCAAAACTGTAATATCTTATGCTTCACAGAGTTATGACTGAACGACAACATTATCAACATACAGCTGGCTGGCTATACGCTGTATGAGCAGGACAGAACAGCGGCATCTGGTAAGACGAGGAGCGGCAGACTATGTATTTTTGTAAATAACATCTGATGCATGATATCTAAGGAAGTCTCGAGCTATTGCTCGCCTGAGGTAGAGTATCTCACGATAAGCTGTAGACCACACTATCTACCTAGAGAGTTTTCATCTGTATTTTTGGTAGCTGTCAACATACCACCACAGACACTAAGACCACACTGAATGAACTGTATTCCGCCATAAGCAAACAGGAAAATGCTCACCCAGAGGCGGCGCTACTAGTAGCCGGGGACTTTAACGCAGGGAAATTTAAATCCGTCTTACCAAATTTCTATCAGCATGTTAAATGTGCAACCAGAGGGGAAAAAAACTCTGGACCACCTTTACTCCACACACAGAGACACATTCAAAGCTCTCTCTCGCCCTCCATTTAGCAACTCTGACCATAATTCTATCCTCCCGATTCCCGGGTACAAGCTAAAATTAAAGCAGGAAGCACCAGTGACTTGGTCAATAAAAAAGTGGTCAGATGAAGCAGATGCTAAGCTACAGGACTGTTTTGCTAGCACAGACCGGAATATGTTCCGGGATTCTTCTGATGGCATTGAGGAGTACACCACATCAGTTATTGGCTTAATCAATAAGTGCATCAATGACGTCATCCCCACAGTGACCGTAAGTACTTACCCCAACCAGAAGCCATGGATTATAGGCAACATCCGCAATGAGATAAAGGTGAAAGCTGTGATCCCTTATTGATGTCACTTGTTAAATCCACTTCAAATCAGCGTAGATCAAGGGGAGGAGACAGGTTAAAGAAGGATTTTAAGCCTTGAGACAATTGAGACATGGATTGTGTACGTGTGCCATTCAAAGGGTGAATGGGCTAGACAAAATATTGAAGTGGCTTTGAACGGGTAATGGTATTAGGTGTCAGGCCACTGGTTTTTGTCAAGAACTGCAACACTGTTGGGTTTTTCACACTCAACAGTTTCTTGTGTGTATCAAGAATGGTCCACCACCCAAAGGACATCCAGCCAACTTGACATGACTTTGGGAAGCATTGGAGTCAACATGTAGAGTCCAGTATGTAGAGCCCTGACGAATTGAGACTGTTCTAAGGGTAAAAGGGGGATCATGACCACACACTCCTGAAGAGACTGGGTCAGTATCTTGAAAACACTGCTCCCAGAACCTTAGTGGTCAGAGGAGATTTCAACACAGTGCTAGACCCTAAAAGTGACAGGAGCTCCACGTTAGATAATCATCAGCACAAAGCATTTAGATGTTATCTTGAAGAATTAATTTCCTTTCTGAAGCTAGTGGACATCTGGAGGAGATGGCACCCCGGGATAATACAATATACTCGCTCTCAAAAGAACAATGTAGAATTAAAGAGAAACCAAGGTAACTCAGAATCCAAATCCAGATTAGACTCTTTTTTTATTCAAGAGACTGCAGTTTCATGTTCACAGTTGTGAAATATGCAAGATGTAGAAATTACAAGGGGATAGTTAGGAAAAAAAATGAAAGATTTCAGATCATGAGCCAGTTTCTCTCTGCTCTGCCTACCTGAAGCACTAACGGCATCCTATGATGGCCGTGAAATCCTGTACAACTCCGGACAACCAACACCAGATGTTTTAAAAGCAGACCACTACAAACGCTTTTGCTTTCCAATGACAGAGATCATAAAGATAAATTACAATCTAATGCTTGGATACAATCAATAACTAAACAATTAAAACATTTGCTCTTCCAAAATAACCAGCACCTTTTTAATGTTGACTACTTGATATTTTCCAAAATAATTTTTCATCTGAAGCACAAAAATAAGGTGTAAGGACAGAAGTTTCATTGTTACTTTTAACAAAGTGCTACAGTTAATAAACTGGCCCTCCCTGATGGAGAAACTGGAGCCCATAAAGCTTTCTAGTATCCAAGAGGTGCTGAAGGAATTGCTTCCCATTAAAGAAAATAAAGAAACTCCGGGCGGCATAAAATGTCTGCGATCGGGCTGTCCCCTCACACAAGCCATCCTCATGCTCTCACTGACACACCTTGCTGTACTGATATCTAAGAAAGACTGGGTCACCAGTATCTGCCACCATAGAAGGGGAATCCTGATCTATATGAGGGATACTAGACAGAGGGATAAGATATCCCAAAGTCTGTTGAAACTCCTCTTGAAATTCAGAATAAAATCAGGGCTTAGAGTGATAATTTCTGTAATAAAAGATTAGCGGCAGATACCGCTTCAAGGCTAGTATAGGCCAGTAGCGGTACGTTGGTAAAATCACTGAGGAAGCCAAGCCCTCGAAAAAAGCCATATTACAACCTATGTGTTGTGATAATTGTGTTGTTTTCTCTGTAACCTGTTAGTTCATATGCCTTGACACCGTGATATATAAGCATAAGGCCGAGACACTAAGAAGACACAGTGGCAGAATAGATTCAACCACACCTTTGTTTTATCACAAAACCGAATAGCAACCTGTCCAGTGAAGTCCACAAAGCATATTGCATGTACAGTAACAGACAGTTCCATGATGTACAGGGTGGCAGGTGGCCTAGTGGTTAGAGCATTGGCCCAGTAACCGCAAGGTTCCTGGATTGAATCCTTGAGCTGACAAGGTACACATCTGCCTTTCTACCCCTGAGCAAGGCAGTTAACCCACTGTTCCCCAGGTGCTGAAGACGTTGATGTCGATTAAGGCAGCCCTCTGCACCTCTCTGATTCAGACGGATTGTGTTAAATGTGGAAGACACATTTCAGTTGAATGCATTCAGTTGTACAATTGACTAGGTATCCCCCTTTCCCCTACAGCATGGTCAAGCAAGTTAATGTTTCTGACATTTCCGGACCACTAAACAACTATTGATTTAGAACCACAGAGTTACCACAAGACTCACCCTACTTGTAGAGAAACTCCAATGCCATCCTCCTCTCTTTCATGTGGATGAAACAGTCTATGACTGTCATACACTACATACTTTTATTTTTTGTTGTCCTAGGCTACCTGGCTAAAATACTTGTTCCCTAGCATGACTTCCATTCATGGGCAGTGTTAGCTAGTTAACATGAGCCTTCTACATCTAGCTACATATTGAACTCATCCTCTCAGGCCAAGGGTACAACAATGTCAGAATCATCGTTATACTCATTGGCCAGTACAGAGAATTAAGTAAAACCACAAGTCCAAATCCCTATCTCTATCCATGGCTAATTTAGGAAAGGGACAATTTTAGCTAGCTGGCCACTGGAGGACAACAACGAGGCGCAACAATTCAAGCTTTTCTGTCAATGACGTGTGCTTTTAATGGGATTTGATAGGAGTGATGCCAAATCCAAGCTGGCTTCATTTGACACTTTTTTTGGTGCGCCAGGACCATTCACAGTTGAGCTCGCTCAGTTTAGCTCAACGCTGATTAGCTATTTCTTATTTTATTTTTTTGAATTTTACCCCTTTTTCTCCCCAATTTCGTGGTATCCAATTGTTGTAGTAGCTACTATCTTGTCTCATCGCTACAACTCCTGTATGGGCTCGGGAGAGACGAAGGTTGAAAGTCATGCGTCCTCCGATACACAACCCAACCAAGCCGCACTGCTTCTTAACACAGCGCGCACCAATGTGTCGGAGGAAACACCGTGTACCTGGCCACCTTGGTTAGCACTGCGCCCGGCCCGCCACAGGAGTCGCTGGTGCGCGATGAAACAAGGACACCCCTACCGACCAAGCCCTCCCTAACCTGGATGACGCTAGGCCAATTGTGCGTTGCCCCACGGACCTCCCGGTCGCGGCCAGTTACGACAGAGCCTGGGCGCGAACCCAGGGACTCTGATGGCACAGCTGGTGCTGCAGTACAGCACCCTTAACCACTGCGCCACCCGGGAGGCCCTATTAGCTATTTTTTAAAATATATTTTCTTAGTCAAGGGAGTCCAGATGCTCGCTGGCTTCCCTTGCCTTCAATGTTACGGCGGCAACAATTTCATACTCGTGTGGACCAGACAGCATCAGATAGATGGCCTACACGTAGAGAGACAGAGGGACACTGTTTCGCTCGCTCGGATGCTTTCTCCTGTAAGATATATTCAGCCTCTTGCGAATTGAAGGAAAATTATGAAACACAGAGAGACTAAAGATACATGATTGTTTGTTTTTATTTTATTTTAGTGTTTTTTTTTAGATGGCATCCATGAATACACACCACTGGTGTAGGCTTCTGTGGCTACTTTGTGTTAGGCTACGTTTATACAGGCAACCAAATTCGGTTCTGTTTTTCACTAACTGGTCTTTTGACCAATCAGATCAGCTCTGAAAAAGATCTGACGTGAAAAGGTCTCATGTGATTGGTCAAAAGACCAATTAGTGGAAAATTATCAGAATTGGGCTGCCTGTGTAAACATACTTAGTGATGTGTAGCTCATGAATGAAAAGGTTAGATTGGTTAAAAATCCATTATGTTGTTTAAGGACACAGTGTTTGATGGTACTTGACTAATTCCACATCGGCAGCGTTTACACAGGCAGCCTACTTCTGTTATTTTGTCAACTAATTTGTCTTTTCACTAGTTGGTCACTAGTGCTGCGCAATTAACCGAATGTTGGCTATTTTTTGAAATATTTTATAAAAGTAAAGTAATTTGAATAAATGACAGTTAATATGTGATAAGCAGTACTACCATCAAAGGACTTTTTTAAATGGTTTTGTTCTATGTTGTTACAGCATTGAACCTGCATTATGTATAGTGCATTTAATGTTTTTTTAAATTATCAAAACTGAAAGCTCTGAAAATGATCTGATGTGAAAAGATTTAGCGTGATTGGTCAAAAAAGGCCAATTAGTGTAAAAAAAATACAGAATTGGGCTGCCTGTCTAAACGCAGCCAGAGGGCGACATGTATCCTGCATTTATGAATTGGTGAAATATTATCTAACTCTAATTATCTCTAATGATCTAATATAATAAAATGAAATAAAACTTAATTTTAAAGTTCTCTGGTTTGTTCTCTGCCTTTTAATACGTTGTCTGATATTTCTATTATGCCAGAATCTGGCAATAAGGCAACAAAAAAAATGCTCTGAATGTTATTATAATGTAGAAGCATGCTTTCATTAATAACTTCTATTCAACAATGTGCGTTATGAGGCGATGAAGAATTTTAAACCATAGCATGTTGCCCTCCATACTAGTTGCATCAGTTCATAAAAGCCACTAAGAAGATACAGTAGCTAAGTGAAGGTCAAACCCAGAACCAGTCCTAAAGAGCATGTATTATCTGTAACTAACATTTCATCAGATGAGATCATAAACCATGAAATAAGAGCCATTACACTTCATATCCAGGGATATTGGATATCTGGTGCTATACGTTACATCCTATATAAATGTATACATTTATATATGTAAGTGTATCTTTAAAACATGCTCATATTACTGTATTATATTATATATATGTATGTGTAACAAGGACCAAGGTGCAGCGTGGTAAATGTTCATATTTTAAATATTTTAATGAACACTGAAAACAAAACAATAAACAACCAACGAACAGTCCTGTAAGGTACAACACTAAACAGAAAATAACCACCCACAAAACACAATGGAAAACAGGCTACCTAAATATGGTTCTCAATCAGGGACAACGATTGACAGCTGCCTCTGATTGAGAACCATACCAGGCCAAACACAGAAATAGAAAATCATAGACAAACTAACATAGACAATCCACCCAACTCACGCCCTGACCATACTAAAACAAAAGACAAAACAAAGGAACTAAGGTCAGAACGTGACAGTATGAGCTATGATGTATCAAGGAGAAGTGCTCCCAGGAGTATGCAATGTCTCAGTCTTATCAGGGTTCTGCCGACTGTACATAAAATATAAACTCAGGTTAATATACCATTGAGTTTCTCAGGTTACACACATACACCTGGATTGTGTGTTGTAGAATAGTGGCCTGAGGGTACACACTTAATATATTGTGAAATCTGTTGTAAAATTTATTTTCATGTTTAAATGGGATTATAATGTATATCACTGCCTTCATTTCTCCTAGACCCATGATTAATACAAATACTTTTTTATTTCACTAGGCAAGACAGTTAAGGACAAATTCTTATTTACAATGATGGTCTAGGAACAGTGGGTTAACTGCCTTGTTCAGGGGAAGAACAACATATTTTTACCTTGTCAGCTCAGGGATTCGAGCCAACAACCTTTCAGTTACTGTCCCAATGCTCTATCCACTAGGCTACCTGCCGCCCCTAAATACAAATGGCCTTTGAAACCTAAAGGTAATCTGAAGTCCGTGAGGTCTCGTTATGAACATACATTGTACATAATATGTCTGTCTTCAACAAATAAAGGTGTGTATTTGCATGTGTGTGTATTGTCTAAATTCCTCTTGATTATAGGACTTGATGAAGTAAAACAAAGAAGAAGAAAATGAAGACACCAGGAAATAAACCAGGAAAATGTACAAATAGCGAAGAAAGAATATTCAACAGTCTTATTGCAATCATATTTATTTTGTCGTCTCACCTTGTATAAAAGGGCTCAGATTGCAGTTCACCCTTCATAGAAGATACTACATAATTCACAAAAATTTGGAAAACATAACACAAAAATAACTAATTTTTTTTCCCTATGAATTGATTGTAATAAACTCTAAATCTGGGAGCACCAGATTTATACAAGGTTCCAGACATCAGCGTTTACAGCGTTGCAATAATCATAGCATTCCTAAATAACCTGCTTAGACCAGATAAAATGATTTAAACGTATTTAAAGCATATTGATACACTAATGTGTGAGTAAAGTAATACTACAGACTCCTCTTCATGAGTAAGTGCTTACAGGCACAACTAATAGTCGAACTGCTGATGAGAGAGCGATTCAACTCCATGTCCTGAGAGGGATGCTGAACACACAGGATGAATGGATTCTCAGTGGTTTGAAATCACCTGGAGAGGAGGGAGAGAGTATAGAGAGAGAAGGAGAAAGAGAATTAGAGGAGCGAGACTTAGGAGTCTATGCAAATCACATACTGATCTGCATGTAAAGAGAGTGAGGGAGGAGCACCTCTATGGAAATCCCGTCAGGCAAATCAAGCAGCAGGCTGGAGTCGACAAGCTGCTATTTACCTTTCAAATATCAAACCGGGATGGCAGGTAGCCTAGTGGTTAAGAGTGTTGGGCCAGTAACCAAAAGGTTGCTGGTTTGAAACCCTGAGCTGGCTAGATGAAAAACATGTTGATGTGCCCTTGCGCAAGGCACTTAACCCTAATTGTTCATGTAAATTGCTATGAATAAGAGGGTCTATTAAAATGCCAAGGAGGTTCTAATCATATAAACCAGACAGACTGTATCCCCAATGACATCCTGTTCCCTACATTTAGACAAGCAGACCTAAACATAACAACATTCTGAGTTCAGTTTATGAAACCTCAACCCCTGCTTGTACTATGGTACATGAGGGAGTGTATGAAAAGTCTTTCAAACCCGACATCAATCAAATGTATTTATAAAGTCCTTCTTACATCAGCTGATGTCACAAAGTGCTGTACAGAAATCCAACCTAAAACCCCAAACAGCAAGCAATGCAGGTGTAGAAGCACGGTGGTTAGGAAAAACTCCCTAGAAAAACCAGAACCGAGGAAGAAACCTAGAGAGGAACCAGGTGGCCAGTCCTCTTCTGGCTGTGCTGGGTGGAGATTATAACAGAACATGGCCAAGATGTTCAAATGTTCATAGATGACCAGCAGGGTCAACAATAATAATCACAGTGATTGTTGAGGGTGCAACAGGTCACCACCTCAGGAGTAAATGTCAGTTGGCTTTTCATAGCCGATCATTCAGAGTATCTCTATCGCTCCTGCTGTCTCTAGAGAGTTGAAAACAGCAGGTCTGGGACAGGTAGCACGTCCAGTGAACAGGTCAGGGTTCCATAGCCACAGGCAGAACAGTTGAAACTGGAGCAGCAGCACGGCCAAGTGGACTGGGGACAACAAGGAGTCATCAGGCCAGGTACCCCTGAGGCATGGTTCTAGGGCTCAGGTCCTCTGAGTGAGAGAGAAAGAAAGAAAGAGAGAAAGAGAGAGAGAAAAAGATAAAAAAAGAGAGAGAGAATTAGAGAGAGCACAGGACACCGAATAAGACAGGAGAAATACTCCAGATATAAACAGACTAACTCTAGCCCCCCGACACATAAACTACTGCAGCATAAATACTGGAGGTTGAGACAGGAGGGGTCGGGAGTCACTGTGGCCCGTTCCGACGATACCCCCGGACAGGGCTAAACAGGCAGGATATAACCCCACCCACTTTGCCAAAGCACAGCTCCCACACCACTAGAGGGATATCTTCAACCACCAACTTACCATCCTGAGACAAGGCCGAGTATAGCCCACAAAGATCTCCACCACGGCACATCTCAAGGGGGGGGGGGGCGCCAACCCGGACAGGAAGATCACGTCATGAACTCAACCCACTCAAGTGACGCACCCCTCCTAGGGATGGCATGGAAGAGCACCAGTAAGCCAGTGACTCAGCCCCTGTAATAAGGTTAGAGGCAGAAAATCCCAGTGGAGAGAGGGTAACCGGCCAGGCAGAGACAGCAAGGCGGTTCATTGCTCCAGAGCCTTTCCGTTCACCTTCACACTCCTGGGCCAGACTACACTCAATCATATGACCTGCTGAAGATATGAGTCTTCAATAAAAACAAAGGTTTGAGACCGAGTCTGCGTCTCTCACATGGATAGGCAGACCATTCCATAAAAATGGAGCTCTATAGGAGAAAGCCTTGCCTCCAGCTGTTTGCTCAGAAACAGTAAGGAGGCCTGCGTCTTGTGACCGTAGCGTATGTGAAGGTATGTACGGCAGGACCAAATCGGAAAGATAGGTAGGATCAAGCCCATGTAATGCTTTGTAGATTAGCAGTAAAACCTTGAAATCAACCCTTACCTTAACAGGATGCCAGTGTAGGGAGTCTTGCACTGGAGTAATATGATCAAATTTTGGGGTTCTAGTCAAGATTCTAGCAGCCGTGTTTAGCGTTAACTGAAGTCTATTTAGTGCTTTATCCAGGTAGCCAGATAGTAGAGCATTGTTGTAGTCTAACCTACAGTAGAAGTGACAAAAGCATGGATTCATTTTTCTGCATCATTTTTGTACAGAAAGTTTCTGATTTTTGCAATGTTACGTAGATGGAAAAAAGCTGTCATTGAAACAATATGTTTGTCAAAAGAGAGATCAGGGTCCAGAGTAACGCCGAGATCCTTCACAGTTTTATTTGAGATGACTGTACAACCATCAAGATTAATTGTCATATTCAACAGAAGGTCTCTTTGTTTCTTGGGACCTAGAACAAGCATCTCTGTTTTGTCCGAGTTTAGACGTAGAAAATTTGCCTCCATCCACTTCCTTATGTTTGAAACACAGGCTTCCAGGGAGGGCAATTTTGGGGCTCCACCATGTTTCATCGAAATGCACAGCAGTGTGTCATCCGCATGGCAGTGAAAGTTAACATTATGTTTCTGAATGACATCACCAAGAGGTAAAATATATAGTGAAAACAATATTGGTCCTAAAACGGAGCCTTGAGGAACCCCGAAATTTACAGTTGATTTGTCAGAGGACAAACCATCTACAGAGACAAACTGATATCTTTCCGACAGATAAGATCTAAACCAGGCCAGAACTTGTCCCTGTAGACCAATTTGGGTTTCCAATTTCTCCAAAAGAATGTTGTGATCGATGGTATCAAAAGCAGCACGAGGACAGATGCCGAGCCTTGGTCTGATGCCATTAAAAGGTAAATTACCAACTTCTCAAGTGCAGTCTCAGTGCTATGATGGGGTCTAAAACCAGACTGAAGCGTTTCGTACACATTGTTTGTCTTCAGGAAGGCAGTAAGTTTCTGCGCAACAGGTTTTCTAAGATTTTTGAGAGGAATAGGAAATTTGAAAAATATTTTCGGGGCCAAGATTTGGCTTTTTCAAGAGAGGCTTTAGCTGCTGCCACATTTAGTGAGTTTGGTACACATCCGGGGGATAGAGAGCCATTTATTATATTCAACATAGGAGGGCCAAGCACAGGAAGCAGCTCTTTCAGTTGTTTAGTTGGAATAGGGTCCAGTATGCAGCTTGAAAGTTTAGAGGCCATGATTATTTTCATCAATGTGTCAAGAGATATAGTACTAAAACACTTGAGTGTCTCCCTTGATCCTAGGTCCTGGTAGAGTTGTGCAGACTCAGGACAACTGAGCTTTGGAGGAATATGCAGATTTATAAAGGAGTCCTTCATTTTCTTTCTAATGATCATGATCTTTTCCTCAAATAAGTTCACAAATTTATCACTGCTGAAGTGAAAGCCATCCTCTCTGAGGAATTTTGATTTTTAGTTAGCTTTGTGACAGTATCAAAAATACATTTTGGATTGTTCTTATTTTCCTCAATTAAGTTGGAAAAATAGGATGATCGAGCAGCAGTGAGGGCTCTTCGATACTGCACGGTACTGTCTTTCCAAGCTAGTCGGAAGACTTCCATTTTGATGTTGCGCCATTTCCGTTCCAATTTTCTGGGAGCTTGCTTCAGAGCTCGGGTATTTTCTATATACCAGGGAGTTAGTTCCTTATGACAATTTGTTTTTGTTTTTAGGGGTGCGACTGCATCTAGGGTATTGCGCAAGGTTAAATTGAGTTCCTCAGTTAGGTGGTTAACTGATTTTTGTACTCTGGTGTCCTTGGGTAGGCGGAGGGAGTCTAGAACGGCATCTAAGAATCTTTGGGTTGTCCGAGAATTTATAGCACGACGTTTGATGATCTTTGGTTGGGGTCTGAGCAGAATATTTGTTGCGATTGCAAACATAATGAAATGGTGGTCCGATAGTCCAGGATTATGAGGAAAAACATTAAGATCCACAACATTTCAAACACATCAAATAGAGAGACATAAACTGAACAAGTTCCACAGACATGTGACTAACAGAGATGGAATAATGTGTCCCTGGGGGGGTCAAAATCAAAAGTAACAGTCAGTATATGGTGTGGCCCCCAGCTGCATTAAGTTCATCAGTGCATCTCCTTCTCATGGACTGCACCAGATTTACCAGTAATTGCTGTGAGATGTTACCCCACTCTTCCACCAAGGCACCTGTAAGTTCCTAGACATTTCTGGGGGGAATGGCCGTAGCCCTCACCCTTTGATCCAACAGGTCCCATACGTGCTCAATGGGATTGTGATCCGTGCTCTTCGCTGGCTATGGCAGAACACTGACATTCCTGTCTTGCAGGAAATCAATCACAGAATGAACAGTATGGCTGGTGGCATTGTCATGCTGGAGGGTCATGTCAGGATGAGCCTGCAGGAAGGGTACCACGAGGGAGGAGGATGCCTTCCCTGTAACGCACAGCGTTGAGATTGCCTGTAATGACAACAAGCTCATTCCGATGATGCTGTGACACACCGCCCCAGACCATGACGGACCCCCCACCTCCAAATCGATCCCGCTCCAGAGTACAGGCCTCTGTGTCACTCTCATTCCTTCGACGAAAATGTGAATCCGACCATCACTCCTGGTGAGACAAAACTGCGAATCATCAATTAAGAACACCTTTTGCCCGTCCTGTCTGGTCCAGCAACGGTGGGTTTGTTGCCGGGTGAGGACCTGCCTTACAACAGGCCTACAAGCCCTCAGTCCAGCCTCTCTCAGCCTATTTCGGACAGTCTGAGCACTGATGGAGGGATTGTGCATTCCTGGTGTGACTCGGGCAGTTGTTGTTGCCATCCTGTACCTGTCCCTCAGGTGTGATGTTTAGATGTACCGATCCTGTGCAGGTGTTGTTACACTTGGTCTGCCACTGTGAGGATGATCAGCTGTCCGTCCTGTCTCCCTGTAGCGCTGTCTTAGGTATCTCACAAAACGGACATGGCAATTTATTGCCCTGGCCACATCTGCAGTCCTCATACCTCCTTGCAGCATGCCTAGGCACGTTTACGCAGATAAGCAGGGACCCTGGGCATCTTTCTTTTGGTGTTATTCAGAGTCAGGAGAAAGGCCTCTTTAGTGTTCATAACTGTGACCTTAATTGCCTACCGTCTGTAAGCTGTTAGTGTCTTGTTGACCGTACCACAGGTGCATGTTCATTAATTGTTTATGGTTCATTGAACAAGCATTGGAAAAAGTGTTCAAACCCTTTACAATGAAGATCTGTGAAGTTATTTGGAATTTTACAAATTATCTTTGAAAGACAGGGTCCTGAAAAAGGGACGTTTTTTCATACTTACACACTATTTACTATATTCTAGTCAAGGCCATCCTATGTATCTATTGCTGTACATACAGTTGAAGTCGGAAGTTTACATACACTTAGGTTGGAGTCATTAAAACTTGTTTTTCAACAATTCCACAAATGTCTAATTAATCTCTCTGGGATAGGGGGGGCGCTTGCGTCCCACTTGGCCAAAAGTCAGGGAAAATGCAGAGCGCCAAATTCAAATAAAATGATATAAAAATCAAACTTTCACTAAATCACACATGTAAGATACCAAATTAAAGCTACACTCGTTGTGAATCCAGCCAACACGTCAGGCTTTTCGGCGAAAGCAGAAGATGCTATTATCTGATGATAGCACAACAGTAAACAAAGAGATTATAGCATATTTCAACCCTGCAGGCGCAACACAAAACGCATAAATAAAATATAAATCATGCCTTACCTTTGACGAGCTTCTTTTGTTGGCACTCCAATATGTCCCATAAACATCACAAATGGTCCTTTTGTTCGATTAATTCTGTCGATATATATCCAAAATGTCCATTTATTTGTCGCGTTTGATCCAGAAAAAAACAGCTTCCAATTTGCGCAACGTCACTACAAAATATCTCAAAAGTTACCTGTAAACTTTGCCAAAACATTTCAAACTACTTTTGTAATACAACTTTTGCTATTTTTAAATGTTAATAATCGATCAAATTGATGACGGGTCTATCTGTTTTCAATACAGGTGGACAACAAACTCAAGCATGCTTTCTAGTCTTGCGCAACTCTCAAACAGTACACATAACGTTACACTGATTCAAGATGGCCGTACTTCTTCATTACACAAAGGAATAACCTCAACCAATTTCCAAAGACTGGTGACATCCAGTGGAAGCGGTAGGAACTGCAAACAAGTCCCTTAGAGTGAGGACCACGTAGTCCACCGTGGTCTGGCCATCCTGCCGTAGTTGGAGTAGGCGCGCACCCCCTCTCTGCCCTCCAGTTGATGGTCGACAACCCCCCCTGAACAGAGCCATGAACCCCTCATAGTAACCCAGCTCCTCCTCTCCTCTCTTCCAGATGGTCGTAGCCCACTCCAACGCCCATCCGGTCAGCAGGGAAATAAAGTACGTCATGAAAACGACGGGGACGAAACCAAAATAAATATATATATATATATATAACACAGGGATGTAACCCAAACAAAAGAGCGAGGTGTAAACCTCTAAATAATACATGTGACGAGACCTGTAATAGGAAGTGCACAATAACATGTAGCACAAAAGCCGATACAACAGAGCACAGGTACTCACAAGACCAACGGACATGGGACAATAATCGACAAGGACAATGGGAAACAGAGGGCACATATATACACATACTAATCAGGGAGAATTGGAACCAGGTGTGCGTAGGGGCCCCTCAGGGGTGCGTGCTCAGTCCCCTCCTATACTCCCTATTCACTCATGACTGCATGGACAGGCACGACTGCAACACCATCATTAAGTTTGCCGATGACACAACAGTGGTAGGCCTGATCACAGACAACAACAATACAGCCTATAGGGAGGAGGTCAGAGACCTGGCCGTGTGGTGCCAGGACAACAACCTCTCCCACAACGTGCTCAAGACAAATGAGAGGATTGTGGACTACTGGAAAAGGAGGACAGAGCACGCCCCCATTCTAATCGACAGGGCTGTAGTGGAGCAGGTTGAGATCTTCAAGTTCCTTGGTGTCCCCATCATCAAAAAAATAACATGGTCCAAGCACACCAAGACAGTCGTGAAGAGGGCACGACAAAACCTATTCCCCCTCAGGAGACTGAAAAGATTTTGCATGGGTCCTCAGATCCTCAAAAGGTTCTACAGCTGCACCATCGAGAGAATCCTGACTCACTGCCTGGTATGGAAACTGCCTGACCTCCGACCGCAAGGCACTACAGAGGGTAGTGCGTACGGCCCAGTACATTACTGGGGCCAAGCTTCCTGCCATCCAGGACTTCTATACCAGGCGGTGTTAGAGGAAAGCCCTAAAAGTTTGTAAAAGACTCCAGTCAACCTAGTCATAGACTGTTCTCTCTGTTACAGCGCAGCAAGCGGTACCGGAGTGCCAAATCTAGGTCCAAGAGGGTTCTAACAGCTTCTAACCCCCCCAGCTTCTATGCATAGTCACTTTAATAACTCTACCTACATGTATATATTACCTAAATTACCTTGACTAACCAGTGCCCCCGCACATTGACTCATTTTCTGTAGCCTCGCAGTTATTATTTTACTGCTGCTCTTTAATTATTTGTTACTTACTTACTTACTTATTTTTATAGGTATTTTTTTCTTAAAACTGCATTGTTGGTTAAGGGCTTTTAAGTAAGCCTGTGACAAATATAATTTGATTTGATTTGATCTGACTGATGAGACGCAGGTGTGTATAAAGATGGGTTGCCAGGACCAGTGGTTAGTAGACCGGCGATGTCGAATGCCAGAGGGGAGGAGCGAGAGTAGACGTGACAGTATTTGATGCCATAATTATGAGTAATAATTATGATATATGATAATAGTAATATTTGATGACATTGGCAGTAATTCCTACTTCAACAATGACGTATAATGTGCTTGATCAAAACTAAAGGTAGTTGTTCAAAACCTGGATTGTAAATTGAAACTTAAATAAACTATGTATCTCTGTTTTACAGGTGGCATTACATACGTCTTATCAATGACATGTATCTAATGATAGGTGCTGATATGATGCAGATGTGGGTGTGGATGCAGGCATATACAGTGGGGCAAAAAAGTATTTAGTCAGCCACCAATTGTGCAAGTTCTCCCACTTAAAAAGACAAGAGAGGCCTGTAATTTTCATCATAGGTACACTTCAACTATGACAGACAAAATGAGAAAAAAAATAATCCAGAAATTATGCAAATTATGCTGGAAAATAAGTATTTGGTCACCTACAAACAAGCAAGATTTCTGGCTCTCACAGACCTGTAACTTCTTCTTTAAGAGGCTCCTCTGTCCTCCACTCGTTACCTGTATTAATGGTAACTGTTTGAACTTGTTATCAGTATAAATGACACCTGTCCACAACCTCAAACAGTCACACTCCAAACTCCACTATGGCCAAGACCAAAGAGCTGTCAAAGGACACCAGAAACAAAATTGTAGATCTGCACCAGGCTGGGAAGACTGAATCTGCAATAAGTAAGCAGCCTGGTTTGAAGAAATCAACTGTGGGAGCAATTATTAGGAAATGGAAGACATACAAGACCACTGATAATCTCCCTCGATCTGGGGCTCCATGCAAGATCTCACCCCATGGGGTCAAAATGATCACAAGAACAGTGAGCAAAAATCCCAGAACCACACGGGGGGACCTAGTGAATGACCTGTAGAGAGCTGGGACCAAAGTAACAAAGCCTACCATCAGTAACACACTACGCCGCCAGGGACTCAAATCCTGCAGTGCCAGACGTGTCCCCCTGCTTAAGCCAGTACATGTCCAGGCCCGTCTGAAGTTTGCTAGAGAGCATTTGGATGATCCAGAAGAAGATTGGGAGAATGTCATATGGTCAGATGAAACCAAAATATAACTTTTTGGTAAAAACTCATCTTGTCGTGTTTGGAGGACAAAGAATGCTGAGTTGCATCCAAAGAACACCATACCTACTGTGAAGCATGGGGGTGGAAACATCATGCTTTGGGGCTGTTTTTCTGCAAAGGGACCAGGACGACTGATCCGTGTAAAGGAAAGAATGAATGGGGCCATGTATCGTGAGATTTTGCGTGAAAACCTCCTTCCATCAGCAAGGGCATTGAAGATGAAACGTGGCTGGGTCTTTCAGCATGACAATGATCCCAAACACACCGCCCGGGCAATGAAGGAGTGGCTTCGTAAGAAGCATTTCAAGGTCCTGGAGTGGCCTAGCCAGTCTCCAGATCTCAACCCCATAGAAAATCTTTGGAGGGAGTTATAAGTCCGTGTTGCCCAGCAACAGCCCCAAAACATCACTGCTCGAGAGGACATCTGCATGGAGGAATGGGCCAAAATACCAGGAACAGTGTGTGAAAACCTTGTGAAGACCTCTGTCATTGCCAACAAAGGGTATATAACAAAGTATTGAGATGAACTTTTGTTATTGACCAAATACTTATTTTCCACCATAATTTGCAAATAAATTCATTAAAAATCCTACAATGTGATTATCTGGATTTTTTTTCTCATTTTGTCTGTCATAGTTGAAGTTTACCTATGATGAAAATTACAGGCCTCTCTCATCTTTTTAAGTGGGAGAACTTGCACAATTGGTGGCTGACTAAGTACTTTTTTGCCCCACTGTATTTACATGTATTTAAATAGACTCACCTGAGTATCTGAGGTCATACAGCACGGCAGAGAAGACACACCTGGATCAGCGCTACACAGGTGAGGTTATGATATTTTTATGTGTTGGTGAGATAACTCTGTAGAACTTGACCATTATTTAATGTGTAAGGTAACAAGCAGAGAAGCAGATATTTACATCTCTGAAGAAAAGCATGTGAATTGTGTGTGTACTCGTGCAAGTACTTGCTGAATCTGGTGGAATCTTTTGGTTAGCAGGAGGAAAGTCTGATTTAAAGCAGCTTATTATGAACTCAAACTGATATCTTTATGTTTTAGAATCCAACCTAGCAACACCAAGAACTATGGCACAATCTACAGGAAATAGTCTCTCTATCATCACCTGGAACACTTGTGGTGTTAAACCAACAAAAGGCCTCCCAAATAAGTTGATTGAAATAATGAACTTTGGCAAGAAACAGAAAGCTGATGTAATCTTCCTTCAAGAAACTCATATTGGACCTAAAGGTTACAATGAGATAAATGAAGTGGGAGGTTGGACCTCTTACTTTACCGTTTACTCTCCGAGGAGCAAAGGAGTGGCCATACTGGTGAATAAAGACATACCACACTATCAGTACATCTGCCATGATGAAGATTACGCTGGTGGCTACATTGTCCTGTTCTGTCAGATGTATGATCAACTCTTCACTCTTGTGAATGTGTACAATCATAAGGAAGACAAGCAAGTACTGGGGAGGCTGTCCCAGTATCTTCAGGAGATGATAACAGGCATCTTAGTGATTGGAGGGGATTTCAACACAGTCCTTGACCCTGACTTTGACAGGATCTCTGCATCTGAACATAGACAGCACACAGCCTTGAGGCCTCATCTGGAAAAGTTCATCTCCTCACGGAATCTAGTGGACATCTGGGCAAGTCTACACCCAAATGAACAAGCCTTCACTCGCTCTCAGAACACCAGCCACTCCCGGTTAGATATGTTCTTCATGCAACAGGACAAAGCCCCATGTTGCCAGAGCTGTGAGATTCACACAGTCCCAGGGATTTCAGATCACAACCCTGTGTCTCTGAAGATCCTCGTTCCTAAAATAAGACGCATGTTAACAGATGTTCATCAAAACCTGAGGATGTTAGGAGACAAATTAGACAGAAGAGCAGGAAGAATCAGTGGGGCAGAAGTCCTTGTGGCAATGAAATCCCTTACCAACTCATCAAATGGATCAAGGGAAGAGGACCTCATGGAAACAGAGACATTAAAGCATGAATACAATGGAATACTCAGGAAGAAGAAAATACCAGAGGGATTCAATATGTCACTGAACCGAAAGTACAAAATATTTGCCACAATACTTGCCAACCGTCTGCAGATATACCTAGCACCCTCGTTCAAAGGAAGGAGCAAGACACCACCACAGAGCTTGCCATGCAAAGTTTTCCTGGACAGGAAACTATCGATTAGTTGGAAATTCTTTAAAAAAGCACTGAAGTCTGTTGGCATAATTCAGTCTCCCCCTAGAGACTTCACAATCCTAAAGCAGGTGCTTCCTGAGGACTTGGGCATCTTGTGGAAGTTACTCCCAATGGTTGAAGGTTCCCGCGGTTACGAAAAAAAACTAAAGCATCAATGCCCCCTCACCCCAGCTCTACTCCACCTGTGTCTGAAGTACATGGAGCACAGAATCCAGAAGACAGGCACAGTCCTTAGTGTTAGCCGTCAAAGACGGAGTCTTTTGATACACATGGAACAAGAGAAACAGCCTTCTGTGGTCAAACTGCTCTCTGAAATCAGAGAGGAGTCTGGCCTGAGTTTGAAGGTAACATTTTAAGTAGAAGATGGACATTCAAATTAAATGTTCTTAGAAAAATATTATAAACTGGTATTGTTCTCTAAATGTGGATATGGCCTTCAGCTTCACAATGAGATAAACAAAATAACATTAAAATATAAGGAACTACATCCATGAAGTGTTGAACCAGTGCTGTTCAGCATAAACAATCAAAAAAGAGGAATTAGACTTCATGTCCAGGGATATTGGATATCTGGTCCTATACATTACTACCTATATTATTGTACATTTATTATCAAACAAATAGGTTATTTAGATGTAGGTGTTCATGTTGCTGTATTCATGGTTGTATATATGTCTTGATAGGAATATAAATAACTACTGTAGCTAAATAAAATACTGTATAGATGTTTGAGGTAACCTATGATGTATGAAGGAGAAGTGCTTCCAGGAGTGTACAATGTCACTGTGTTATCAGGGCTCTTCCTGTCAGGTTTGAAGGTAAGACCCAGATGTAGACAACGTCGAATTAACAACAGTTTAATAATCCAACAGGGCAGGCAATAGACAGGTCAATGGCAGGCTCAGGGTCAGGGGCAGGCAATAGACAGGTCAATGGCAGGCTCAGGGTCAGGGGCAGGCAATAGACAGGTCAATGGCAGGCTCAGGGTCAGGGGCAGGCAATAGACAGGTCAGGGGCAGGCTCAGGGTCAGGGGCAGGCAATAGACAGGTCAGGGGCAGGCAATAGACAGGTCAATGGCAGGCTCAGGGTCAGGGGCAGGCAATAGACAGGTCAGGGGCAGGCAATAGACAGGTCAATGGCAGGCTCAGGGTCAGGGGCAGGCAATAGACAGGTCAATGGCAGGCTCAGGGTCAGGGGCAGGCAATAGACAGGTCAGGGGCAGGCAATAGACAGGTCAATGGCAGGCTCAGGGTCAGGGGCAGGCAATAGACAGGTCAGGGGCAGGCAATAGACAGGTCAATGGCAGGCTCAAGGTCAGGGGCAGGCAATAGACAGGTCAATGGCAGGCTCAGGGTCAGGCAATAGACAGGTCAATGGCAGGCTCAGGGTCAGGGGCAGGCAATAGACAGGTCAATGGCAGGCTCAGGGTCAGGGGCAGGCAATAGACAGGTCAGAGGCAGGCAATAGACAGGTCAATGGCAGGCAATAGACAGGTCAATGGCAGGCTCAGGGTCAGGGGCAGGCAATAGACAGGTCAATGGCAGGCTCAGGGTCAGAGGCAGGCAATAGACAGGTCAGGGGCAGGCAATAGACAGGTCAATGGCAGGCTCAGGGTCAGAGGCAGGCAATAGACAGGTCAGGGGCAGGCAATAGACAGGTCAATGGCAGGCTCAGGGTCAGGGGCAGGCAATAGACAGGTCAATGGCAGGCTCAGGGTCAGGGGCAGGCAATAGACAGGTCAATGGCAGGCTCAGGGTCAGGGGCAGGCAATAGACAGGTCAGAGGCAGGCAATAGACAGGTCAATGGCAGGCTCAGGGTCAGGGGCAGGCAATAGACAGGTCAATGGCAGGCAGGGGTCAGTAAACCAGAGGTCGGGCAAAGGTGCAGGACAGCAGGCAGGCTCAGGGTCAGGGGCAGGCAGAGTGGTCAGGCAGGCAGGCAGGCTCAGAGTCAGGACAGGCAAGGGTCAAAACCAAGAGAGACTGGGGAAAAGCAGGCGCTGAGACAAAACTGCTGGTTGACTTGAACAAACAAGACAAACTGGCACAGACAGACAGAAAACACAGGTATAAGTACACAGGAGATAATGGGGAAGATGGGCGACACCTGGAGGGGGGTGGAGACAAGCACAAGGAAAACAGATCAGGGTGTGACAGTGCCGAATAATATTATGTTCAATGCACAAGAGTATGTTCCTATTGAGACCTCAGGAACTTCAGATGACCTTGTGGTTTGAAAGCTCATTGTAACCTGAGAAATCCAATGGAATATTGAGTTGAGTTTATATTTGATGTATATCTGTCTTCCACAAATAAAGGTGTGTATTTGCATGTGTGTGTATTTGTATGTGTGTGTGTATTTGCATGTGTATAGTGTCTAAATTCATCTTGATTATAGGACTTGCTGTATTAAAACACATGTAAAAAATGAAGACAAATACACAAGGATAACTCAGGTACCAAAAGAAAGAAAATTCTAATGTTTTATTGCAATAATTAATTTTCTTGTCTCACCGTGTAAAAAGGGATCCGATTGCTGTACACTCTTTTAAAAGACGCTACATTCTTTACTAAAATGTGAAAACAAAAAACTAAAACACACAAAACTAAAAGTATTCTTCATATGAACTGATTGTAACAAATTCAAAATCTGGGAGCACCAGATTTACACAACATGGTTCCAGACATGAGTGTTCAAACCCCTGGAATAATTATTACATTACTGAATAACCTGCTTAGACCAGACAAAATGATTTAAACATCATTTAAAGGATATTGTTATCCAAATGTGTGAGTAAAGTAATACTACAGACTCCTCTTCATGAGTTAGTTCTTACAGGCATAACTATGAGTCAACATATTGTAAATGCTGTGACAAAAGACATTAGAATGTTGGAAAACTGCAGCACAGAAAAGCCAATAGGATTAATGGGGGTAAATTGTCAATGATTAATGTTGGATTAAGGTAAGCAAATAATCAGAATTTTGTTCTTGTTGTGGGACTAAATAAATAATAATTTCAGTTAAATCTCTCACTTTTGAAAAGAAGACATGTATATTTATTAGGTTTGTGATATATTTGTAACACACTGTAAATGAACTTTAGTGTTTCCTGATATGACTTTAGTGATTGGAAAAAGAAATTGCATTGAAGTGACACATTTCTAAATGTCATATATCTAACCAACAAATAATAAAGAAAATAAAAGTAATGCATTTAAATTACATTGATAATAACATTTGTTTATGCTATTTGTTTATTTAACAACAGATGATAACAAATACAGGGTAACCTGTACTAACGAGCTTCAGATATTCATGATTGAGCTACAAGCATAACCACACTTCATCTACACCTGTAAACATTTATTGAAAAAGTTCAGCCATGTAAATATTAGGAGATTTTTTTTTAGTAATGTTTCATATAATCAAAATGGATTCCAACACATCTGGACCTCTACAAAACATACATTTGTTACTGAAAAACCTAAAACAATTTTAGGATTCTCCTCATTAGTGGAGGGCCTTACCTAGTTAAGTGCTCATCAGACAGTCTAAATACCTGCACACGCGGTTGGTCAGGAACATCTGCCAATCAGCTGATGTGGTTCGGAGCGTGTAAGGTGGAGTGAGGCAGTACCCTCAGTCTGTATCCCACAAGTGCTTTTGACTGCCTTTTAAGACTGAAGAAGGGTGGACAGGGGTTCAGGGAGAAGGAGTCGGGTGAGAGTGCCCATGCCAGAAAAGATGGGCAAGTTTCATGGTGGTGGGGGTCATAAACAATCTGAACTCATCATGAGGGGTCGCAGTTGCTCAAGGGTGTGCGCACCCAAATCCATACCCCCCCACACCCCTTTTTAATATGATATCTGAATAAGATTGACTAAGAAAATCAATGGGGGCCCCCTGGCCAGTATTCAACCATCATTGCTAAGTTTAGATAGATGGCCGCTAGACTAATTTACCAATCTAAAAAATATTAGCTGACATGGGCTGATTGAGTGACTATCAGTTGTTAGCAATCATCTGGAGAGGAGAGAGAAAGAGGCAGAGGGAGAAAGAGAAGAGCGAGACGTTTGGGTCTATGCAAATCTCAAACCGATCTGCATGTAAAGTTGACCAACCAGAACGCAGGGATGTTCAGTATCAAAGTGTCAAACATTTAAAGGGGATGAAAGTGAGAAAGGAGAGAAGAGAAAGAGGGAGAGAGAGATCTTTGAATCGTATCATATGAGGTGTGACTGAGTGAGGTGATTTAAGTTTGTGTGTAGCTATGGATGAGGGGAGGATGGAGAGATGGGGGGTGTAGGTGGGAGGGAGGATGAGGGGAGAGGTGCGTCACAATAATATATCTTGCACTCCCTAAACATGTTAAAGCAGTAGCTTGGTGTAGGTATAAAGTGAGTTTACACATAGCCTACCAGTAATTTAGTTTCAAATCCCTGAAGGGAAGTGAACAAGTGCACAGTTTGGGAGAATGTAGAGATTTGGAGGCATGTGTGTGTAGTTAAACAGCAGAGGTAAGAGGACAGGTGTCCCGTCAGGCAAATGAAGCAGCAGGCTGGAGTGAAGGCTAACCTGAGCAGGCTGGTCTGATGGACAGACTCTAACCCTACCATGATGTCAACAAGCTAATATTTACCTTTCAAATTTCAGACTGGAAGGAAGCAGGTTCTAGTCAAGTAGTGATCACTATTTTACAGCTTGTGTTCATAATGGCTGCTCAGTGAAACGACCTGTCCTGATTTGTCATAGACCCTTGCTAAAAAACTTTAATGAGCAAGCCTTCCTTTATGAACTGGCCTCTGTAAAATGGTATAGAATCAGCTTGATCCCCTCTGTCGAAGACACTTGGACCTTCTTTTTTTATATCTTCAGTGGTGTTGTTAACAAACAAGCCCCATAACGAGAATGAGAATTAAAACCAGGTTCAGCCCCTGGTTCGACCGTGATCTTGTAGAGTTACTCCACCTCAAGAATTGCATTTGGCGAAAGGCTCGGCACACGCAAACTCAAGCTGACTGGCTATAATTCAAGCAAATTAGATATAATTGCACTCAGGCTATCCGGAAGGCTAAAGCTAGTTACTTTAAGGAGCAGTTCTCTGTCTGTGGGTCTAACCCCAAGAAGTACTGGAAAACAGTTAAAGACGTGGAGAATAAACCCTCCTCCTCACAGCTGCCCATGTCCCTTAACCTCTTAAGTCGACCCTCTACTTTTTTGAACATTCTGTTAAAAATCGCGCAACATTTCAGCGCCCTGCTACTCATGCCAGGAATATAGTATATGCATATGATTAGTATGTGTGGATAGAAAACACTCAGACGTTTATAAAACTGGTTAAATCACGGCTGTGGCTATAACATAACGTGCGTTTCATCGGAAAGCGCAGGAAAAACTGATCACTGAAAATTGAAAAATATATTGCTGCGCGACTTGAACCCATTGATAAAGGTGAACCACAATTAATGGGGCTGAGGTTGCAGTACCTACAGCTTCCACACGGTGTCTAGAGTCTTGTCATTTGCCTACTATTTGTTTCTTGGTCAAACAGATGCAAGGCAGCGCAGTTCTTCAGGTCTCGGACCGGATATTTTGGTTGAGTTTCTACACGGACATTTTTCCAGACGGATAGCTATAGAATATACTTCGTCTTGTGATTAATTTGATCGCTTATTAACGTTTACTAATTTTGTCTCCATTCAGTAACTGTTATCTTTGCCTGTCCTGGCTCCCCTTCTAAAACTTCTCCTCTCTGCTCTCCAACCTTCAAGGTCTCTGCAGTGCGGGGGAGGGCTCTTCTGTCTGCCTTTTCCCCTATCTGTCTGTAGCTCTGTTTCTCATGTTTCCAAATTTGAACTACGTCTCACTGTTTGGCTTTATCTAAACTCATGGATTTTCTTTTAGAAAAACATGTCTATGGTGGCAATTTCTAAAGTCCTTATATAGGTTAATTAAACTTAACAAATGAATCTTAAATCATCACAGATGTCTTATATTCCTGTTAAATGTAATACTATTTAAAAACTTATAATAATCAAACAAAGTCTAATAAATGCTAACCATATTAAAAATCCTTCCTACACTAACAAGCCCCCTCCTTCGGGGACCCTCAGTATTCTATCTGACAATAACATGAATTTAATATGTGTTGCAAAGTGTGGAATACCTTATCTACAGTAATTTATCACCCTTAATTAAAAAACTGCAACTTATTTTTCTATGTAATTCCCTGCCCTACTGGCTTAATCTATCTTATCTTCCCCTATCTATTTAATGATAAATATGACTTTTTCTCTGTTACAATACCAAATCATTAATAGCCCATTCAAAAACTTCACAGCTAATGTTGTAAAACAGAATCCTGAACCACTTTCTCATTTGCGGTTCAAACAGTAATTCTAACCCCTCAACCAAAACTGCTTCATTTCTAATGAATTTACCTTAAAACTAGTAACTCAATATGACCACATTCATTATACAAATGACTCTCCCCTGAGGCTGATCAGACCTCAGAAGACAGTCACGATAAGGTCAAAAGGTCATACCATATTAGACATAAAGAACCCTTTATCCTTAAAATAGAAATAGTCACCTGTGTAATTAAAACCCATAAAATAAAAACTCATAAGGTTCCATATGTGAGCGTGCCTCTTTAAAATACCTTTGCACTAAAACAAATAGTTCTAACAATTGTTTTATGTGTATATATTTGCAGACCTTTTTCAATTTGGTCGTTCATGGCTGCTCTCTCCCCCAGGTTATAATCCCAGGAAACATCTAAAATTGAGACACTTTAAACATCAATTTTCCCAGAAAAACACAACACTCTTAACTAGCATTCACTATGCTAATTCCGATTCAGAAACTCAAAGGTGAACTATAAACTAAACCTAATGATGATTCCCCTTTAACTAAAATCATTAATCATAAGTTTTAAACACCGTCAATGTATATATTTACTTAAATGAACATGTTACCCTTAGATACAATTAACCCGATACATTTCTCAGTGTAAGAAATCCGTAATTTAATCCCGATATTTAATAAATATGCATTCGCTTTCTCCCATGGCTACTTTAATTGACTTATTTTAGATAACTTCCATCCGTCCCGGAGTAAAGAACCTACTTAAACACGCCAGAACACAATGTTTAACTAAGTTAAATCAAACCCTAAAATTTACCATAACCAGTAAACAAATAAACAAAACACTTTTACCAGCAAAAAACAAACTATACGGAAACTCACTACTATAATGCTTCAGATGGCAAACTTACTCAGAGACTCACGTTTACATCTGTTAGTTCCTCAAGAAAAAAACCACTTGCCCCTGTTACGGATGTCTACGTATCAGGGGAAAAGCTCGAATAACCAAATTCAAACTAGCTAATTTCCCGAAACATATGCCGTTATGTTTTTCTATAGAGGTTGCTTTTCAACTTTAAATACCCTAACATGGTTACACACAATTGAAAGTGCTCAAATTCACTGGTGTTACGTAAACAATCAACCCTGGAATCCCAACTATGGAATCCATTACCACGATGTTTTACGAATCATACATCCAGTCTCTCCCTCTCTAACATGGTTCAACCCAAACCAACGCCACAACCCTTGATGCCTACCTAGGTATCAGCTGATCGTTTTTAGCATCTTTCCTGACTATCCTGGCAACTCTCAAATTACTGTTAAAAAATGTATTTTGTAATTTATATCAACTTCTGAAAAGTTACTCGAAACCTCGATACACACACTAACAGACATACAATTTGCTCCGTTATCCCCAGTCCCTGGCGACAAAAGTGCCTCGCTAGTGACGTCATCATCAAGCACTCAACCTGCCAATTCGTAGCGACTTTAAATGAATTGTAAATAATTATTGTTCGATTAACCAAACCTAATTTATCACATCTGTTCAAATCCTGAATTATAATTTACCACCCCCTATGTGAGTGTACACCTTTAAAATACCTTGTCACTGGGAACAGGGAAATCCCCTTAACCCAAACTTTTACTACTACAACGACACCCAATAATTCTGATGATCCCTTCACATCGTTTGTTTTAAATCTCTTGATGTTTCATGTAACTTATTTTTTATATCTTCAAATTGTCGTCCCACAATATTTTTTCCCACTGTCATACACTCAAACCACTGTGATTACCGTGCACTGTCCCTTTAAGATAAGACATTTTATTTGTTCCCCGCAATGAGAACGGAAAACAGATCATTTTTAGAATACGTTACTTTTTGTTCAAATTCACTGGCGTTACCCTAACCAAAAATCAATACTCGGAAAAACAATCACAACTTTTTACGATTAAACTATTCTTACCTATTTTATAGTCCAAAGCGTTGCACTATATAGCCCATTTAGTGCTTGGCACTTCCGTTGCAAGCTGTGTGCGTCTTTACGATACTTAAATGAAATGTATCTGGAACTTCTGGCCGCTTTTGAAAAGTAACTCTAAGCTATAATGCACGCATTTTCCCTCTAATTGCCACAACCCCTTTTCTCTGTTTAAATTTGAGGAACGATGTTGTTCAACATGAGACGTCATCACCCATCTGCCTGCTTTAGGTGACTTTCTCTTCTATGATACATTTATTTAAATACGACTCCCATCTCAATACATTATTCCACCAGATCATTTTGGGCAAAATAGCGTTTTACATCGAAATTGTCTCGCCATTATTTTTAATTACTTATTTTTTCAATTCTATCTAGAACACATAATAAACGTTCATTTCATATCTTTTACAAACACTGGCGACCGTATTTTTCAGGCAAAACATGCAAATAGGTCAAATCCATTTTAGTTAACCGCCTCGGCCGGGATTACAATTAAACCATCTTGTATTTTTCTTTTGACTCCCCTTATCCATTTTTCTCAACATTATTATTATAATTGTCCGTAGTCCCAAAATTTCGACACCGGGAATTCCCAGAAAATGGTCCTAATTACGGATATAGCAAGGAAGAATTTTAAATATCAGCTCCCATTCGGGTTCTTTGTCTGAGTCAGATTTTGGATGCTTCCCTTCCCCTCTCTTTGTTCTCGTATTACGGTAATCTCCCGCTAGTTTTTCGACACTTCTTTTGAGGAATTTCTAAACAATCCTTCCTTTTCTGTTTTATAAGGGATTCCAGCTTTTCTACATTTAGACGGCCATCAAAATCGTATTTCTTTCTCCATTTTAGACCGAAATCGATGTTTCTCTTGTCTTTCTGTTCCATCCAGCGCTCGTCTCCCGTTAGTTCCGGGGCTTTCTTTGAAGCATTCCCACCCATTCTAAATCCTTGCCGTTACTAGTAGCTATGGTATCTAATCACTTATCTATGCCTTTCTATATAATTTTAAATTCTAAGTGCGTGCAGTTCTATTAATTTGTAATTTACCGTTACTTAGTTACTTAGTATTTTTCTGTCTGCCTATGTGTGTGTTCCTTTAAAAATAATCAGTATGTATTTTCCGTCCTGTGAACCACGTCCATAGAAGACTTTTGATCGGACATCACATTTCACCCATAGGATATTCCTTTTGGGACTTTCAACGTTAATGTCTCGAATCTCACGACTCTAGACTAAGTTGACCTCTCCTGTGAACCACGTCTATTGAAGACTTTTGATCGGACATCACATTTCACCCATAGGATATTCCTTTTGGGACTTTCAACGTTAATGTCTCAAATCTCACTACTCTAGACTAATCACTTATCTTTTGATATTAATTTCTTTCAGCATTGTACAGGTTCAATTATTCTGTTCGCCTAGAATTACCCTGCCTTCTCACCAAGCCTAATTTATCTTTATTTAGGTATGTCTTTTGAAATATTGGCCATCCTATTTGTACGGAACAAGCGTCCTAATTCTCCAATGCGTACTATATCACTCCTTAATAACCTTCTGGCTTGCAAGACCAGGCTTTATTAAGCTCTAGTTTATTTGATGGTAGCGCACCTTACCACAGGTCAATTTCAGACCTGCTTCCTTTCTATCGATTTTGGTTAATACCCCCGGTAGAAACCCATTTTAATTGTTCAGAATATTCAAGCACCTATTATTGATCAAATTCAACTCCTTCATAACATTTTAATCAATAAATATCCTAAATAATCCCTCCCAAATTCGAGAATTAAAGTTACTTTACCTGCTGCTGCCTGGGAAAAGCACTGTTCGTTTGAATCTAGTCACCTTCTCTGTACTCCGTGATAATACGCAGGCCTGAATTTGAACCTCAATTCAGAGGTCAGGTCTTTAGTAAAACGAGTCAAAAACGAGTCCATGCACGATTTTCAGCGTACTACCTCCAGATAACAGGGAGGGGTATTTAGATCCGGCTCGAAGGACCAATTGTTAGTGGAATTTTAAATTCCTATATGTTTTATAGCCAAAACCAAATTCGCACTCGCTCTAGTTCATTAATGAGGTGTAAGTTCATTCATTATGCATGAAGTAGATCGAGACCAGTCTTAAAAGCCAGGTAAACAGCGTTTAATTCAAGTGAGTACTGCCACATACACATATTTCCACAGGTTATAAACTGAAAATGACATCATCAGTTTCCCACACTCTCTCCGATTCCCACAATAGCCCAGTGTTTTTAGGTCCGGAGATGTCTTCTACTCCCCTCATAAACCAGACATTCCAATCTGTCTAAAAGATATCTTCTCCTCCACAAATGATACATCAAGGACCATTCTTATCTGTCAGAAAAGATACATAATCCGCCTCCCTTAAACCTCCCGTGAGGTACAGACAATTAATTTGTTTTGCTTACATTTTCAGTAACAGCTCAACCAAGAACCCATATATTTCATCCCATAACATAATAGTATTCCAATAATTGGTTCTAATTGAAATGTATACATTATTAATCATTTCAACTATAATTTCCTCCAGCAATGGCCTACACACAATATCCCATAATGCCGAAGTGGAATTATGTACAAATAAAAATAAAATACAGTTGAGCTGGCAGCTATTCTGCACTGTTTCACAGTGGTTTAAGTATCAATCTAGCAAGACGTTTCATCCCATATGTTCTAATACACAATAAAAGTATAATAAAACATACAAATATGATGAATTGATCAAATACAATTGTGAATGAATAAGCTTTTTCCTATTTTATAATATGTCCATATATAGTTGTAATCTGTTTTAGGGTCATCTATCCAAAATACTTCACTTACTTCATTACTTTACCAAGCATATCATGAGAAATTATAGTCAAAATCTGTTAGATTTGTGAACGTCTAAATCAAGATCTGGGACATTTAAACAGTGTGCGTCTCTCCTATAGACACGATTTTATTTTTTAATTTCACCTTTATTTAACCAGGTAGGCAAGTTGAGAACAAATTCTCATTAACAATTGCGACCTGGCAAAGATAAAGCAAAGCAGTTCGACACAAACAACGACACAGAGTTACACATGGAGTAAGTCTATATACGATATGAGCAAATGAGATTAGATAAGGGAGGTAAAGGCAAAAAAGGCCATGGTGGAAAGTAAATACAATATAGCAAGTAAAACACAGTAATGGTAGATTTGCAGTGGAAGAATGTGCAAAGTAGAAATAAAAATAATGGGGTGCAAAGGAGCAAAATAAATCAAATAAATACAGTAGGGAAAGAGGTAGTTGTTTGGGCTAAATTATAGGTGGGCTATGTATAGGTGCAGTAATCTGTGAGCTGCTCTGACAGCTGGTGCTTAAAGCTAGTGAGGGAGATAAGTGTTTCCAGTTTCAGAGATTTTTGTAGTTCGTTCCAGTCATTGGCAGCAGAGAACTGGAAGGAGAGGCGGCCAAAGAAAGAATTGGTTTTGGGAGCGATCAGAGAGATATTCCTGCTGGAGCGCTATGGGAGATGCTATGGTGACCAGCGAGCTGGGATAAGAGGGGACTTTACCTAGCAGGGTCTTGTAGATGACATGGAGCCAGTGGGTTTGGTGATGAGTATGAAGCGAGGGCCAGCCAACGAGAGCGTACAGTTCGCAATGGTGGGTAGTATATGGGGCTTTGGTGACAAAACGGATGGCACTGTGATAGACTGCATCTATTGAAGAGCATGCATTTAGTTTTACTTGTATTTAAGAGCAATTGGAGGCCACGGAAGGAGAGTTGTATGGCATTGAAACTTGCCTGGAGGGTTGTTAACACAGTGTCCAAAGAAGAGCCAGAAGTATACAGAATTGTGTCGTCTGCGTAGAGGTGGATCAGAGACTCACAAGCAGCAAGAGCGACATCATTGATGTATACAGAGAAGAGAGTCGGACCAAGAATTGAACCCTGTGGCACCCCCATAGAGACTGCCAGAGATCCGGACAGCAGACCCTCCGATTTGAGTCTGCCGATGAGGATGTGGTGATTGACATAGTTGAAAGCCTTGGCCAGATCATTGAATACGGCTGCACAGTAATGTTTCTTATCGATGGCGGTTATGATGTCGTTTAGAACCGTGAGCGTGGCTGAGGTGCATCCATGACCAGCTCTGAAACCAGATTGCATAGCAGAGATGGTATGATGAGATTCGAAATGGTCGGTAATCTGTTTGTTGACTTGGCTTTCGAAGACCTTAGAAAGGCAGGGTAGGATAGATATAGGTCTGTAGCAGTTTGGGTCAAGGTGTCTCCCCCTTTGAAGAGGGGGATGACCGCAGCTGCTTTACAATCTTTGGGAATCTCAGACGACACGAAAGAGAGGTTGAATGGGTTAGTAATAGGGGTGGCACCAATTTCGGCAGACAATTTTTGAAAGAAAGGGTCCAGATTGTCTAGCCTGGCTGATTTGTAGGGGTCCAGATTTTGCAGCTCTTTCAGAACATCAGCTGACTGGATTTGGGAGAAGGAGAAATGGGGAAGTCTTGGGTGAGTTGCTGTGGGTGGTGCAGTGCTGTTGACCGGGGTAGGGGTAGCCAAGTGGAAAGCATGGCCACCCGTAGAAAAATGTTTATTGAAATTCTCAATTATAGTGGATTTATCAGTGGTGACTGTGTTTCCTATCCTCAGTGCAGTGGGCAGCTGGGAGGAGGTGTTATTATTCTCCATGGACTTTACAGTGTCCAAGAACTTTTTTGAGTTAGTGTTGCAGGAAGCAAATTTCTGCTTGAAAAAGATAGCCTTGGCTTTTCTAACTGCCTGTGTATAATGGTTTCTAGCTTCCCTGAAAAGCTGCATATCACGAGGGCTGTTCGATGCTAATGCAGAACGCCATAGGATGTTTTTGTGTTGGTTAAGGGCAGTCAGGTCTGGGGAGAACCAAGGGCTATATCTGTTCCTGGTTCTAAAGTTCTTGAATGGGGTATGCTTATTTAAGATGGTTAGGAAGGCATTTAAAAAAAAACCAGGCATCCTCTACTGACGGGATGAGATCAATATCCTTCCAGGATACACTGGCCAGGTAGATTAGAAAGGCCTGCTTGCTGAAGTGTTTCAGGGAGCGTTTGACAGTGATGAGTGGAGGTCGTTTGACCGCTGACCCTTTACGGATGCAGGCAATGAGGCAGTGATCGCTGAGATCTTGGTTGAAGACTGGCTGGGGTGAATGTTTTTCTATGGCTGTCTTCTGACATAAAACGGAGGGAAATCAATCAAATGAATCATGTAAACATTTTTAAGTCATTCTAGTGTACAATTTTGGGGATTGTCAGCTTAAGTTAACAAATGAATTAAAAATGAAAAGCTGACATGTCTTGAGTCAATAAGTATTCAACCCTCTTTGTTATGGTCTCAATAAGTTCAGGAGTAAGAATTTGCTTAACAAGTCACATAAGTTGCATGGACTCAATCTGTGTGTAAGTGTTTAACATGATTTTTTAATGACTACCTCATATATGTACCCCACACATGCAATTACCTGTAAGGTCCCTCAGTTGAGCAGTGAATTTCATACACAGATTCAACCATAAAGACCAGGGAGGTTTTTCCAATGCCTCGCAAAGAAGGGCACCTATCAGTAGATGGGTAAAAAAAAATAAAAGCAGATATTGAATATCCATTTGAGCATGGTGAAGTTATTAATTACACTTTGAATGATGTATCAATACACCCTGTCACTACAAAGATACAAGCATCCTTCCTAACTCAGTTGCCGGAGAGAAAGGAAACCACTCAGGATTCTACCATGAGGCCAGTGGTGACATTAAAACAGTTTAATGGCTGTGATAGGAGAAAACTGAGGATGGATCAACAACATTGTAGTTTCTCCACAATTACTATCCTAGATGACAGAGTGAAAAAAAAGAAGCCTGTACAAAATAACAAATATTCTGTTTGCAACAAGGCACTAAAGAAAAACTGAAAACATGTGGAAAAGAAATTAACTTTATGTCCTGAATACAAAGTGTTATGTTTGGGTCAACATAACACATCACTGAGTACCACTTCACATTTTTAAGCATGTTGGTGTCTGCATAATGTTATGGGTATGCTTGTCATCGGGAAGGACTATGGAGTTTTTTTTTATGGTAAAAGAAAACAGAATAGAGCTAAGCCCAAGCAAAATCCTTAAAGAAAACCTGCTTCCATCTGCTTTCCAACAGACACTGGGAGACAAATTCACCTTTCAGCATAACAATAACGTGAAACACAAGGCCAAATATACACTGGAGTTGCTTACCAAGATTACCTTTAATGAGCGGCCTAGTTATAGTTTTGACTTAATTCGTCTGGAAAATCTATGGCAAGACTTGAAAATGGCTGTCTAGCAATGAACAACAACCAACTTGACAGGTCTTAAAGAATGAAAATATATATATATTGTGAAAATAATGTAGAATCCAGGTGTGCAACACTCTTAGAGATGTACCCGGAAAGACTCACAGCTGTAATCATTGCCAAAAGTTATTCTAACATTTACTCAGAGGTGTGACTAATTATGCAAATGGAATATTTCTGTATTTCACTTTGTCATTTTTGGATAATGTGTGTAGATAGGTGAATTATCATTATTTTTTAATCCATTTCGAATTCAGGCTGTAACCCAACAAAATGTGGAATAATTCAAAGGGTATGAATACTTTCTGAAGGCCCTCTTCAGATGAGTCGCATTGTGGTCTCCATTCCCCTTCCCTTGATGAGCCTCCATTCCCCTTCCCTTGATGAGCCTCACCTTATGAGTGGTCATAATAGTTTGTACGCTACAGAAGTTTTCACGAGGACTGATTTTTGGGATGTCTCATCGTCTGATAAACATGCTCCAGCTCTGCCACCTTTCACTGCAGATGTCTCATGGTCTGATAAACATGCTCTAGCTCTGCCACCTTTCACCGCAGATGTCTCATGGTCTGATAAACATGCTCTAGCTCTGTCACCTTTCACCGCAGATGTCTCATGGTCTGATAAACATGCTCTAGCTCTGCCACCTTTCACCGCAGATGTCTCATGGTCTGATAAACATGCTCTAGCTCTGTCACCTTTCACCGCAGATGTCTCATGGTCTGATAAACATGCTCTAGCTCTGTCACCTTTCACCGCAGATGTCTCATGGTCTGATAAACATGCTCTAGCTCTGTCACCTTTCAACGCAGATGTGGAAGTGCGACATTGGCAGTTTTGGTGGAGTGAGACACATCCAATTGAAAATTGATATCTCTAGTTTAAATTGACGGATTTTGATGGGGATTTTTTTTCCATTATGTTAATTCGATAGATGTACCCGTGCGTTAATCGACCTTAGGGGGTTAATGAAGGCCTTTCTCCCAATGTTCGCAGAGATTGCACATGTTGGTATAAGCGTAAATTGCTTTTAAACGTGCACAGAGCTATAATGGGCATTTAAATGATTTCCCAGCCTTAATTAGTTAACTTTACTAACACTTAACCATCACAGCACCATAAAAAACAATCAACATAATTGTTCAATGTATTGTGATCTGGAAAATATATTGGCTTTGCAAACAGCTCACTTGTTTTGTGGGCGAAAATTCAAGCACATGGTGGCCAATTTTCAGCATAAACAAACCATGTATAAAATATGTTGAATTTGTACTTCTGAAACAACATGAGATGTTAAACATTATATCCACTATCATAAAAAAATGACAGGCTAGGCTCCATCTCCTACTGGAGAGATTATCTATTTCCAGCTATCCCTTTGGTCTCCCACCCAGGGTTTTAACCAAGCCCAGTCCTGCTTAGATATGATATTGAGAAGGATTATTGAGAAATCTCTTAACAAAGTAAATTTGCTGTTGCTATAGAAGTCATTCCAAAGGGTAGGTTTGACAGAGCAAATGACATGTAAATATATATATGTTATAAGTCACATCATCAATTATACTATTTATGTTTATGTAGCATTTGCAAAGTCATCACCAGCTATTGTTTCAATTCAACCCAGGGTTTAACAAAAGGTGTGTGAGGGGACATCCTGACCACAGACATGTTATGCTGCCTGGAGTTTCTTTTCTTTATTGGGAAGCAATTCCTCTTGGGTATTAGAGAGCTTTATGGGCTCCAGTTTCTCCATCAGGAAGGGCCAGTATCAACCGTGGCCCTTTGTTGAAGGTAACAATGAAACTTGTGTCTTTACACCTTATTTACACCGTGGTTTACACCTTATTTACACCGTGGTTTACACCTTATTTACACCGTGGTTTACACCGTGGTTTACACCTTATTTACACCGTGGTTTACACCTTATTTACACCGTGGTTTACACCGTGGTTTACACCTTATTTACACCGTGGTTTACTAGTTTTCTTGATCAAGTGCGTCATGTACCCACAGACAAATTAAAATTATTTGAATTAAATTTAAAAAGGTGCCGGTTAATCCGGATGATCACATTTTTTAAGGGTTTAGGTATCACTTTGTATTCAAGCATTAGATAGTAATTTATCTTTAAGATAAATTCTGGTGTTGGTTGTCCAGAGTTGGTCAAGGACTTCATGGCCATTTTTACATCTGTCTTAAATATTTCCCAACTGTGAACATGAAACCCTGCAGTCTCTTTAATAAAACTAATTCTAATCTGGATTTGGTTTCCCTTGAATTTGACATTGTTCTTTTGAAGGCGATATATTGTATTAGCCAGGGGTGCCGTCTCCTCCTGATGTCGAGTACAATCAGAGAGGAAGTGAATTCTTCAAGATAACATCTAAATGCTTTGTGCGGATGATTATCTAACATGAAGCTCCTGTCACTTTTAGGGTCTAGCCCTGTGTTGAAATCTCCTCTGACCACTAAGGTTCTGGGAGCAGTGTTTTCAAGATACTAACCCAGTCTCTTGGACAAAGTGTCGAAAGCGTTCCACAGGGATGCTGGCCCATGTTGACTCCAATGCCTGCCACAGTTGTCAAGTTGGTTGGATGTTCTTTGGGTGGTGGATCATTCTTGATACACACATGAAACTGTTGAGCATGAAAAACTCAGCAGTGTTGCAGTTCTTGACACAAACCGGTGTGCCTGGCACCTACTACAATGACTTGTTGAAAGGCACTTAAATCTTTTGTCTTGCCCATTCACCCTCTGAATGGCACACATACACCATCCATGTCTCAATTGTATCAAGGCTTAAAAATCATTATTTGACCTGTCTCTTCCCCTTCATCTACACTGACTGAAGTGGATTTAACAAGTGACATAAATAAGGGATCATAGCTTTCACCAGGATTAACCAGATTTATCATCTAGTCAGCTCAGGGATTCTAACCAGCAACCTTTTGGTTACTGGCCCAACGCTATTTGAAAGATATATAGTAGTTTGTCGACTCCAGCCTGCTGCTTGATTTGCCTGATGGGATTTCCATAGAGGTGCTCCTCCCTCTCTTTACATGCAGATCGGTTTGTGATTTGCAAAGACCCAAAGGTCTCACTCCTCTCTCTTTCTCTTTCACCCTTTCTCTCGCTCCTCTCCAGGTAATTTCATTCATCCTGTGAGTTCAGCATCCCTCCCAGGATGGGGAATTGAATTGCTGTCTCATCAGTCGGGTTTGTCTTGTTTTGTCAGTCACTGATAGCCTATGTCAGCTAACATTTTTTAGAATGCTAGGTTGGTCTAGTGGTCAGCTATCTAAACGTAGTAGTCATGGTAAAATTACCGGCCACGGGGCCCCCATTGACTTTAATAGACAGTCTCACTCAGATTGTCACGACTTCAGCCGAAGTCGGTTCCTCTCCTTGTTCGGGTGGCGCTCGGCGGTCTGCATCGCCGGTCTACTAGCCATCGCCAATCCACTTTTCATTTTCCATTTGTTTTGTCTTTGTTTCTACACACATGTTTGTCATTCAGCTAATAATTGTTCATGTACACTGCTCAAAAAAATAAAGGGAACACTAAAATAACACATCTTAGATCTGAATGAATGAAATATTCTTATTAAATACTTTTTTCTTTACATAGTTGAATGTGCTGACAACAAAATCACACAAAAATTATCAATGGAAATCAAATTTATCAACCCATGGAGGTCTGGATTTGGAGTCACACTCAAAATTAAAGTGGAAAACCACACTACAGGCTGATCCAACTTTGATGTAATGTCCTTAAAACAAGTCAAAATGAGGCTCAGTAGTGTGTGTGGCCCCCACGTGCCTGTATGACCTCCCTACAATGCCTGGGCATGCTCCTGATGAGTTGGCGGATGGTCTACTGAGGGATCTCCTCCCAGACCTGGACTAAAGCACCCGCCAACTCCTGGACAGTCTGTTGGTGGATGGAGCGATACATGATGTCCCAGATGTGCTCAATTGGATTCAGTCTGGGGCGGGCCATAGCATCAATGCCTTCCTCTTGCAGGAACTGCTGACACACTCCAGCCATGTGAGGTCTAGCATTGTCTTGCATTAGGAGGAACCCAGGGCCAAGCGCACCAACATATGGTCTCACAAGGGGTCTGAGGATCTCATCTCGGTACCTAATGGCAGTCAGGCTACCTCTGGCGAGCACATGGAGGCCCTGGCGAGCACATGGAGGCTGTGCGGCCCCCCAAAGAAATGCCACCCCACACCATGACTGACCCACCGCCAAACCGATCATGCTGGACGATGTTGCAGGCAGCAGAACGTTCTCCACGGCGTCTCCAGACTCTGTCACGTCTGTCACGTGCTCAGTGTGAACCTGCTTTCATCTGTGAAGAGCACAGGGCGCCAGTGGCGAATTTGCCAATCTTGGTGTTCTCTGGCAAATGCCAAACGTCCTGCACGGTGTTGGGCTGTAAGCACAACTCCCACCTGTGGACGTCGGGCCCTCATACCACCCTCATGGAGTCTGTTTCTGACCGTTTGAGCAGACACATGCACATTTGTGGCCTGCTGGAGGTCATTTTGCAGGGCTCTGGTAGTGTTCCTCCTTGCACAAAGGCGGAGGTAGCGGTCCTGCTGCTGGGTTGTTGCCCTCCTACGGCCTCCTCCACGTCTCGTGATGTACTGGCCTGTCTCCTGGTAGCGCCTCCATGCTCTGGACACTACGCTGACAGACACAGCAAACCTTCTTGCACAGCTCGCATTGATGTGCCATCCTGGATGAGCTGCACTACCTGAGCCACTTGTGTGGGTTGTAGACTCCGTCTCATGCTACCACTAGAGTGAAAGCACAGCCAGCATTCAAAAGTGACCAAAACATCTGCCAGGAAGCATAGGAACTGAGAAGTGGTCACCACCTGCAGAACCACTCCTTTATTGGGGGTGTCTTGCTAATTGCCTATAATTTCCACCTGGTGTCTATTCCATTTGCACAACAGCATGTGGAATTTATTGTCAATCAGTGTTGCTTCCTAAGTGGACAGTTTGATTTCACAGAAGTGTGATTGACTTGGAGTTACATTGTGTTGTTTAAGTGTTCCCTTTATTTTTTTGAGCAGTGTATTTAACCCTCTGTATCCCCCATGGTGTTGTACGGGATTGTTTTATGTCATGTTGAGTAATGTTGGTGACTGGTTATTTCGACGGGTGCTGTTTTTTCCCCGTGCGTAAAAGTTGATGTTCGTGTGTTTGTGTTTGGGCAAGTGTAGTGTTGTACCTTGCACCATTCATTATTCTGAGTAAAGTTACGTTGCTCCCAATTCTCTGCTCTCCTGTGCCTGACTGCATACACCAGCTACACCCACCATTATGACACAGATATCACATTAAAAACAGCAAAAATGTCTCTCAATCCCATGGCAAAATGTATGGATGTGGATACGCACATGAAAGACTAGATGGAGTGAGGTGCAGAGGAAGTGGAAGAGAGAGGACAGAGGAAGTGGAAGAGAGAGGACAGAGGAAGTGGAAGAGAGAGGACAGAGGATGGTATTCTAGGAGAAAAGACAATGATGGAATGCAGTGGAGGATAGAGAGGGCAGTATGGGGTAGATTTGAGGAAGTTTGGGCACCTTGGTAGTTAGTAGTAGACCTGAGACTGCTTCAGGTAAACAATCTGACCCAGATTACTGAACAAACAACAGGCACACACAAGCATTGCATTTGTAATTGACAACACTCTCACTTTTCCGTATGTATTTTTGTTCTCTCCAAATTAGGCCAATCTTTAAAAAAACACAGGAACAATAGAAGTTTACCAAACTGTTTTAAAAAAGTTCACCACTGACAACACTGCCTAAACCAGGACATGCTACGTGAATTGAACCCTAGGAATGTGAAATGGAAATCAGTGTCTAGTCTGCTACGCCCTCTACTGGGATCATACTGGTTAGACTGGTCCAACTCTTCTGTAACACCTGACACTCTGGGATTGGAGAATAGACCCTGCTACTCTGTAGTCATAATCTGAATGTGTCTTGGATTACTTGGAACTGTGGCTGGTTCTTTGCCTCTCAGATTGGGTTTGAATTCGGAGGGGCTGAGGGAGGGAGGTTTCTACAGTAGAAGTGTTTTACAAATATATCAGAAACAAATATACATGTTTTCTTTTCAAAAGTGTGCGATTTAACTGAAATTAACATGAATTTAATCTCATAAAAATGAGTGTATATTTAATTAAATGAATAATTCTGATGATTTGCTTACCTTAATTCAACATTAATCAGTGACAATTTACGCCCATTAATCATTCTTAAATACAGGCTATTCGGGGATGCAGTTTTTTTCCACATTCTAATGTTGTCTTTCGTCACATTTAGAAAACGTTTTCCTTGAGAATAAATATATTGACTCATAGTTGTGCCTGTAAGCACTTACTCATGAAGAGGAGTCTGTAGTATTACTTTACTCACACATTTGGATATCAATATGCTTCAATGACAGTTTAAATATTTTGTTCTAGTCTACGCAGGTTATTCAGGAATATAATGATTATTCCAGGTGTTTAAACACTGTCTGATGTTTATTACAATCAGTTCATAGGAAAAAAACATTTGTCGTTTTGTGTTGTTTTGTCTGTTTAATTTTTTAGTTTTCAAATTTTAGTGAAGAATGAAGCATTTTCTATGAAGAGCGAACCGAAATCTGAGCCCTTTTTTATATATCACTGCAATAAAACTGTTGAATTTTCTATTATTCGCTATCTGTGAATTTTCCAGGTGTATTTGTCTTCATTTTTGTTTGTTTTTGTTTTACTACAGGAAGTCCTATAATCAAGACAATATACACACGCAAATGCATACCTTTATTTATGGACTACAAACATATGTTCAATACTCAGGAGTATGTTCATAACGAGACCTCAGGGACTTCATATGACCCTGTGGTTTGAAAGGTCATTGTAACCTGAGAAACCCAATGGAATATTGAGTTTAGTTTATATTTATTTACAGTTGGCAGAACCATGATAAGACTGAAACAAGGCAAGATGCAGACACAGGAGGCAGATGGTTGGAGTCTTACAATGTTAATTAATCCAAAAGGGGTAGGCAAGAGAATGGTCGTGGACAGGCAAAAGGTCAAACCAGTTCAGAGTCCAAAAGGTACCGAAAGGCAGGCAGATTTAAGGTCAGGGCAGGCAGGAGGGAAAGTAGTCCAGAGTCACGCAGGGGTCAAACCGGGAAGTCTAGCAAAGAGAGTAGGCAAGGAGTACGGGGAAAAATACCCTGGTTGACTTGACATACAAGACAATCTGGCACAGAGAGACAGGAAACACAGGGATAAATACACTGGGGAAAATAAGCGATACCTGGAAGAGGGTAGAGATAATCACAGGGACAGGTGAAACAGATCAGGGCGTGACAGAAACATTGAATACTCCTGGGAGCACTGCTCTTTCATACATCATAGCTCATACATTGATACAGTGTGATATTTACATTTAAATACATTTCTATTTATATACAGTGACTTCAGAAAATATTCATACCCCTTGACATATTCATACCCCATTCCACATTTGTTGTTACAGCCTGAATTTAAAATTGATTCAATATAATTTCTCACCCATCTACACAAAAACATAATGACAAAGTGAAAACATGTTTCTATACATTTTTGTAAACATATTGAAAATAAAATACAGAAATATCTCATTTATGTAAGTTTTCACAGCCCTGAGTCAATACTTTGTAGAAGCACCATTGGCAGCGATTACAGCTGTGAGTCTTTCTGTGTAAGTCTCTAAGAGGTTTCAAGTCTCTAAGAGGGTAAGTCTCTAAGAGGTTTCCACACCTGGATTGTGCCACACTTAGCCATTATTATTTTTTTAAATTCTTCAAGCTCTGTCACATTGGTTGTTGATCATTACTAAACAACCATGTTTAGGTCTTGTTATAGATTGTCAAATAGATTGAAGTCAAAACTATAACTCGGCCTCAGGAACGTTTGTTGTTTTCTTGGTAAACAACTCCAGTGTAGATTTGGCCTTGTGTTTATGTTATTGTCCTGCTGAAAGGTGAATTCATCTCTCAGTGTCTGGTGGAAAGCAGACTGAACCTCTGGGATTTTGTCTGTGCTTAGCTACATTCCATTTCATTTTTATCCTGAAAAACTGCCCAACCCTTAATGATTACAAGCATATCCATAACATGATGCAGCCACCACTATGCTTGAAAATATGGAGAGGGGTATTCAGTAATATCTTGTATGTTTGGGGCAAATCCAATAAGTCTTTGTCACTGTTTTAAAGTCACCATTGGCCTAATGGTGAAATCCCTGAGCGGTTTCCTTCCACTACGGCAACTAAGTTAGGAAGGATAGCTGTAACTTTGTAGTGACTGGTTTTATTGATGCACCATCCAAAGTGTTCTTCTTGCTCAAAGGGATTTTCAATGTCTGCTTTTTTATTTTACCCATCTACAAATAGGTTCCCTTTGTGAGGCATTGGAAAACCTCCCTGGTCTTTATGGTTGAATCTGTGTTTGAAATTCACTGCTCGACTGAGGGACCTTACAGAAAATTGTATGTGTGGGGTACTGAGGGGAGGAAGTTATTCAAATTCATGTTAAACACTATTATTGCACACAGAGTGAGTCCATGCAACTTCTTATGTGAAATGTTTACTCCTGAACTTATTGAGGCTTTCCATAACAAATGTGTTGAATACTTAACTGACTTGAGACATTTCAGCTCTTCATTTTAATTAAATTAGCGACATTTGAAAAAACATGATTCTACTATGACCTTATGAGCTATTGTGTGTAGGGCCAGTGACCATAAATCTCAAATGAATCCATTTTAAATTCAGGCTGTACCACAACAACATGTGGAACACGTCAAGGGGTGTCAATACTTTCTGAAGGCCCTGTAGGTTGTAATGTATAGGCTGTTGTGAATCCAGATATCCAATATCCCTGGATATGAAGTGTAATGGCTCTTATTTCATGGTTTATGATCTCACCTGATGAAATGTTAGTTACAGATAATACATGCTATTTAGGACTGGTTCTGGGTTTGACTATAATACATGATCTTTAGGACTGGTTCTGGGTTTGACTATAATACATGATCTTCAGGACTGGTTCTGGGTTTGACTATAATACATGATCTTTAGGACTGGTTCTGGGTTTGACCATAATACATGATCTTTAGAACTGGTTCTGGGTTTGACTATAATACATGATCTTTAGGACTGGTTCTGGGTTTGACTATAATACATGATCTTTAGGACTGGTTCTGGGTTTGACTATAATACATGATCTTTAGGACTGGTTCTGGTTTGACCATAATAAATGATCTTTAGGACTGGTTCTGGGTTTGACTATAATACATGATCTTCAGGACTGGTTCTGGGTTTGACTATAATACATTATCTTTAGGACTGGTTCTGGGTTTGACTATAATACATGATCTTTAGGACTGGTTCTGGGTTTGACTATAATACATGATCTTTAGGTCTGGTTCTGGGTTTGACTATAATACATGATCTTCAGGACTGGTTCTGGATTTGACTATAATACATGATCTTTAGGACTGGTTCTGGGTTTGACCATAATACATGATCTTTAGAACTGGTTCTGGGTTTGACTATAATACATGATCTTTAGGACTGGTTCTGGGTTTGACTATAATACATGATCTTTAGGACTGGTTCTGGGTTTGACTATAATACATGATCTTTAGGACTGGTTCTGGTTTGACCATAATAAATGATCTTTAGAACTGGTTCTGGGTTTGACTATAATACATGATCTTCAGGACTGGTTCTGGGTTTGACTATAATACATTATCTTTAGGACTGGTTCTGGGTTTGACTATAATACATGATCTTTAGGACTGGTTCTGGGTTTGACTATAATACATGATCTTTAGGTCTGGTTCTGGGTTTGACTATAATACATGATCTTCAGGACTGGTTCTGGGTTTGACTATAATACATGATCTTCAGGACTGGTTCTGGTTTGACCATAATAAATGATCTTTAGGACTGGTTCTGGGTTTGACTATAATACATGATCTTCAGGACTGGTTCTGGGTTTGACTATAATACATTATCTTTAGGACTGGTTCTGGGTTTGACTATAATACATGATCTTTAGGACTGGTTCTGGGTTTGACTATAATACATGATCTTTAGGTCTGGTTCTGGGTTTGACTATAATACATGATCTTCAGGACTGGTTCTGGGTTTGACTATAATACATGATCTTCAGGACTGGTTCTGGGTTTGACCATAATACATGATCTTTAGGTCTGGTTATGGGTTTGACCTTAATTCACTGTTCTGGGTTTGTGGCCTGGTGGCAAAAGGATTGTTTCATCTCTGTGTTAATTCTAAGCCCTGAGTATTTTCTGAATTTACTGATTACCGCTGCCACAGTTGTATGTTCCTTTTCTTCCAAGTGTATCAGACAACACCGTCTGAAGTACCACACACTGGTCATCTTAGTTTTATCATGAATCTTGTCTTGCAAATTCTTCAGGCATAAGGCAAGTAGAGTTTGGGTGAGAGGACAGTCATGGTTTAACAATCTCTTGTCACCTAAAGTAGGATCGGCAATTGGAAGCAACTTTGACCAGTTGGTAATGTCACGAGAAAGCACTTCCCTTAAAAATGTGAATCCAATAGGGTCATGTGATTTAGGAGATGGTTTAGAACACTTTATGGACAAAAGGGCTTCTTCCAAGAAGTTTCTCTTAATCTTTGTTGGGATGTCCAACTTAACAAGATAAGGCAAACTCTGTAATGGTTCACCTCGGTTCTTTTCTTTGATTGAGAACTGAAGGTACATTTCTAGACGACTTTCTAGTATTTTAGCAAATATCGTTACTTCATTGGCTGTCATTTCTGAAGCTTTGTGTTCTTTATTATATGTCTGCTTTAAGCGTTCGGTTGTTTTCAGGTCAGGTATTATACCAAGTGTTGGTTGTCCAGAGCCAGTCAGAGATTCTATTGCCATTACTATCTCAGACCCAGATATTTTTCCTGTTCTGTCATTGTATTGATCCTCCGGTAACGTTGCCAGAACCTCTGTATTTCTACATTCTAGTGTGGAGGGAGTGGAACTGTCTGCTTTGGCAGGAAGGTAGAACTCCAGAATGACTGGTTTGTGATCAGAAACCAGTTTGGTTCCTTCCACCTCACAGATATCATGGATTCTACAGCTGTGAGTATTTGTCATTTTGAATTCTGGCACGAAGAACATGTCTAACCTAGATTCAGTGAACTTTGAGGTTCTAGTCTTTTTAGAGTAAGTGAATTCTTTTGAATTAGGGTTCTGTATTCTCCATATGTCCACTAGCTTCAGAGAGGAGGTGAATTCTTGAAGATAAACTCTAAATGCTTTGTGCTGATGATTATCTGACGTGCCACTCCTGTCAATTTTAGGGTCTAGCACTGTGTTGAAATCCCCTCCCACCACCAAGGTTCCGGTTTTGGTGTTTTTAAGATACTGACCCAGTCTCTTCAGGATTGTGTGGTCATCTTTGTGATTATAGACATTCACAAGAGTGAAGAGTTGACCATACATCTGACAGAACAGGACAATGTAGCCCCCAGCGTAGTCTTCATCATGGTAGATATACTCAAAGTCTGTTATGGTATCTTTAATCAGTATGACTACTCCTTTGCTTTTTGAATCAAATACAGTGAAGAATGATTTCCAACCAGCCACTTTCCTTAAGAGTTTCACATCCTTAGGTCCAATGTGTGTCTCCTGTAGAAACACTATAGAAGAGTTTATATCCTCCAGCTGTTCTAGTACAGCATTCAGTTTTGGGTATTTATTTGAGGCTTGTCTGCGGGATTTGATACCACGGGTGTTCCAGGTGATGAAGTGAAGAGTAGACCCTGATAAGGGTAGACTCATATCGTCCTCTGTCTCTGATGATGATTCCAATGAATTCATTTATATTGTTGAGTGTTTTATGAATGATGGTTGAGGTTGGACTTGCTCTTTGTCAGATCACTGATGTAGGTTGTTCAACACCCTCTGGACAACATTACGAAAGGAAAACGTTGAACGAAATCATGGGGAGGAGAATGAGGTGATGTAATGTTGACATGCTGTTGGGTCGATCGAGCCGTATATTTATCCAGTAGATTGTATGAAAACCTTCCTCCAACGCTCTTGTTTAAACAAGCAAATGGAGTAGATAAAGACAGAGCAACACAGTTAATTGATACTCATCAGCTAAATCAGAATGTATAATTCAATTTACCATTAAATACAGTTTACAAATGTACAGTAAGCTTGCCTTCTCTGGACAAAGAGGCCAGTAATTTTTTATTTAGTGTTGAAAATAATTGAATGTGTAATATCCATGTTTTCGAATGGGTAAAATCAACATTTAAGCAAATATTTGTATTTCTATATATTCACTGAAACATGTTAAATGAAATCCACAAATCTCTCTCTCTCTCTCTCTCTCTCTCTCCCCCCTTCTCTCTCTCCCCCCTTCTCTCTCTCTCTCCCCCTTCTCCCTCTCTCCCCCTTCTCCCTCTCTCCCCCTTCTCTATCTCTCCCCCTTCTCTATCTCTCCCCCTTCTCTCTCTCCCCCTTCTCTCTCCCCCTTCTCTATCTCTCCCCCCTTCTCTCTCTCCCCCTTCTCTCTCTCTCCCCCTTCTCTCTCTCTCAATAAGACCATACTGTCTTTAACATGTTTTGATAACCTTTCTTCATTTCTACAGAATAGTAACAAAATAACACTTGTGATTTGTCTTTAATCTCCAAATGCATAGAACAATCTTTTTTTAAACCCATTGTAACTGTTTGGTCAAAAACTCTATAATACATTATAAATATGATTGTAAAGTATGTGTGCCTTCCCCTAAATAGCCTATTTCTCTAACCCAGTGAAGGACTCACCTGAGTTGTTGATCCAGGTGTCCTCCCTGCCGTGCTGTATGACCTGTGATACCCAGTGAAGGACTCACCTGAGTTGTTGATCCAGGTGTCCTCCCTGCCGTGCTGTATGACCCGTGATACTCAGGTGAGTCTCTTTAAATATTGAAGGTTGTGTGCAACCATATAAACATCTACACCCACTTCTGTGTCATCAGATACTTTGCGTTTTCAGATGTTCTTATTTTTACCTTGCTTTCAAAGGTAAGGAATGTCTTGTGAGAGTTGCGTGCGAGCACTCGGAGACAAATGACATTCTTTACAAACAAGTTTAGTGACGGTAGAGCAGGTTGTACTAGATAACTGGGTTATGATCTTCATTATGATTCAATGAACTGTCTTAAAGTCATTTCTATAACTTCACAAAACTCTCAGGTGTTTGTTCATTTTTAAAAAATGTTTAAATGTTTAATAAATAACTTCTACATTTCAGTTAAATTCTTGAATGGGAATTGTGTTTCACTTCCTGAATTGACTGCCTTCAATTCAAATTGACCCCAATCCTGCAATCCACCTAGTCTTGCTTTTGTTGTTGTTACTGTAGCTATTGTTGGTTGTTTTTCGTAGATTTGAAACCTAAGCAACCTGTCTACACATTGTTTGAATTACAATACCAACATAGCTACTGTAGTAAGTCTGTGTGCTGGAAAACCTTGGTAGAGCATGGATAGCTCTGATCCAGGTGTTTCTTCTCTGCTGTGCTGTATGACCTCTGATACTCAGGTGAGTCTATGTAAATAGTTATGTAAAGGTTGCGTGCAGTCATACAAATATCCACGATAACCTATGTGTCATCTCCTATCATTGGATGCCGGTGATAAGACTCATGGAATGGATGCAAAAGCATGCAAATACACACACGTACCTTTATTTGTGGAAGACCAACATATTATGTACAATGCAAAGGAGTATCTTCATATTGAGACCTAAGGAACTTCAGAGGACCTTGTGGTTTGAAAGGTCATTGTAACCTGAGAAACCCAATTGAATATTGAGTTGGGGTTCTATTTATTTACAGTCGGCAGAACCCTGATAAGACTGAGATATTTCATACTCTTGCGAACACTTCTTCTTCATACATCATAGCTCATACATATACATGTAACGGCTGTTGGTGGAAGAAGGTGAGGACCAAAGCGCAGTGTGGTAGGTGTTCATGTTATTTATTACAACAATAAAACAAGTAACAAAAGATCAACCGAAACAGCTCCGTCAGGTGCAAAACACACTAAATAGAAAATAACTACCCACAAAACCCATGTGGGCAAGAGCTACCTAAGTATGGTTCTCAATCAGAGACAACGACAGACAGCGGTCCCTGATTGAGAACCATACCCGGCCAAAAACAAAGAAATACAAAAACATAGAAAAATGAACATAGAATGCCCACCCTAGTCACACCCTTGCCTAACCAAAATAGAGAATAAAAAGCCTCTCTATGGCCAGGGCGTGACAGTACCCCCCCCCCCCTCCCCCCCAGAGGTGCGGACTCCGGCCTCAAAACCTGACTCTAAAGGGGAGGGTCCGGGTGGGCCTTCTTTACGGCGGCGTCTCGGGTGCCTCGCAGCGGGCCCCGGACTGGAGGGCTCCTCTGGACTGAGGGGCACCTCTGGACTGAGGGTCGCCTCTGGACTGAGATGCTGCGGCTCTGGCGCCTCCGGACTGACGTGCGGCTCTGGCGCCTCCGGACTGACCAGCGGCTCTGGCAGCTCAGGACTGAACGGCGGCTCTGGCAGCTCAGGACTGACGGGCGGCTCTGGCAGCTCCGGACTGACGGGCGTCTCTGCCAGCTCCGGACAGATGGGCGGCTCTGGCAGCTCAGGACTGACCGGCGGCTCTGGCAGCTCAGGACTGACGGGCGTCTCTGCCAGCTCCGGACAGATGGGCGGCTCTGGCACCTCAGGACTGACCGGCGGCTCTGGCAGCTCAGGACTGACGGGCGGCTCTGGCAGCTCCGGACTGGAGGGAGACTTGGTTCTGGGAGCAGGCACAGGACTCACCAGGCTGGGGAGACATACAGGCAGCTCCGGAGTGAAGGGCGTCTCTGGCGGCTCCGGAGTGAAGAGCGACTCTGGCGGCTCCGGAATGAAGGGCGACTCTGGCGGCTCCGGAATGAAGGGCAACTCTGGCGGCTCCGGACTGGAGGGAGACGTGGTTCTGGGTGCAGGCACAGGACTCACCGGGCTGGGGAGACATACAGGCAGCTCCGGAGTGAAGGGCGTCTCTGGCGGCTCCGGACTGAAGGGCGACTCTGGCAGCTCCGGACTGAAGGGCGACTCTGGCGGCTCCGGAATGAAGGGTGACTCTGGCGGTTCCGGAATGAAGGGCGACTCTGGCTGCTCCAGAGTGAAGGGTGATTCTGACAGCTCCGGACAGTAGTGCGGCTCTGGCAGCTCCGGACTGAAAGGTGACTCTGTCGGCTCTGGAGTGAAGGGAGACTCTGGCTGCTCCAGAGTGAAGGGCGACTCTGACAGCTCCGGACAGGAGGGCGGCTCTGGCAGCTCCGGACAGGAGGGCGGCACTGGTAGCTCCGGACAGGAGGGCGGCACTGGTAGCTCCGGACAGGAGGGCGGCACTGGCAGCTCCGGACAGGAGGGCGGCTCTGGCAGCTCCGGACAGGAGGGCGGCTCTGGCAGCTCCAGACAGGAGGGCGGCTCTGGCAGCTCCAGACAGGAGGGCGGCTCTGGCAGATCCGGACTGGAGGGAGTCTTGGTTCTGGGAGCAGGCATAGGACTCACCAGGCTTAGGAGACATACAGGCGTTCTCTTCCTTGGCCGAGGCACTGGATACACAGGGCTGTGGAGGTGCACTGGTGGTCTCACCCGCATAGCTGCCCCCCGCCCCCGTTCTGGCTGGATGCCAGCTTCCACCCGGCAAATGCGGGACGCTGGCACCGAGTACACCGGCCTTTGAATACCTGGCCGAGACACAGTGCGCATCACCCTATAGCACGGGGCCTTACCTGTCACCTGCTCGCCCCAGTAAGGTACGGGGAGTGGGCTTAGGTCTCCAACCTGACTCCGCCACACTCCCCGTGTGCCCCCCTCAAAAAATATTTTGGGGCTGCCTCTCGGGCTTCCTTGCCATCCGTGTTGCCTCGTACCGCTGGTTCCCTTCTCCTGTTGCCTCCGCTCTACTGGCTGCCTCCACCTGTTCCCATAGAAGGCGATCCCTTCCAGCCATGATCTCCTCCTATGTGTAGGATCCCTTCCCATCCAGAATATCCTCCCATGTCCATTCCTCCTTTATACCACGCTGCTTGGTCCGTTGGTGGTGGGTAGTTATGTAACGGCTGTTGGTGGAAGAAGGTGAGGACCAAAACGTAGCGTCGTACGTGTTCATGTTATTTATTTAACTGAACACTAAATACAACAAGTAACAAAAGAACAACCGAAACAGCTCCGTCAGGTGCAAAACACACTAAACAGAAAATAACTACCCACAAAACAATGTGGGCAAGAGCTACCTACAGTGGGGAGAACAAGTATTTGATACACTGCCGATTTTGCAGGTTTTCCTACTTACAAAGCATGTAGAGGTCTGTAATTTTTATCATAGGTACACTTCAACTGTGAAAGACAGAATCACATTGTATGATTAATTTGCAATTTATTGCATTACTTAAGTATTTGATACATCAGAAAATCGGTACAGAAACCTTTGTTTGCAATTACAGAGATGTTACAGGAGTTAAATTCCTTTATGCTTTATTTTAACCAATTCTATTAAACACTCTGTCCACTCCTAAGAATTTGTAAGACCCTTATTTGCATAAAAAACGACAGAGACCTGTCTCAAAATCAATCATTAGCGTTTTTCTCGAGAGTACTGAACACGATACAGTTTATCACAGTTTATAAACTGAAAATGACGTCATTAGTTTTCGAACTGTCCCGTCTCTTCTCCACCCTGGTACAAAGGCAGTATCTCAAGCCTTCCCACATCGTCTCTCACCAATTTAATAAAATGTATGACCGAGCCAAGGTAAGCATTCTAGCCAGTCTGACGATAAGTTCATTTCTACCAAGGAACAGACAGTCATTGTTCTAAATCTTGATTATATTTACAAACATTATATTCAGTACTAGGATTAAAAAGAAAATACATACATCTATATAGTAACATAACATAGTATTCTGATTATTCAGTCCTGATTGAAATGTATACATAATTAGTCATTATTGATCAAAAATCCCTTAACATATCCACCCTATGATTTAATATTATACATCCAATCACACATCTAGTTATATTAAAAAGCATACATCTATTTTTATTAGAAATATTTCTAACATAAACCAATACTTGCATTCACAATGACTGTTTTTAGGCCAACATCAGAATCATAACTCTTCTCATCAGAATTTTCGTTACAATCTTCATCGAAACAAGATACCACCTAACATCTCTAAATATCAAAATGCTCTAATCAAAAACAAGTTCCTCGCATATGAAGAACCTGGATTCATTCATCTATTTAGGTTTGAGGCATGTGTTCATCATTCCACTGGTCAGATCTTGGAATCAGTCCGTATCTGTTTTCTCATTGATTTCTCCAGAGTCCTGGAAATGACACCTCATAGACAATAGCCACAAAACTAGAACAGTCACACAAAACTAAAACAGTCACACAGGTGAAGGTAGTCCATAACACAGTGATCATAACCTTTTTCCATTTTCCAAACATACTATCAAACCAATTAGTCAAAGAAGTATCCACCCCAGAGTTTTCTGCCAACTCGTGAGCCAGGGTGGTCAAACCAGCTGAGGCTTTGGTCACTGATTCGTCCGGAGCTGTGCCATTGAAGAACAAACAATCTCCACCCACTCTCACCCTTTCCAGCCAACAAACATATCCAAGATGAATTCTATTCTGCCGAGTCATTCATTACATCTCTGGTATAATTGACGAAGCGCTGTGGATTGATCCAGTTCACATTCTTATTTGAGTGTGGACCACTAGAAAATACTAAACTCTAATCCTGCTACGATCTGATTTCATGCTTTGAACTCGTCTGGTATCCCCCATAGAACCCCAATGTTATCAATATATACTCTCTTGTCAAAAGACCCAGATGGAGTACTTCTTTTCTCCCGTTTGGCCAACTTCATGTCTTGGTGTTGAATGAGTGTGAAAGGCATTCCCAAATGTACAAGGGAGCATAATCCTGACCAATCTGTTGGTAAAACTTCCTTCATATATTTCATCTTCACTATCTTTACCGGCCCTTGGCTCTGGACTAATCTGCTGTCAGTGTCTGTTGTGTCAGGTGCTCTGTATTCCTGCTGACGATAGAGTTACCACCTGGCCTAACCTCCTCTACCCGGAACTGTACTAGGGTACCATAACCCTAGATCCTCTTTCATTACTTTTTTAAGGGTAAGGCGTATCTTTATGCAATACATCCCTCTCTCCGGATTACAGTCAAAAACTCTCACCTTCACTATACTCCACCTCCTTCCATACTGGGTGAGTGGATTTATATAGCCCTCTCTCTCCGTATGAGCTATGACCTGTGTCCACGACCAACATGGGGACCTATACCTATATATACCATAATGGCTCAGAGTCCTAGACTGCCATGTAGTTAGAGACCCCATTTGGTCTACATAAAACTCCATTGAGACATCCTTCCCAACCTGTACTCTAACTTCCTGTCTACCCAGATCTAGGGATCTCTTATGCTTGTTTGGAACAAAATCCTCATCGTCTAAACCATGGGTCAAATTACCACTCTCCGCATACTCAGGTGGGACGTACTGTATCAGGAATATGGCACCCTTGATAAGACAGCTCAGACCAAACAGCACTCTGATGAAGCCCCACCCTTTTCCCGGAAAACATATCACCAGCAAGAGGCCAAGACATCACTTCACTTCTATGAGCGCTCACAGCTGGGGAAGAGTTGGGTATTAGGGAATCTTCAGTAGGAGTTTGATCCCCGTACCCTATTGGTTGCGGTTTCTCTCCTACTTCTGTGATTTTCGTTAGTGTCAGGGTATCCTACCCTCTTACAATGTGTGATACGCACCCCGGGAGCTCTTTCGGCTATCCTCACCGCGAAGGCAGTCACCAGGAGTACTTGGTATGGCCCCTCCCAACGGGGCTGCTTCACGTCTATTCTCCTCGGGGACTGGGTTGAGTGAATCACCTTATCCTGTAGTTCACCTGTAGTGCATAAATCTTGGGCATACAGGTTTGGTTAACAAACAGTTTCTCATATGTTCTATCTGACTATATCTTTAACTTCTATGCCTACTTGTTAGCTAAAATTTTTTAATGTTATTAGTTTATTATCCAATAGGCCACTAAGTGTCCTATCCTAGACCACAACTTACCCATCCCCCTTTTGATACCTGGCTCTGCAACCTGCAACCTAACAACCTTATCTACTCTAAATAATGACGTAGGTAAGATTAGTCAATTATCCTTAAGTTCTGACATTATCATGTATGTCCAATTCTCCCTTTGGCGTCCATTCATATTTATCCTGTACCAATTATCTGTCAAGTGTCTTATCTACTTTTAAAAGGTATCTGTGTTCATTTCCTCTCTGCTCTGTAACAACTATGTGTTGCTTCCAAATTTGAACCAAATGTCTCACTGTTTGGCTTTATCTAAAACTCATGGATTTTTTTAGAAAAACATTTTCTAAGTCAATTTCTAAGTCCTTATATAGGTTCATGAAGGTTCTCAATCCTATCCCTAATCCTGACTCACCACAGATGTCATATATCCCTGTCAAACTTTAATACTATTTAAATACAAATATTCTAATGGTTAATTAACCTCTCTGCGCACCGAACCCATTAGCGGGATTAAATTCTACAACATAGTTGATCGCTACATAAATAGTCATATTAAACATTCATGAAAATACAAGTGTCTCACATGGTTCGAAAGCCTAGAATCTTGCTAATCCAACTGCGTTGTCAAATTTAAAAAATGATTTATTGCGAAAGAATACGCTGTGATTATCTGAGCACAGACCCCCATATCAAACTACTTAGTCAACCAGCACTTGCGTAACAAAATCACAGATTGCATTGAAATAAATTGTTTACCTTTGAAGATCTTGCTCTGGTTGCAATCCCAAGGCTCATTGTTACACAATGAATGGTCTTTTGTTTGGTTAAATCAATTTTTATAGCGTAACACAAAACATTTTGTGAACGCTTATCTCATTGAATTTCGTGTCATTCAATTTTCGACGTAACATCCATCGTAAAATAGACAGACTTTCCTGACTTTATCCAGTCATGTTTGGTTTCCTTGCAATCAACTGTTTTTTTTTAACACAACCAAACCTGATAGGTCATTTTGTGGGACGTATTGACCCGGAAAAAACAATTGGAAGACAACAAGTGACGAGCCCATTTTGCACCAATTATATGACCACTGACTTGACTGTCTTTTAACCCAATGACCAGTGATCGTCTTGAAATCTAGCTGGGTAGATAGCCAATGAGCAGAGGTAAACGGCAAAATCCCATGATTCTTTGTTGTAAGACAAACCTTTCCATTGAATGCTAGCGTAAGGACCGTTCTTTCTTCATTGCCAATTCAACCGTGAAGGAGCAAAGCTTATTACGCACAGCAGTATTTCGGTGACTTGCATCTTCAGCTGTTTATTTATCCAACATCATGGCGAATAAGTCAAGGAAAGCTAATTCTAAGACTAGATATACTAATGTAGAAACTATTTTAGAGGAAATTCATCGTGAAAGTGAGACAGATCTGCTTTTTGAAGACTCCATTTTGAAGACTGAAACTGAGGCATATTTTTGAACGGAGAGGATATTGTTTTGGACTGGTAAGTTGCTCTCATGCTTTTGCCGTTGTTTGAAATGAATATAAAATATTATTTGTGATTGTTTTTAAATTTTATTTGCAATATATAAAGATGTAATGAAATGGGTAAAGTACACGTTAGCTAGTCATTGTGAGTGAGGGTCTGTTTGTTTGTATGAGAACGACCATAGCCTACGTCTCTGTGTGTGTGTGTGTATACATATACTTTTGGCCCTTAGGCACATCCATGCCTGCACAAATATATTTGGGCAGATGAACACTTGTGGCAGGAGCAGAAGGGACAGGGCTTGGTGCAGTGGTGCTGTAGCCAGCAAGCTCCTTGATGCTCCCTCTAATGTAGACGGATTGGAGGAAGCATGCTGGCTGTGTTGAGATATATGGGTTTGCATTCTACACAATACCATTTTATATAGTATGGGTTTGCAAACCCATACATCTCAACACAGCCAGGGGACCAGAGTACCATGTCTGGCCTAAGGTTGGTAGAAGCAATCTCAGGTGGAAAAAATAGTTGCTGGCCATTATCGACAAGCATCTTCCAGTCCCGGGCCATGGCTAGGTGTCCAGTTTCTGGCTTCGTAGGAGGATACTTGGGCCTTTTCTGTCCCTCCCGGATGAATGTTGTTATTTTGACGGGATTGCTTGTTTTTGGAGGTAATGAATTGGTTGCACTCCTCTTGGTCTCAAGTGCTGCAGCCAGGCTCTTGAAGACCTGATTGTGTCTCCAGGTGTAGCGGCCTTGTGAGAGGCTGGTCTTGCAACCTGTCATTATATGCCTGAGAGTTGCTGGAGCTGGGCAGAGGGGGCAGGTTGAGTCCTCGCCATACCACTGATGTAGATTTTTTGTTGATGGAAGCACATCATAAACAGCTCTTATGATGAAGCTGATGTTGCTTGCCTCCATTTGCCAAAGCTCACTCCAGTTGATCTTTCTCCTCTCCAGGCCTTCCCACCGCGTCCATTGCCCTTGTTTAGCAAGAGAGACAGCCTTTGCACTTCTTGCAGTCTCCTCCTGTCTGCGCACCTCCTCGACCACCAGCTTCCTGCGTTCAGATGTTGTTGCCTTATGGAACGTTGGTTTGATTGCTGCCAGGCCAAAGCCTCCTCTTCCATGCTGGATATTCCCCACAATGTCTTGGTGTCTCAGGGCTGATGTTGCTTGCTGCACAGCCTTGGATGATGTCCATTTCCGTCCAGTTTGTAGGGGAGGTGCAGCCTTGCTAATGGTCTGGTCTTTGGAGTCCTTCAATGTCATCTGAAGTCTTACATTAGAGCACTTGTACTCCTCCGTTAGACTTGTAAGAAGTAGTTCAAGGACCCCTTTGTCATAGAGGCCGATGTTACTCAGGCATCGTGGGACACCCAGCCATTTCTTCACGTATGAGGTAATGGTTCGCTCCATCTTCTCCACTGTTGTTATTGGGACCTCATAGACGGTGAGTGGCCACATTACCCGGGGGAGAAGTCCAAACTGTAGGCACCAAAGCTTGAGCCTCCCAGGCAGTAGGGTCTTGTTGATGTTCTCAAGACCGTTGGTGATGTCCTGCCTTACTTGCTGCACTTGATCTTTATCCCGGAGTCTTTCGTTGTACCATCTACCCAGGCTCTTGATGGGTTGCTCAGACACCGTTGGTATCGGGTCATCTCCAATCCAGAACCTCACATCTTTAAGCTGTCTCTTGACTATGGAGATGCTTCGAGATTTGCTTGGCTTGATTTTCATCCGGGCCCACTTGATGTTATCCTCCAATTTTTTTTCAAGTAGCTGCCTGGTGCATGCTGCAGTGGTGGTCAGTGTAGTCGTGTCATCCAAGTATGCTCGGATAGGTGGGAGACGGAGCCCTTCCTTAGTTCTCTCACCGACGACCACCCATCTCGATGCCCTGATGATGACTTCCATGGCCATAGTGAAGGCCAGAGGAGAAATTGTACAGCCTGCCATTATGCCTACTTCCAAGCGCTGCCATGTTGTTGGGAAGTCAGGTGTTGTGAAACACAATTGCAGGTCTTGGAAATAGGCCTTTACCAGTGTAGTGATGTGTTCTGGTACGTGGAAAATGTTGAAGGATTCCCAAAGGAGTTCATGGGGAACTGAGCCAACGGCATTGGCCAGGCCGAGGAAGATGACATAGAGGTCTCTCTTGTCCTTCTTAGTTGTTTGGATCTGGTGCCAAATCATACTAGTATGTTCCAGGCAACCAGAGAAACCAGGAATTCCTGCTTTCTGTACAGATGTATCAATGTACTTGTTCCTTTCCAGATAAGTGGACAGCCTCTGTGCTATTATACTGAAAAAGATCTTCCCTTCGACGTTGAGAAGGGAGATTGGTCGGAATTGACTGATGTCTGTCACATCCTTCTCTTTCGGGATTAGCACATCACCAGCCCTTCGCCATGCCTTTGGTATTATTTCCTTCTGCCACACTATCCTCCTGAGCCTCCAAAGAAAGCGTAGAACATCCAGGGCGTTCTTGTAGAGCTTGTATGGTACTCCATTAGGCCCAATACCGAGGCCGCTCTTGCTCTTCGGACAACTTTCTCTACTTCCCTCCATTTTGGAGGGTTAGTGTCCAGATTGACATCTGGTGGTTGAATAGGTAGGATGTCATGTGGGATGATTATCTGCTCATTCCTTTTCATGTCCCGGTGGACCTTTTCCAGATGTTCTTCCAGTTCGGGCTTTGGAGTTTTTAGGATCCCGCACTTTTCCTTTGAGAAGAGATCTTTGACAAACTTAAAGGGTTTTTTATAGAACCGTGTCCTTGAGTGTTCCTTCTTCCTACGAAGTTTCCTTAAGTTTTCCGCTCTTCGCAAGGTTGCCAGCCGACATTTAATGTCTGCTTGGAGTAGCATGAGACCTTCTCTCTCTGCATCAGAGGCCTTCTTCCACTGTTTCCTCAGCTGCCTTCTCTCTCTGACAAGTATCTCGATCTCCTGCTGCCTCCTAGATTTGGCTGGCGCGGGTGGTGTCTTGCCACTTCTCCTTTCGTTTACTCCAAAGCGCTCTTCTCCGTAGTGGTAGATAATGTCTCCCATCCTTTCAAGCTTTTTCTCTGCTGATTTTTGTCAGGTCGTTGTTGATTTTTTTCCCACTCTCTCTTTTCAACAGCTTTGGACCACTTCACATTCGGTCTGTGCCCTTTGATCTTTTCCTCTTTTAGAGGTCTCTGTGGTTGGGTGAGTTCATCCACCGGCATTTCTGTGCTTGTGTTATCCTCCTCAGTTACAGGGGTGCTGATGCTCTGCAAACTTTGGTTTGCGTCCCGTCGCTGTGCTTCATTCGACTGATTTGACTGACTGCTTCGTAAGAAGTACTGGTCAATGCGAGGTCCCTGTCTCTGCTCTCCCAAGCACCTTTTCCTCCCTTGATGGATCCTTAACCCCCTTGCCGATGTTACTCTCTCCCAACCACAGCTGCACACCTGAAGTGTGTGTCCTGCTGCTGTTATGGTTGTCTCATGTGCTGTGTTCCTACTCGTAGTCGTTTCCGTTCCTTGATCCGTAACCGTGTGATCAGTCGTTGAGCCATCTTGTGCCCCAGCTCTCGCAGGCTCTAGGGGTATGTTCCTTTGTTGACTTTCAGTAGCACTTAGCGTGTGTCTCCAACATACTGAAACACTGTCGGAGACTGCCAACATGGGTAGCTAGCCCATGACAGCCCCATGCAAGATAGCAAATTAAAGCTACACTTGTTGTGAATCCAGCCAACATGTCAGATTTCAAAAAGGCTTTTCGGCGAAAGCTAACGATGCTATTATCTGAGGATAGCACCATAGTAAACAAAGAGAGAGAAGCATATTTCAACCCTGCAGGCGCGACAAAAAAACGCAGAAATAAAAATATAATTAACTCCCTACCTTTGACGAGCTTCTTTTGTTGGCACTCCAATATGTCCCATAAACATCACAAATGGTCCTTTGTTCGATTAAATCCGTAGATGTATATCCAAAATGTCCATTTATTTGGCGCTTTTGATCCAGAAAAACACCAGTTCCAACTTGCGCAACGTTTCTAACTACTACTAGTTAGATGACAATGAGAAGAAACCCCAATTCCACATTTACATTTACATTTAAGTCATTTAGCAGACGCTCTTATCCAGAGCGACTTACAAATTGGTGCATTCACCTTATGACATCCAGTGGAGCAGCCACTTTACAATAGTGCATCTAAATCTTTTAAGGGGGGGGGGTCGAGAAGGATTACTTTATCCTATCCTAGGTATTCCTTAAAGAGGTGGGGTTTCAGGTGTCTCCGGAAGGTGGTGATTGACTCCGCTGTCCTGGCGTCGTGAGGGAGTTTGTTCCACCATTGGGGGGCCAGAGCAGCGAACAGTTTTAACTGGGCTGAGCGGGAACTGTACTTCCTCAGTGGTAGGGAGGCGAGCAGGCCAGAGGTGTATGAACGCAGTGCCCTTGTTTGGGTGTAGGGCCTGATCAGAGCCTGGAGGTACTGAGGTGCCGTTCCCCTCACAGCTCCATAGGCAAGCACCATGGTCTTGTAGCGGATGCGAGCTTCAACTGGAAGCCAGTGGAGAGAGCGGAGGAGCGGGGTGACGTGAGAGAACTTGGGAAGGTTGAACACCAGACGGGCTGCGGCGTTCTGGATGAGTTGTAGGGGTTTAATGGCACAGGCAGGGAGCCCAGCCAACAGCGAGTTGCAGTAATCCAGACGGGAGATGACAAGTGCCTGGTTTAGGACCTGCGCCGCTTCCTGTGTGAGGCAGGGTCGTACTCTGCGGATGTTGTGGAGCATGAACCTACAGGAACGGGCCACCGCCTTGATGTTAGTTGAGAACGACAGGGTGTTGTCCAGGATCACGCCAAGGTTCTTAGCGCTCTGGGAGGAGGACACAGTGGAGTTGTCAACCGTGATGGCGAGATCATGGAACGGGCAGTCCTTCCCCGGGAGGAAGAGCAGCTCCGTCTTGCCGAGGTTCAGCTTGAGGTGGTGATCCGTCATCCACACTGATATGTCTGCCAGACATGCAGAGATGCGATTCGCCACCTGGTCATCAGAGGGGGGAAAGGAGAAGATTAATTGTGTGTCGTCTGCATAGCAATGATAGGAGAGACCATGTGAGGTTATGACAGAGCCAAGTGACTTGGTGTATAGCGAGAATAGGAGAGGGCCTAGAACAGAGCCCTGGGGACACCAGTGGTGAGAGCACGTGGTGAGGAGACGGATTCTCGCCACGCCACCTGGTAGGAGCGACCTGTCAGGTAGGACGCAATCCAAGCGTGGGCCGCGCCGGAGATGCCCAACTCGGAGAGGGTGGAGAGGAGGATCTGATGGTTCACAGTATCGAAGGCAGCCGATAGGTCTAGAAGGATGAGAGCAGAGGAGAGAGAGTTAGCTTTAGCAGTGCGGAGCGCCTCCGTGATACAGAGAAGAGCAGTCTCAGTTGAATGACTAGTCTTGAAACCTGACTGATTTGGATCAAGAAGGTCATTCTGAGAGAGATAGCGGGAGAGCTGGCCAAGGACGGCACGTTCAAGGGTTTTGGAGAGAAAAGAAAGAAGGGATACTGGTCTGTAGTTGTTGACATCGGAGGGATCGAGTGTAGGTTTTTTCAGAAGGGGTGCAACTCTCGCTCTCTTGAAGACGGAAGGGACGTAGCCAGCGGTCAGGGATGAGTTGATGAGCGAGGTGAGGTAAGGGAGAAGGTCTCCGGAAATGGTCTGGAGAAGAGAGGAGGGGATAGGGTCAAGCGGGCAGGTTGTTGGGTCGGCCGGCCGTCACAAGACGCGAGATTTCATCTGGAGAGAGAGGGGAGAAAGAGGTCAGAGCACAGGGTAGGGCAGTGTGAGCAGAACCAGCGGTGTCGTTTGACTTAGCAAACGAGGATCGGATGTCGTCGACCTTCTTTTCAAAATGGTTGACGAAGTCATCTGCAGAGAGGGAGGAGGGGGGGAGGGGGATTCAGGAGGGAGGAGAAGGTGGCAAAGAGCCTCCTAGGGTTAGAGGCAGATGCTTGGAATTTAGAGTGGTAGAAAGTGGCTTTAGCAGCAGCGACAGAAGAGGAAAATGTAGAGAGGAGGGAGTGAAAGGATGCCAGGTCCGCAGGGAGGCGATTTTTCCTTCATTTCCGCTCGGCTGCCCGGAGCCCTGTTCTGTGAGCTCGCAATGAGTCGTCGAGCCACGGAGCGGGAGGGGAGGACCGAGCCGGCCTGGAGGATAGGGGACATAGAGAGTCAAAGGATGCAGAAAGGGAGGAGAGGAGGGTTGAGGAGGCAGAATCAGGAGATAGGTTGGAGAAGGTTTGAGCAGAGGGAAGAGATGATAGGATGGAAGAGGAGAGAGTAGCGGGGGAGAGAGAGCGAAGGTTGGGACGGCGCGATACCATCCGAGTAGGGGCAGTGTGGGAAGTGTTGGATGAGAGCGAGAGGGAAAAGGATACAAGGTAGTGGTCGGAGACTTGGAGGGGAGTTGCAATGAGGTTAGTGGAAGAACAGCATCTAGTAAAGATGAGGTCGAGCGTATTGCCTGCCTTGTGAGTAGGGGGGGAAGGTGAGAGGGAGTGGTCAAAAGAGGAGAGGAGTGGAAAGAAGGAGGCAGAGAGGAATGAGTCAAAGGTAGACGTGGGGAGGTTAAAGTCGCCCAGAACTGTGAGAGGTGAGCCGTCCTCAGGAAAGGAGCTTATCAAGGCATCAAGCTCATTGATGAACTCTCCGAGGGAACCTGGAGGGCGATAAATGATAAGGATGTTAACCTCTTAAGTCGACCCTCTACTTTTTTGAACATTCTGTTAAAAATCGCGCAACATTTCAGCGCCCTGCTACTCATGCCAGGAATATAGTATATGCATTTGCTTAGTCTGTGTGGATAGAAAACACTCAGACGTTTAAAAAACTGGTTAAATCACTGCTGTGGCTTTACCAGAACGGCATTTACATCGAAAAGCACAGGAAAAACTGATCACTGAAAATGGGAAAATATATCCATGCGCTACTTGAACCCATTGATAAACGTGAACCACAATTAATTGACTGAGGTTGCAGTACCTACAGCTTCCACACGGTGTCTAGAGTCTTGTCATTTCCCTTCGAGTTTTTTCTTGGTCAAACACATACAGGACACCGTATCTCCTCCGGTCTAGGACCGGATATTTTCGTTGAGTTTCTAGCCGGACATTTTTCCAGACGGACAGCTAATGATCTTTACATCGCCTCCTGATGAATTTTATCGCTTATTAACGTTTACTAATACCTAAAGTTGCATTACAAACGTATTTCGAAGTGTTTTGTGAAAGTTTATCGTCGACTTTTTGAATTTAAAAAAATGACGTTACGTTTTTAAACGATGTTTTTTTCGTTTATCACACAGTCTACATATAACGATATCTAGGCTTTATATGGACCGATTTAATCGAAATAAAGACCCAAATAGTGTTTATGGGACATCTAGGAGTGCCAACAAAGAAGATGGTGAAAGGTAATGAATGTTTTTTATTTTATTGTGCGGTTTGTGTAACGCCGAAATGCTAATTATTTTGTTTACGTCCCCTGTGGGTCTTTTGGGGTGTTGCATGCTATCAGATAATAGCTTCTCATGCTTTTGCCGAAAAGCATTTTAAAAATCTGACTTGTTGCCTGGATTCACAACGAGTGTAGCTTTAATTCGATACCCTGCATGTGTATTTTAATGAACTTTTGAGTTTTAACTAATACTATTAGCATTTAGCGTAGCGCATTTGCATTTCCAGAGCTCTAGTTGGGACGCAAGCGTCCCGAGTAGAAGCAACAGGTTAAGCTTGAAAGGGCTGGTAACTGTGACAGCATGGAATTCAAAGGAGGCGATAGACAGATGGGTAAGGGGAGAAAGAGAGAATGACCACTTGGGAAAGATGAGGATCCCGGTGCCACCACCCCGCTGACCAGAAGCTCTCGGGGTGTGCGAGAACACGTGGGCGGACGAAGAGAGAGCAGTAGGAGTAGCAGTGTTATCTGTGGTGATCCATGTTTCCGTCAGTGCCAAGAAGTCGAGGGACTGGAGGGAGGCATAGGGTGAGATGAACTCTGCCTTGTTGGCCGCAGATCGGCAGTTCCAGAGGCTACCGGAGACCTGGAACTCCACGTGGGTCGTGCGCGCTGGGACCACCAGATTAGGGTGGCCGCGGCCACGCGGTGTGGAGCGTTTGTATGGTCTGTGCAGAGAGGAGAGAACAGGGATAGACAGACACATAGTTGACAGGCTACAGAAGAGGCTACGCTAATGCAAAGGAGATTGGAATGACAAGTGGACTACACGTCTCGAATGTTCAGAAAGTTGAGCTTACGTAGCAAGAATCTTATTGACTAAAATTATTAAAAATGATACAGTACTGCTGAAGTAGGCTAGCTGGCAGTGGCTGCGTTGTTGACTTTGTAGGCTAGCTGGCAGTGGCTGCGTTGTTGATTCGGGGGCTAGCTTGCTAGCTAGCAGTGTTGATTACGTTGCGTTAAAGAACGACAATAGCTGGCTAGGTAACCTAGAAAATCGCTCTAGACTACACAATTATCTTTGATACAGAGACGGCTATGTAGCTAGCTATGTAGCTAGCTACGATCAAACAAATCAAACCGTTGTACTGTAATGAAATGAAATGAAAATGTGATACTACCTGTGGAGCGAGGCGGAATGCGACCGGGTTGTTGAGTTCTAACCGGTAGACGTTGGCTAGCTGTTGGCTAGCTAGCAGTGTCTCCTACGTTAAGGACGACAAATAGCTGGCTGCGTTGTTGATTCAGGGGCTAGCTGGCTAGCTAGCTAGCAGTGTTGATTACGTTACATTGCGTTAAAAGAACGACAATAGCTGGCTAGGTAACCTAGAAAATCGCTCTAGACTACACAATTATCTACACAATTATCTTTGATACAGAGACGGCTATGTAGCTAGCTATGTAGACGGTGGGCGTTAGCTAGCTGGCTAGCTGCTGGGCAGATACGTTAGGACGACGAAATACGATAATTACGCAATTATCTTTGATACAAAGACGGCTATGTAGCTAGCTAAGAAGAAATTGCTAAGATTAGACAAATCAAACCGTTGTACTATAATGAAATGTAATGAAATGTAATGAAAAGTTATACTACCTGCAGACCGAAGTGCAAACCGAAGTGCGGATGCGACTGCTCGCTCCAACCTGTATGACCTGTGTAGTGCTGATCCAGGTGTGTCTTCTCTGTCATGCTGAATGACCTGTGTAGTGCTGATCCAGTTGTGTCTTCTCTGTCGTGCTGTATGACCTGCGTAGTGCTGATCCAGGTGTGTCTTCTCTGCCGTGCTGTATGACCTGTGTAGAGCTGATCCAGGTGTGTCTTCTCTGTCGTGCTGTATGACCTGTGGAGTGCTGATCCAGGTGTGTCTTCTCTGTCGTGCTGTATGACCTGTGTAGTGCTGTTCCAGGTGTGTCTTCTCTGCCCTGCTGTATGACCTGTGTAGTGCTGATCCAGGTGTGTCTTCTCTGCCGTGCTGTATGACCTGTGTAGAGCTGATCCGGGTGTGTCTTCTCTGTCGTGCTGTATGACCTGTGTAGTGCTGTTCCAGGTGTGTCTTCTCTGTCGTGCTGTATGACCTGTGTAGAGCTGATCCAGGTGTGTCTTCTCTGTCGTGCTGTATGACCTGTGTAGTGCTGATCCAGGTGTTTCTTCTCTGTCGTGCTGTATGACCTGTGTAGTGCTGTTCCAGGTGTGTCTTCTCTGTCGTGCTGTATGACCTGTGGAGTGCTGATCCAGGTGTGTCTTCTCTGTCGTGCTGTATGACCTGTGTAGTGCTGTTCCAGGTGTGTCTTCTCTGTCGTGCTGTATGACCTGTGTAGAGCTGATCCAGGTGTGTCTTCTCTGTCGTGCTGTATGACCTGTGTAGTGCTGATCCAGGTGTTTCTTCTCTGTCGTGCTGTATGACCTGTGTAGTGCTGTTCCAGGTGTGTCTTCTCTGTCGTGCTGTATGACCTGTGGAGTGCTGATCCAGGTGTGTCTTCTCTGTCGTGCTGTATGACCTGTGTAGTGCTGTTCCAGGTGTGTCTTCTCTGCCCTGCTGTATGACCTGTGTAGTGCTGATCCAGGTGTGTCTTCTCTGCCGTGCTGTATGACCTGTGTAGTAGTGATCCAGGTGTGTCTTCTCTGTCGTGCTGTATGACCTTGTGTAGTAGTGATCCAGGTGTGTCTTCTCTGTCGTGCTGTATGACCTGTGTAGTAGTGATCCAGGTGTGTCTTCTCTGTCGTGCTGTATGACCTGTGTAGTAGTGATCCAGGTGTGTCTTCTCTGTCGTGCTGAATGACCTGTGTAGTGCTGATCCAGGTGTTTCTTCTCTGTCGTGCTGTATGACCTGTGTAGTGCTGATCCAGGTGTTTCTTCTCTGTCGTGCTGTATGACCTGTGTAGTGCTGTTCCAGGTGTGTCTTCTCTGTCGTGCTGTATGACCTGTGTAGTGCTGTTCCAGATGTGTCTTCTCTGTCGTGCTGTATGACCTGTGTAGTGCTGATCCAGGTGTTTCTTCTCTGTCGTGCTGTATGACCTGTGTAGTGCTGATCCAGGTGTGTCTTCTCTGTCGTGCTGAATGACCAGGGCTACTCAGGTGAGTTTAAATCATAAAGGTTGCTTGCATCCATAGAAACAACCACACTGCATCATAACAGCACTGTAGATTGATGCCTGTAATAATGCTCATGGAATGCCACTCAAACCGCAAGTCAGACAGTTACACACCGTGAGTCAGAGATTTACACATGACTTTTGTTTCAGGGCTCCGGGCAGCCGGGCAGCCGAGCAGAAATGGAGGAAAACTCGCCTCCCTGCGGAACCTGGCATCCTTTCACTCCCTCCTCTCTACATTTTCCTCTTCTGTCTCTGCTGCTAAAGCCACTTTCTACCACTCTAAATTCCAAGCATCTGCCTCTAACCCTAGGAAGCTCTTTGCCACCTTCTCCTCCCTCCTGAATCCCCCCTCCTCCCTCTCTGCAGATGACTTCGTCAACCATTTTGAAAAGAAGGTCGACGACATCCGATCCTCGTTTGCTAAGTCAAACGACACCGCTGGTTCTGCTCACACTGCCCTACCCTGTGCTCTGACCTCTTTCTCCCCTCTCTCTCCAGATGAAATCTCGCGTCTTGTGACGGCCGGCCGCCCAACAACCTGCCCGCTTGACCCTATCCCCTCCTCTCTTCTCCAGACCATTTCCGGAGACCTACTCCCTTACCTCACCTCGCTCATCAACTCATCCCTGACCGCTGGCTACGTCCCTTCCGTTTTCAAGAGAGCGAGAGTTGCACCCCTTCTGAAAAAACCTACACTCGATCCCTCCGATGTCAACAACTACAGACCAGTATCCCTTCTTTCTTTTCTCTCCAAAACTCTTGAACGTGCCGTCCTTGGCCAGCTCTCCCGCTATCTCTCTCAGAATGACCTTCTTGATCCAAATCAATCAGGTTTCAAGACTAGTCATTCAACTGAGACTGCTCTTCTCTGTATCACGGAGGTGCTCCGCACTGCTAACGCTAACTCTCTCTCCTCTGCTCTCATCCTTCTAGACCTATCGGCTGCCTTCGATACTGTGAACCATCAGATCCTCCTCTCCACCCTCTCCGAGTTGGGCATCTCCGGCGCGGCCCACGCTTGGATTGCGTCCTACCTGACAGGTCGCTCCTACCAGGTGGCGTGGCGAGAATCTGCCTCCTCACCACGTGCTCTCACCACTGGTGTCCCCCAGGGCTCTGTTCTAGGCCCTCTCCTATTCTCGCTATACACCAAGTCACTTGGCTCTGTCATAACCTCACATGGTCTCTCCTATCATTGCTATGCAGACGACACACAATTAATCTTCTCCTTTCCCCCTTCTGATGACCAGGTGGCGAATCGCATCTCTGCATGTCTGGCAGACATATCAGTGTGGATGACGGATCACCACCTCAAGCTGAACCTCGGCAAGACGGAGCTGCTCTTCCTCCCGGGAAGGACTGCCCGTTCCATGATCTCGCCATCACGGTTGACAACTCCATTGTGTCCTCCTCCCAGAGCGCTAAGAACCTTGGCGTGATCCTGGACAACACCCTGTCGTTCTCAACTAACATCAAGGCGGTGGCCCGTTCCTGTAGGTTCATGCTCTACAACATCCGCAGAGTACGACCCTGCCTCACACAGGAAGCGGCGCAGGTCCTAATCCAGGCACTTGTCATCTCCCGTCTGGATTACTGCAACTCGCTGTTGGCTGGGCTCTCTGCCTGTGCCATTAAACCCCTACAACTCATCCAGAACGCCGCAGCCCGTCTGGTGTTCAACCTTCCCAAGTTCTCTCACGTCACCCCGCTCCTCCGCTCTCTCCACTGGCTTCCATTTGAAGCTCGCATCCGCTACAAGACCATGGTGCTTGCCTACGGAGCTGTGAGGGGAACGGCACCTCAGTACCTCCAGGCTCTGATCAGGCCCTACACCCAAACAAGGGCACTGCGTTCATCCACCTCTGGCCTGCTCGCCTCCCTACCACTGAGGAAGCACAGTTCCCGCTCAGCCCAGTCAAAACTGTTCGCTGCTCTGGCCCCCCAATGGTGGAACAAACTCCCTCACGACGCCAGGACAGCGGAGTCAATCACCACCTTCCGGAGACACCTGAAACCCCACCTCTTTAAGGAATACCTAGGATAGGATAAAGTAATCCTTCTCACCCCCCCCCTTAAAAGATTTAGATGCACTATTGTAAAGTGGCTGTTCCACTGGATGTCATAAGGTGAATGCACCAATTTGTAAGTCGCTCTGGATAAGAGCGTCTGCTAAATGACTTAAATGTAAATGTAATTTGAGTTTCTATTTTTAATCCCAGTTTTGAATGACTACTTTTACATTTTATCAAACAAATTATGTTATTGTTGAAGTAGGAATTACTGCCAATGTCATCAAACAATTATTTATGGAAGTCTGATGATTATATTTTATAGAACATCTCACGTGTTTGTCTCTTCAAACTTTAGAAGTTATCCAGTCTGCAGGGTGACCTTTGTCTCTCTATTTGACCTTGCATTGTAAGGTTTCATGTAGAATTGCTACATCCTTTGTTGTGGGGGGTGTGTGCATTTACTTATTTTTAGTTGTAATATTGTCCTTTCGGAGTTAAGGAATGTCTTCGAGGACAAATGACATAAGTTCAGTGAAGGTAGAGCAGGATGTACTAGATAACTGGGTTATGATCTTCATTATGATTCAATGAACTTTCTTGAGGTCATTTCTATAACTTTACAAAGATCTCAGGTGTTTGTTCAGTCTGTATAGAGAGAATGGAGGACTACTGTGTCTTTTGTGTTAAATGTCCTTTTGTGATTCCCTTTACTAATTACAGTGGAAATGTTGGTGTGTCTGTATGACCGGTGACACTCAGGTCACATTAGAAAATGAAGGGCTGTATGCATCTATAAAAACAGCCACACCCACAGCTGCATCATCAAATACTTTTATTACAATGTTTATGAAATGTGAAGCCACATTATAGTAATGGTTGTTTCTGAAAGCTTTATAGAAGAAATGCATTGAAGAGAATGTAATAAATAATTCCTATGAATAACCATGTTTCCATCTACAGTTTGTAAGCGATTAAAGTCATACTGTATAAAAACAAATCAAGACAGCTGTGATGGAAACAGGACGTTTCTGTGCAATTTTATATTTTGTTTACAGTTGGCAGAACCCTGATAAGACTGAGACATTGCATACTCTTGGGATCACTTCTCTTACATACAATGTTTTCAGAAAGTTTTCCACATTTCGTTGTGTTACAGAATTAGGATTTATTTGGAATTTTAAGACCCCTTGAATTGTCCCAAAAATATATATATAAAAAAAATGATTTACAATTATTTTTGGCCTTATTAGCCTATACAAACACATTGAATAACATATTCACTACATGGAATAACATATTCACTACATGGAACAACAGAGTCCCAAAATAATATCAAAATGAAGTTTGTTATGAAGTGTCTCTCCTATGTCTGATAGAGAGTGGATAAGTTTGGCATTCTACACTCTAAAATCTTAATATACACATGGCCAGAAGTATATGGACACCTCTTCAAATCAGTGGATTCGGCTATTTCAGGCACGCCCATGGCTGACATGTTGTATAAAATTGAGCACACCGCCATGCAATCTCCATGGACAAACATTCACAGTAGAATGTCCCATACTGAAGAGCTCAGTGACTTTCATCATGGCTCCGTCATAGGATACTACCTTTCCAACAAGTCAGTTTGGCAGGTGAACGCTACCTGCCCAATGCATAGTGCCAACTGTAAGATTTGGTGGAGGAGGAATAATGGTCTGGAGCTGTTTTTCATGGTTTGGGCTAGGCCTCAGTTCCAGTGAAGGGAAATCCTAATGATACAGCATACAATGACATTCTAGATGATTCTGTGGTTCCAACATTGTGGCAGCAGTTTGGGGAGAAGGCCCTTTCCTGGTTCAGCGTAACAATGCCCCGTGCACAAATTGAGGTCCATACAGAAATGGATTGTCGAGATCGGTGTGGAAGAACTTGACGGGCCTGCACAGAGCCCTGACGTCAACACCATCGAACACCTTTGGAATTAATTGGAATGCCGACTGCGAGCCAGTCCTAATTGCCCAACATCAGTGCACGACCTGACTAATGCTCTTGTGGCTGATTGGAAGTAAGTCCCTGCAGCAATGTTCCAACATCTAGTGGAAAGCCTTCCCAGAAGAGTGGAGGCTGTTATAGCAGCAATGTTCCAACATCTAGTGGAAAGCCTTCCCAGAAGAGTGGAGGCTGTTATAGCAGCAATGTTCCAACATCTAGTGGAAAGCCTTCCCAGAAGAGTGGAGGCTGTTATAGCAGCAATGTTCCAACATCTAGTGGAAAGCCTTCCTAGAAAAGTGGAGGCTGTTATAGCAGCAATGTTCCAACATCTAGTGGAAAGCCTTCCCAGAAGAGTAGAGGCTGTTATAGCAGCAATGTTCCAACATCTAGTGGAAAGCCTTCCCAGAAGAGTGGAGGCTGTTATAGCAGCAATGTTCCAACATTTAGTGGAAAGCCTTCCCAGAAGAGTGGAGGCTGTTATAGCAGCAATGTTCCAACATCTAGTGGAAAGCCTTCCCAGAAGAGTGGAGGCTGTTATAGCAGCAATGTTCCAACATCTAGTGGAAAGCCTTCCCAGAAGAGTGGAGGCTGTTATAGCAGCAATGTTCCAACATCTAGTGGAAAGCCTTCCCAGAAGAGTAGAGGATGTTATAGCAGCAAAGGGGGCGCCAGCTCCATGTTAATGCCCAGGATTTTGGAATGAGATGTTCGACGAGCAGGTGTCCACATACCTTTTAGTGTACCTGAATTTGTGTACTTCCATGGATGATTTCAACTGGTACCGGGGGACCTTCAGATGAACCTTGTGGGGCCTGTAGGCATCCTAGATCAGAACAACCGACATGTACATGTTCCTGAGAGTCTAACCTTTACACGGTGGGGTTGATGTGTAGCTCAAACGATGTGGACGTTACAGACAGACGTTGGCAGATCCTCTGTACTGACTTCAGATGAGTCTCCTGACACTTGTGGAGGTCATAGAGCAAAAGGAGAACATCGTGTTCAGGAGAGTCTCATCTTGCCAAACCTTTCAGACGCTACAGACAATTTTGTAAGAAGACCGATTTTCTTGTGTAGGCTGGGGACCTGTGGGTTGTCAGACAAAAAGGACAGTTTCTAATGTTTCAGAGGCTACTGATGTCACATGAGTTGACATGATGTTTTAGGACCTGTAAAGGATGCAATTGGGTTGGGTCTCACAGGGTTAACATGATGATGCAGAGGTGGGTGTGGATGTTTATATGGCTTCACACGACCTTGGATTCTCACCTGAGTATCACTGGTCATACAGCAAGTCAGGGATGACACAACAACATTTCCACTGTAATAAGTGAAGGGAATCACAGAAGTACATGTAACACTTGAGACACAATAATAATAGTGAATTTATAGGCAGGACCTCAAGACGGTTAATTGAATCATAATGAAGATAATAACCCAGTTATCTTGTACATCCTGCTCTGCCATCACTAAACTTGTAGGAAAATAATGTAATTTGTCTGAGTGTTCACACACAATTCTCAGAAGACATTCCTTAACTCTGAAAGCAAGAGAAAAGGGAACTCCACACTCCCCCACCCCCTCAAAACAATGGATTCAACAGTTCTACATTACACCTCACACTGTGGAGGGTTAAATAGAGAGAACAAGAACTTTACTTCTAAAGGTTTAAGTGACATACATGTGAGATGTTCCATAAATGACATGGGACTTTAACAATTATTTGATGACATTGACAGTAATTCCTACTTCAACAATAACATATCATTTGCTAGACCAAAACTAAAAGGTTGTGATTCAAAACCTGGATTAAAAATAGAAACTCATATGTAACTGTTTTATGGTTGGGGGGAATTCCAGAAGACTAATCTTCAGCCTGGTATGACACAGAGGTGGATGTTGGTTAAGAGGTTTTAAGGATCGGACTTTTTTTTCTTTCAATTCCTCCTAAAATGACATAACCCAAATCTAACTGCCTGTAGCTCAGGACCTGAAGGAAGGATATGCATGTTCTTTATTCCATTTCAAAGGAAATACTTTGAAGTTAGTGGGAATGTGAAATGAATGTCGGAGAATATAACTATATATAACTCTCCTACACCTTACAATGGAAAGTCACAGAGACAAATGTAACCCTGCAGATTTGCATTTCTTCTAAAGGTTTAAGAAACATACACGTGAGATGTTCTATAAAATACAAGAAAGGGGCTTTAATAAATACAAAATTGTTTGATCACATTGGCAGTAATTCCTACTTCAACAATAACACATTCTGCTTTTCTTTTTTAATTTACATGATTTACTTCAGTTTATTTAGCAAATTCTTTCTTAACACTTATTTTTCTTAAAACTGACTTGTTCATTTATGAATCATATAATCAGTTATCCAGTAATAACTGGAGGGGTTTATCACATGTTAGACGTTTTATCCACATCTATACAACTAATTAAATACAAATATCACTGAACTTGTGTTCAAAGAATGTCTTGCCATTTTCTCTGGAAACAAACTAAACTAAAAACACTACGACATACTTGTCTGCCCATTAAGTATGTAAGATGCAACATAGACATATAAATAACTATAATGGAGCTTTAATAGTTAACAATACAAAGTATCTGATGACACAGAAGTGGGTGTAGATGTTTATATGGTTGCACACAACCTTTTAATATTTAAAGAGACTCACCTGAGTATCACGGGTCATACAGCACGGCAGGGAGGACACCTGGATCAACAACTCAGGTGAGTCCTTCACTGGGTATCACGGGTCATACAGCACGGCAGGGAGGACACCTGGATCAACAACTCAGGTGAGTCCTTCACTGGGTATCACGGGTCATACAGCACGACAGGGAGGACACCTGGATCAACAACTCAGGTGAGTCCTTCACTGGGTATCACGGGTCATACAGCACGGCAGGGAGGACACCTGGATCAACAACTCAGGTGAGTCCTTCACTGGGTATCACGGGTCATACAGCACGGCAGGGAGGACACCTGGATCAACAACTCAGGTGAGTCCTTCACTGGGTATCACGGGTCATACAGCACGGCAGGGAGGACACCTGGATCAACAACTCTGGTGAGTCCTTCACTGGGTATCACGGGTCATACAGCACGGCAGGGAGGACACCTGGATCAACAACTCCGGTGAGTCCTTCACTGGGTATCACGGGTCATACAGCACGGCAGGGAGGACACCTGGATCAACAACTCAGGTGAGTCCTTCACTGGGTATCACGGGTCATACAGCACGGCAGGGAGGACACCTGGATCAACAACTCAGGTGAGTCCTTCACTGGGTATCACGGGTCATACAGCACGGCAGGGAGGACACCTGGATCAACAACTCAGGTGAGTCCTTCACTGGGTATCACGGGTCATACAGCACGGCAGGGAGGACACCTGGATCAACAACTCAGGTGAGTCCTTCACTGGGTATCACGGGTCATACAGCACGGCAGGGAGGACACCTGGATCAACAACTCAGGTGAGTCCTTCACTGGGTATCACGGGTCATACAGCACGGCAGGGAGGACACCTGGATCAACAACTCAGGTCAGTCCTTCACTGGGTATCACGGGTCATATAGCACGACAGGGAGGACACCTGGATCAACAACTCAGGTCAATTAAGAACACCTTTTGCCCGTCCTGTCTGGTCCAGCGACGGTGGGTTTGTTGCCGGGTGAGGACATGCCTTTCAACAGGCCTACAAGCCCTCAGTCCAGCCTCTCTCAGACTATTGCGGACACTGATGGAGGGATTGTGCATTCCTGGTGTGACTCGGGCAGTTGTTGTTGCCATCCTGTACCTGTCCCTCAGGTGTGATGTTTAGATGTACCGATCCTGTGCAGGTGTTGTTACACTTGGTCTGCCACTGTGAGGATGATCAGCTGTCCGTCCTGTCTCCCTGTAGCGCTGTCTTAGGTATCTCACAGAACAGACATGGCAATTTATTGCCCTGGCCACATCTGCAGTCTTCATACCTCCTTGCAGCATGCCTAGGCACGTTTACGCAGATAAGCAGGGACCCTGGGCATCTTTCTTTTGGTGTTATTCAGAGTCAGGAGAAAGGCCTCTTTAGTGTTCATAACTGTGACCTTAATTGCCTACCGTCTGTAAGCTGTTAGTGTCTTGTTGACCGTACCACAGGTGCATGTTCATTAATTGTTTATGGTTCATTGAACAAGCATTGGAAAAAGTGTTCAAACCCTTTACAATGAAGATCTGTGAAGTTATTTGGAATTTTACGAATGATCTTTGAAAGACAGGGTCCTGAAAAGGGGACGTTTTTTCATACTTACACACTATTTACTATATTCTAGTCAAGGCCATCCTATGTATCTATTGCTGTACATACAGTTGAAGTCGGAAGTTTACATACACTTAGGTTGGAGTCATTAAAACTTGTTTTTCAACAATTCCACACATTTCTTATTAACCTCTCTGGGATAGGGGGGGGCGCTTGCGTCCCACTTGACCAAAAGCCAGTGAAAATGCAGAGCGCCAAATTCAAATAAAATGATATAAAAATCAAACTTTCATTAAATCACACATGTAAGATACCAAATTAAAGCTACACTCGTTGTGAATCCAGCCAACACGTCAGATGATTGCACAACAGTAAACAAAGAGATTGTAGCATATTTCAACCCTGCAGGCGCAACACAAAACGCAGAAATAAAATATAAAACATGCATTACCTTTGACAAGCTTCTATTGTTGGCACTCCTATATGTCCCATAAACATCACAAATGGTCCTTTTGTTCGAATAATTCCGTCCATATATATCCAAATGTCCATTTATTTGAAGCGTTTCATCCAGAAAAAAACAGCTTACAAAACATTTCAAAAGTTGCCTGTAAACTTTGCCAAAACATTTCAGACTACTTTTGTAATACAACTTTAGGTATTTTTAAACGTTAATAATCGATCAAATTGAAGACAGGTCTATCTGTTTTCAATACAGGAGGACAACAAACTCAAGCTTGCTTTCTAGTCTTGCGCAACTCTCAAACAGTACACATAACGTTACACTGATTCAAGATGGCCGTACTTCTTCATTACACAAAGGAATAACCTCAACCAATTTCCGAAGACTGGTGACATCCAGTGGAAGCGGTAAGAACTGCAAACAAGTCCCTTAGAAATCTAGTTTCCCAATGAAAAAGCATTCAACAGACAGTGACCTCAAAAAAACAAATCTGAATGGTTAGTCCTCAGGGTTTTGCCTGCTACATAAGTTCCGTTATACTCACAGACATGATTCAAACAGTTTTAGAAACTTCAGAGTGTTTTCTATCCACATCTACTAATGCTATGCATATCCTATATTCCTAGCATGAGTAGCAGGAAGTTGAAATTGGGCACGCTATTTATCCAAAAGTGAAAATGCTGCCTCCTATCCCGAAGAGGTTTTTAACAAACTATAGTTTTGGCAAGTCGGTTAGGACATCTACTTTGTGCATGACACCATTCATTTTTCTGACAATTGTTTCGACAAACTTCAAAGAGTTTGCTTTCAAATGATGCCAAGAATATGCATATCCTTGCCTCAGCGACTGAGCTAACAGGTAGTTAAATTTGAGTATGTCATTTCAGGTGAAAGTTGAAAAAAAGGGGCAGATCCTTAAGAGGAAGGTTTGACCCAAGTTAAACAATTTAAAGGCAATACTACAAAATACTAATTGAGTGTATGTAAACTTCTGACCCACTGGGAATGTGATGAAAGAAATAAAAGCTGAAATAAATAATTTGCTCGACTATTATTATGACATTTCACATTCTTAAAATAAAGTGGTGATCCTAACTGACCCGTGACAGGGAATTTTTACTCAGATTAAATGTCAGGAATTGTGAAAAACTGAAAAACTGTATTGAATGTATTTGGCTAAGGTGTATTCTAAACTTCCGACTTCAACTGTATATTATTCTATCCTATGTATTCTTCAGATATGCTACATATTCTATCCATATTGTCTATATATCTCATAATTTATATATATATATATACAGTGCATTTGGAAAGTATTCAGACCCCTTTTATTTTTGTTACGTTACAGCCTTATTCTAAAATGTATTAAATCGTTTTTTCCCCTCATCAATCTAGAAACAATACCCCATAATGACAAAGTGAAATAGGTTTTTAGAAATGTCTGCAAATGTATTAAAAAAATTTAAATATCACATTTACATAAGTAATCAGATCCTTTATTCAGTAATTGGTTGAAGCACCTTTGACAGGGATTACAGCCCTGAGTCTTCTTGGGTATGACGCTACAAGCTTGGCACACCTGAATTTGGGGAGTTTCTCCCATTCTTCTCTTTAGATCCTCTCAAGCTCTGTCAGATTGGATGGGGAGTGTTGTTGCACAGCTATTTTTTATTTTTTTTTAAATAGTTAACCAGGTAGGAATAGTTGAGAACAAGTTCTCATTTACAACTGCGACCGGGCCAGGATAAAGCAAAGCAGTGCGACACGAACAACAAAACAGAGTTACACATGGAATAAACAAGCGTACAGTCAATAACACAAAAGAAAAAAAGAAAGTCTATATGCAGTGTGTGCAAATGAAATGAGGTAAGGCAATAAATAGGCCATAGTAGTGAAGTAATTACAATTTAGCAAATTAACACTGGAGTGATAGATGTGCAGATGATGATGTGCAAGTAGAAATACTGGCAGAAAAGTTAATAAAAACAATATGGGGATGAGGTAGGTAGATTGGATGGGCTATTTACAGATGGGCTATGTGCACCTGCAGCGATCATTTAGCTGCTCAGATAGCTGATGATTTTCAGGTCTCTCCAGAGATGTTCTATCGGGTTTAAGTCCAGGCTCTGGCTGGGTCACTCAAGGACATTGAGACTTGTCCCGAAGTCACTCCTGTGTTGTCTTGGCTGTGTGCGTAGGGTTGTTGTCCTGTTGGAAGGTGAATCTTCGCCCCAGTCTGAGGTCCTGAGCGCTGTGGAGCAGGAGTTCATCAAGGATCTCTCTGTACTTTGCGCCATTTATCTTTCCCTCGATCCTGACTAGTCTCCCAGTCCCTGCCGCTGAAAAACATCCCCACAGTATGATGCCGCCACCACCATGCTTCACCGTAGGGATGGTGCCAGGTTTCATCCAGATGTGACACTTGGCATTCAGGCCAAAGAGTTCAATTTTGGTTTCATCAAACCAGAGAATCTTGTTTCTCATGGTCTGAGAGTCTTTCGGGGGCCTTTTAGCAAACTCCAAGCAGGCTGTAATGTGCCTTTTATTGAGGGGTGGCTTCCGACTGGCCACTCTACCAAAAAGTCCTGATCGGTGGAGTGCTGCAGATATGGTTGTCCTTCTGGAAGGTTCTCCCATTTCCACAGAGGAACTCTGAAGCTCTGTCAGAGTGACCATCGGGTTCTTGATCACCTCCAAGGCCCTTCTACCCCGATTTCTCAGTTTGAACGGGATGGCCAGCTCTGTGAAGAGTCTTGGTAGTTCCAAACTTCTTCCATTTAAGACTGATGGAGGCCACTGTGTTCTGCAGAAATGTTTTGGTACTCTTCCCCAGATCTGTGCCTCGACACAATCCTGTCCAGGGGGCTCTATGGATAATTCCTTTGACTTCATGGTTCAGTGCTCTGACATGCACTGTCAACTGTGGGACCTTATATAGACAGGTGTGTGCCTCCTGAAGAAGGTTATTCAGACGGATGGTCATCGCGATCAGTGAGTCCAAGGTTAGATTGTCATCTTGGCAAGCCAACTCTGTCTAGACCTCTTCACGCCATCCTCTTCTGAATATTGTGCAGAGCGCCGGCTCTTTCCAGCCTCTGGATGCTGCCACTGTCCGAAAGGCACGTAGTCCACCGTGGTCTGGCCATCCTGCCGTAGTTGGAGTAGGTCGCGCACCCCCTCTCTGCCCTCAAGTTGATGGTCGACAACCCCCCCTGAACAGAGCCATGAACCCCTCATAGTAACCCAGCTCCTCCTCTCCTCTCTTCCAGATGGTCGTAGCCCACTCCAAAGCCCATCCGGTCAACAGGGAAATAAAGTACGTCATGAAAACGACGGGGACGAAGCCCAAAATAAACACATATATATATAACACAGGGATGTCACCCAAACAAAAGAGCGATGTGTAAACCTCTAAATAATACATGGGACGAGACCTATAATAACGAGTGCACAATAACATGTAGCACAAAAGCCGATACAACAGAGCACAGGTACTCACAAGACCAACGGACATGGGACAATAATCGACAAGGACAATGGGAAACAGAGGGCACATATATACACATACTAATCAGGGAGAATTGGAACCATGTGTGCGTAATGAGACAAGACAGTCCGGTGTGCGTGGCAATGAATCCAGTTCAGTGACGCCTAGAAGGCCGGTGACGTAGACCTACGGAGCTGGTGAACGGAATGAGCAACAGTACCGGGGGGATAGGTGACAACCATACTATTTACCAAGAGAGTATTCCTATGTATTTTTCGTAGCTGTTTGCATACCACCACAAACCGAACCTGGAACTAAGACCGCACTCATTGAGCTGTATATGGCCACAAGTAAACAGGGAAATGCTCACCCAGAGGCGACGCTTTTAGTGACTTTAATGCTGGAAAACTCAAATCCGTTTTACCTAATTTCTACCAGCATGTTAAATGGGCAACCAGAGGGGAAAAAACTCTAGACCACCTTTACTCCACACACAGAGACGTGTACAAAGCTTTCCCTCGCCCTCCATTTGGCAAATCTGACCGTAATTCTCTCCTCCTGATTCCTGCTTACAAACAAAAATTAAAGCAGGATGAACCAGTTACTCAGTCAATAAGAAAGTGGTCAGATGAAGCAGATGCTAAGCTACAGGACTGTTTTGCAATAACAGATTGGAATATGGTCATAGATTCTTCCGATGGCATTGAGGAACACCACATCAGTCACTGGCTTCATCAATAAGTGCATCGATGACATCGTCCCCATAGTGACCGTACATACATACCCCAACCAGAAGCCATGGATTACAAGCAACATCCGCGCTGAGCTAAAGGGTAGAGCTGCCGCTTTCAATGAGCGGGAATCTAACCCGGAAGCTTATAAGAAATCCCACTATGTCCTCCGACAAACCATCAAACAGGCAAAGCTTCAATACAGGACTAAGATTGACGCTCGTCGGATGTGGCAAGACCGTAGGGCCAGATGGATTACCAGGACGTGTACTCCAAGCATGCGCTGACCAATTGGCAAGTGTCTTCACTGACATTGACAACCTCTCCCTGTCTGAGTCTGTAATACCAAAATGTTTCAAGCAGACCACCACAGTCCCTGTGCCCAAGAACACTAAGGTAACCTGCCTAAATTACTACCGACCCATAGCACTCACGCCTGAAGCCATGAAGTGCTTTGAAAGGCTGGTCATGGCTCACATCAACACCATTAATCCAGAAACCCTAGACCCACTCCAATTTGCATACCGCCCCAACAGATCCACAGATGATGCAATCGCTATTGCACTCCACACTGCCCTTTCCCACCTGGACAAAAGGAACACCTATGTGAGAATGCTATTCATTGATTACAGCTCAGCGTTCAACACCATAGTGCCCTCAAAGCTCATCACTAAGCTAGGGACCCTGGGACTAAAGACCTCCCTCTGCAACTGGATCCTGGAATTCCTGACCGGCCGCCCCCAGGTGGTGAGGGTAGGCAACAACACATCCGCCACGCTGATCCTCAGCATAGGGGCCCCTCAGGGGTGCGTGCTCAGTCCCCTCCTGTACTCCCTATTCACTCATGACTGCATGGCCAGGCATGACTGCAACACCATCATTAAGTTTGCCGATGACACAACAGTGGTAGGCCTGATCACAGACAACAACAAGACAGCCTATAGGGAGGAGGTCAGAAACCTGGCCGAGCGGTGCCAGGCGAACAACCTCTCCCACAACGTGATCAAGACAAATAAGATGATTGTGGACTACTGGAAAAGGAGGACGGATCACGCCCCCATTCTAATCGACAGGGCTGTAGTGGAGCAGGTTGAGATCTTCAAGTTCCTTGGTGTCCACATCATCCAAAAAATAACATGGTCCAAGCACACCAAGACAGTCGTGAAGAGGGCACGACAAAACCTATTCCCCCTCAGGAGACTGAAAAGATTTTGCATGGGTCCTCAGATCCTCAAAAGGTTCTACAGCTGCACCATCGAGAGCATCCTGACTGGCTGCATCACTGCCTGGTATGGAAACTGCTCGACCTCCGACCGCAAGGCACTACAGAGGGTAGTGCGTACGGCCCAGTACACTACTGGGGCCAAGCTTCCTGCCATCCAGGACTTCTATACCAGGCGGTGTTAGAGGAAAGCCCTAAAAGTTTGTAAAAGACTCCAGCCAACCTAGTCATAGACTGTTCTCTCTGCTACAGCGCAGCAAGTGGTATCGGAGTGCCAAGTCTAGGTCGAAGAAGGTTCTAACAGCTTCTAACTCCCAAGCCATGAGACTCCTTAATATCTAATCAAACGGCTACCCAGACTACTTGCATTGCCCACTGTTTTACGCTGCTGCTACTCTCTGTTTATTATCTATGCATAGTCACTTTAATAACTCTACCTACATGTACATATTACCTCAATTACCTTGACTAACCAGTGCCCCCTCATATTGACTCATTCTATATAGCCTCGCTGTTATTATTTTACTGCTGCTCTTTAAATTATTTGTTACTTTAATTTATTTTTATTTTTATAGGTATTTTTTTCTTAAAACTGCATTGTTGGTTAAGGGCTTTTAAGTAAGCCTGTGACAAATATAATTTGATTTGATTTGATTTGACTGATGAGACGCAGGTGTGTATAAAGATGGGTTGCCAGGACCAGTGGTTAGTAGACCGGCGATGTCGAATGCCAGAGGGGAGGAGCGAGAGTAGACGTGACAGTATTTGATGCCATAATTATGAGTAATAATTATGAAATATGATAATAATAATATTTGATGACATTGGCAGGAATTCCTACTTCAACAATGACGTATACTGTGCTTGATCAAAACTAAAGGTAGTTGTTCAAAACCTGGATTGTAAATTGAAACTTAAATGAACTATGTATCTCTGTTTTACAGGTGGCATTACATACGTCTTATCAATGACATGTATCTAATGATAGGTGCTGATATGATGCAGATGTGGGTGTGGATGCAGGCATATACAGTGGGGCAAAAAAGTATTTAGTCAGCCACCAATTGTGCAAGTTCTCCCACTTAAAAAGATAAGAGAGGCCTGTAATTTTCACCATAGGTACACTTCAACTATGACAGACAAAACTAGAAAAAACAATCCAGATAATCACATTATAGTTTTAGAATTTATTTGCAAATTATGGTGGAAAACAAGTATTTGGTCAATAACAAAAGTTTATCCCACTCCTTCATTGACCGGGCGGTGTGTTTGGGATCATTGTCATGCTGAAAGTCCCAGCCACGTTTCATCTTCAATGCCCTTGCTGATGGAAGGAGGTTTTCACACAAAATCTCACGATACATGGCCCCATTCATTCTTTCCTTTACACGGATCAGTCGTCCTGGTCCCTTTGCAGAAAAACAGCCCCAAAGCATGATGTTTCCACCCCCATGCTTCACAGTATGTAAGGTGTTCTTTGGATGCAACTCAGCATTCTTTGTCCTCCAAACATGACGAGTTGCGTTTTTACCAAAAAGTTATATTTTGGTTTCATCTGACCATATGACATTCTCCCAATCTTCTTCTGGATCATCCAAATGCTCTCTTGCAAACTTCAGACGGGCCTTGACATGTACTGGCTTAAGCAGGGGGACACGTCTGGCACTTCAGGATTTGAGTCCCTGGCGGCGTAGTGTTTTACTGATGGTAGGCTTTGTTACTTTGGTCCCAGCTCTCTGCAGGTCATTCACTAGGTCCCCCCATGTGGTTCTGGGATTTTTGCTCACCGTTCTTGTGATCATTTTGACCCCACGGGGTGAGATCTTGCATGGAACCCCAGATCGAGGGAGATTATCAGTGGTCATGTATGTCTTCCATTTCCTAATAATTGCTCCCACAGTTGATTTCGTCAAACCAAGCTGCTTACCTATTGCAGATTCAGTCTTCCCAGCCTGGTGCAGGTCTACAATTTTGTTTCTGGTGTCCTTTGACAGCTCTTTGGTCTTGGCCATAGTGGAGTTTGGAGTGTGACTGTTTGAGGTTGTGGACAGGTCTTTAATACTGATAACAAGTTCAAATAGGTACCATTAATACAGGTAACGAGTGGAGGACAGAGGAACCTCTTAAAGAAGAAGTTACAGGTCTGTGGGAGCCAGAAATCTTGCTTGTTTGTCGGTGACCAAATACTTATTTTCCACCATAATTTGCAAATAAATTCATTAAAAATCCTACAATGTGATTTTCTAGATGTATTTTCTAATTTTGTCTGTCATAGTTGAGGTGTACCTATGATGAAAATTACAGGCCTCTCTCATCTTTTTAAGTGGGAGAACTTGTACAATTGGTGGCTGACTAAATACTTTTTCCCCCCACTGTATTTACATGTATTTAAATAGACTCACCTGAGTATCTGCACGGCAGAGAATACACACCTGGATCAGTGCTACACAGGTGAGGTTATGATATTTTTATGTGTTGGTGAGATAACTGTGTAAGGTAACAAGTAGAGAAGAAGATATTTTATATTTTAGTTAGATTTTAAATTTTCCTCAGAAAAAAAGCATGTGAATTGTGTACTCGTGCAAATACTTGCTGAATCTGGTGGAATCTTTTGGTTAGCAGGAGGAAAGTCTGATTTAAAGCAGCTTATTATCAACTCAAATTGATATCTTTATGTTTTAGAATCCATCCTAGCAACACCAAGAACTATGGCACAATCTACAGGAAATAGTCTCTCTATCATCACCTGGAACACTTATGGTGTTAAACCAACAAAACGCCCAAATAAGTTGATTGATATAATGAACTTTGGCAAGAAACAGAAAGCTGATGTAATCTTCCTTCAATAAACTCATATTGGACCTAAAGGTTACAATGACATAAATGAAGTGAGAGGTTGGACCTACATTACTGTGTACTCTTGTCACGAGAATTTTCAATCCCAATGATAATAACTAACAATCAATAAACTGACTAATTCCCGAGGTTTGTAAGACCATGGGTTTAAGAATAATTAGTCAAAGACTCAGCTTATGCAAAAGGTTAGTACAGTTTATTCAGAGAACGTTCTAAAGTCCATTATACAAACACAGTCTTTATAACATACACTGTCACGCCCTGACCATAGAGAGCCTTTTAATGTCTCTATTTGGTTTGATCAGGGTGTGATTTGGGGTGGGCATTCTATGTTTTGGCCGGGTATGGTTCTCAATCAGGGACAGCTGTCTATCGTTGTCTCTGATTGGGAACCATACTTAGGTAACCCTTTCCCTCCTTTCTGTATGGGAAGTTGTCTTTGTTTGTTGGCACTATAGCGTTTAGCTTCACGGTTGGATTTTTAATTGTTTATTGTTTTTTTCAGCGTCATAATAATAAAAGGAATATGTACGCTCACCATGCTGCACCTTGGTCCAGTTCATTCGACAGCCGTGACACACACAAATAAGTTCTAATCTTAAGCAACGCCTTGCTCAGACAGTCAGTGTTTTTCCACTACACAGACACATTGTTTAATCTGCAACATGTTTCATAATCTTCTGCAAGCCTAACAGTTTCTCCCCTCCACGGGTGGAGACAGAATGTCCTGTAAGGAACACAGACGTCCAGCTTGTCTGTCGATAGCTCCTTTTATCATTTGTTTCACACTTGCACCCTGCTTACATACTAAAAAGGAACAAAAGGTCCTTGTTCTAATTCTGACTAAAACTACACACATCCTCAGGTTATAGTTTTATGATTCTAATCAATTTCATACAATTGTTTTCAGAGTGGAATTATTTAATCATTATCGTTAAACATATACGTACTCTCCAAGGAGAGTTGGTGAATAAAAACATACCACACTATCAGTACATCTACCATGATGAAGATTACGCTGGTGGCTACATTGTCCTGTTCTGTCAGATGTATGGTCAACTCTTCACTCTTGTGAACGTGTACAATCATAAAGAAGACAAGCAAGTACTGGGGAGGCTGTCCCAGTATCTTCAGGATATGACAGGCATCTTAGTGATTGGAGGGGATTTCAACACAGTCCTTGACACTGACAGGATCTCTGCATCTAAACATAGACAGCACACAGCCTTGAGGCCTCATCTGGAAGAGTTCATCTATTCACGGAAACTAGTGGACATCTGGGCAAGACTACACCCAAAATAACAAGCCTTCACTCGCTCTCAGAACACCATCCACTCACGGTTAGATATGTTCTTCATGCAAAAGGACAAAGCCCCATGTGCCCAGAGCTGTGAGATTCACACTGTCCCAGGGATTTCAGATCACTACCCTGTGATCCTCGTTCCTAAAATAGGAAGTAAAATGTTCATCAAAAGCTGAGGAAGTTGGGTGATGCTGAACTAAAATACAAGACCAAATTAGATAGAAGAGCAGGAAAAATCAGTGGGGCAGAAGTCCTTGTGGCAATGAAATCCCTGACCGACTCATCAAATGGATCAAAGGAAGAGGACCTCATGGAAACAGAGACATTAAAGCATGAACACAATGGAATACTCAGGAAGAAGGAAATACCAGAGGGATTCAATATGTCACTGAACCGAAAGTACAAAATATTTGCCACAATACTTGCCAACCGTCTACAGATTTACCTAGCACCCTCGTTCAGAGGAAGGAAGGAGCAAGACACCACCACAGAGTTTGCCATGCAAAGTTTTCCTGGCCAGGAAACCATCGATTAGTTGGAATTATTTAAAAAAGCACTGAAGTCTGTTGGCATAATTCTGTCTCCCCCTAGAGACTTCACAATCCTAAAGCAGGTGCTTCCTGAGGACTTGGGCATCTTGTGGAGTTACTCCCAATGGTTGAAGGTTCCTGGGGTCACAAAGAAAACTAAAGCATCAATGCCCCCTCACCCCAGCTCTACTCCACCTGTGTCTGAAGTACATGGAGCACCGAGTCCAGAAGACAGGCACAGTCCTTAGTGTTAGCCGTCAAAGACGGAGTCTTTTGATACACATGGAACAAGAGAAACAGCCTTCTGTGGTCAAACTGCTCTCTGAAATCAGAAAGGAGTCTGGCCTGAGTTTGAAGGTAACATTTTAAGTAGAAGATGGACATTCAAATTAAATGTTCTTAGAAAAATATTAGAAACTGGTATTGTTCTCTAAATGTGGATATGGCCTTCAGCTTCACAATGACATAAACAAAATAACATTAAAATATAAGGAACTACATCCATGAAGTGTTGAACCAGTGCTGTTCAGCATAAACAATCAAATACGAGGAATTAGACTTCATGCCCAGGGATGTTGGATATCTGGTGCTATACATTACTACCTATATTATTGTACATTTATTATCAAACAAATAGGTTATTTAGATGGAAGTGTTCATGTTGCTGTATTCATGGTTGTATATATGTCTTGATAGGAATATAAATAACTACTGTAGCTAAATAAAATACTGTATAGATGTTTGAGGTAACCTATGATGTATGAAGGAGAAGTGCTTCCAGGAGTGTACAATGTCACTGTGTTATCAGGGCTCTTCCTTTCAGGTTTGAAGGCAAGACCCAGATGCAGACAACGTTGAATTAACAACAGTTTAATCATCCAACAGGGGCAGGCAATAGACAGGTCAATGGCAGGCAGGATCAAGGTCAGGCAGAGTGGGCAGGCAGAGTGGTCGGGCAGGCGGGCTCAGAGTCAGGACAGACAAGGGTCAAAATCAGGAGAGCGAGAAAAAGAGAGACTGGGGAAAAGCAGGCGCTGAGACAAAACCGCTGGTTGACTTGACAAACAAGACGAACTGGCACAGACAGACAGAAAACACAGGTATAAATACACAGGAGATAAACGGTGAAGATGGGCGACACCTGGAGGGGGGTGGAGACAAGGACAGGTGAAACAGATCAGGGTGTGACAATGCCAAACAATATTATGTTCAATGCACAGGAGTATGTTCCTAATGAGACCTCAAGGACCTCAGATGACCTTGTGGTTTGATCGGCCATTGTAACCTGAGAAACCCAGTAGAATATTGAGCTGAGTTTATATTTTATGTATTTGGTGTGTATTTGCACGTGTGTGTGTGTGTATTTGCACGTGTGTGTGTATTTGCACGTGTGTGTGTATTTGCACGTGTGTGTGTATTTGCACGTGTGTGTGTGTATTTGCACGTGTGTGTGTATTTGCACGTGTGTGTGTGTATTTGCACGTGTGTGTGTGTGTGTATTTGCACGTGTGTGTGTATTTGCACGTGTGTGTGTATTTGCACGTGTGTGTGTATTTGCACGTGTGTGTGTGTATTTGCACGTGTGTGTGTGTATTTGCACGTGTGTGTGTATTTGCACGTGTGTGTGTATTTGCACGTGTGTGTGTATTTGCACGTGTGTGTGTATTTGCACGTGTGTGTGTATTTGCATGTGTGTGTGTATTTGCATGTGTGTGTGTATTTGCGTGTGTATGGTGTCTAAATTCATCTTGATTATAGGACTTGCTGTAGTAAAACACATGTAAAAACTGAAGACAAATACACAAGGATAACTCAGATACCAAAATAAAGAAAATTCAAAAGTTTTATTGCAATAATTTATTTTGTTGTCTCGCCATGTAAAAAAGGGCTCAGATTGCCGTTCACTCTTCATAAAAGACGATACATTCTTTACTAAAATGTGAAAATAAATAAACAAAACAAAAAGTACTCTTCGCATGAACTGATTGTAATAAATAAAAAATCTGGGAGCACCAGATTTACACAACATGGTTCCATACATCAGTGTTCATACCTCTGGAATAATCATTACATTCCTAAATAACCTGCTTAGACCAGACAAAATGATTTAAACGTCATTTAAAGTATATTGTTATCCAAATGTATGAGTAAAGTAATACTACAGACTCCTTGTCACAGCTGTTGAAGGAACTGGACCAAGGTGCAGAGTGGTGAGCGTACATCTTACTTTATTTAAGAAATGACGCCGACAAAACAATAACCAAAACATGCCGTGGAGCTTAAGGCTTTGTGCCATCAAACAAAGTCAACTTCCCACAAACACAGGTGGGGCAAAAGGGTACCTAAGTATGGTTCCCAATCAGAGACAATGATAGACAGCTGTCCCTGATTGAGAACCATACCCGGCCAAAACATAGAAATAGAAAATCATAGAAACACAAAACTTAGAATGCCCACCCCAACTCACGCCCTGACCATACCAAAATAGAGACATAAAAAGGATCTAAGGTCAGGGCATGACACTCCTCTTCATGAGTAAGTGTTTACAGGCATATCTATAAATCAACATATTGTAAATTCTGTGACAAAAGACAACATTAGAATGTGGGAAAAACTGCAGTCCCAGAAAGTTTTTTTTATTATGGGCGGAAAAGTCAATGAATGAAGTTTGATTAAGTTAAGTAAATAATCTGAATTATTATTTAATTAAATCTGTACTGTTTTGGGGGATTAAATTAATAACAATAAATTAAGTTAAACCACTCCCTTTTGAAAACAAAACAAAACGTTTATAACTGTTAGCTTTGTGATAGATTTTGTAATGCACACTTCAACCCTGTGTTCTAACCTTAAATATGACTGGGAGAAGTGTCAAGAATAAGAAAGCAATATATTCCATAGTACACTAGAACACAGCAAAACATTGCTGTGTACTATGGAATATATATTATATATTGCTTTCTTATTCTTGACACTTCTCCAGTCATATTTAAGGTAGGAACTACCTTTCTAAGTGTTCTGATTCTTCTAGCTTGGAGTTGTATTTTTTATAATAACATAGCCACAGTATTTCAGTTTTTAATGTGTATAGTATTGCTTACAAGGTGTGTCCAATCAATTGTGTAACCACTCCCTCTTCCAATTAGGGCAAATTGGAAAAGCTGTTCAAAAGAAGACATTGTATTATATCTTTGTACTCCCTGACGAAGGCCATGCTGCCGAAACGCGTCGGATTTTTAAAACGTTGTTTCTATTGAACATGCCATACTAATAAAGGCATTTTAATTAATTATATGAAGAGGCCTTGGTCCTCCTTTCTTTTTGATGACCAATTCACCCCTTTTACCAAAGAGCACCTTCTGTCTAAAAAAAATACTATTGTGTCCCTTAGTTGCGCTTCCCTTCCTTTTTCTACATTTTAAATTGCATTGATAATAAAATTGAATTCATTCTATTCGTTTAAAAAAGTGATGTTAAAAAAGTGATGTTTTATAACCTTGAAACCTGTACTGGTAACCTTTACTAAAGAGCAGTTATTGTTTATAGAGCTACATTTATCACCACACTGAGTTAAGTGCACTTTACTGTTCCCCGATATACCTTTTGTGATTGGAAAATGAAATTGCATTGAAATAATACATTCATAAATGTCATGTATCTAACCAACAGATAATAAACATATATTACACAATCAAAATAAAAGTAATGAATTTAAATTGCATTGATAAAATGTAATTAATATATGTTTATTGTTTAAGATTATATGTCACGTTCTGACCTTAGTTCTTTTATTACATCTTTGTTTTAGTATGGTCAGGGCGTGAGTTGGGTGGGTTGTCTATGTTCCTTTTTCTATGTTGTGTTTTGTGTTTGGCCTGGTATGGTTCTCAATCAGAGGCAGGTGTCGTTAGTTGTCTCTGATTGAGAATCATAGTTAGGTAGCCTTTTTTCACCTGTGTTTCGTGGGTGATTATTATCACGTTCAGGACTGTTTCATTTCGTTCTCGGTGGTTTATAATAAATACAATATGGACACTTAATAATAATCAAAATTGATGCCAACACATGTTTGGACCTCAAAAAAATATCAACATTTAACTGAAACACCTAAAGCAGAGTGTTTACTGTGCTGAAATAAAAAACCTCCATTCAAACAAACACCAGCTTTAAGCCTCTCCTCATTGATGGAGGGCCTCACCTGGTTAAGTGTTCAACGACAGTCGAAATAAAAAACCTCCATTCAAACAAACACCAGCTTTAAGCCTCTCCTCATTGATGGAGGGCATCACCATGTAAGGTGCTCAGCAGAAAGTGTAAATAACTGCACACCTGGTTAAAATCGAACACACTGCCATGCAATCGCCATAGACTAACATTGGCAGTAGAATGGCCCAAACAAGAGCTCAGTGACTTTTAACGTGGCACCGTCATAGGATGCCACCTTTCCAACAAATCAGTTCGTCAAATTTCTGCCCTGCTAGAGTTGCCCCGGTAAACTATAAGTGCTGTTATCACCATGTGCAATGCCAAGCGTCGACTGCAGTGGTGTATAGCTCGCTGCCTTTGGACTCTGTAGCAGTGGAAACGCGTTCTCTGGAATTATGAATCACGCTTCACAATTTGGCAGTCCAAAGGACAAATCTGGGTTTGGCAGATGCCAGGAGAACACTACGTGCCCCAATGCACAGTGCCAACTGTTACATTTGGTGGAGGAGGAATAATGGTCTGGGGCTGTTTTCCATGGTTTGGGCTTGGCTCCTTAGTTCCAGTGGAGGGAAATCAACGCTAGAGGATACAATGACATTCTAGATGATTCTAAGCATCCAACTTTGTTGCAACAATTTGGGGAAAATCCTGGTTCAGCATAACAATGTCCCCGTACACAAAACAAGGTCCACACAGACATGGTTTGTCGTGATTGGTGTGGAATATCTTGGGGAACTTGGGCCTGCACAGAGCCTTGACCTCAATTCCAGCGAACACCTTTTTGATGAATTGGAACTCCGACTAGAAGCCAGTCCTAATCGCCCAACATCAGTGCGCGACCTCACTAATGCTCTTGTGGCTGAATGGAAGCAAGTCCCTGCAGCAATGTTCCAACATCTAGTTGAAAGTGTTTCCAGATCAGTGTTGTTATAGGCTGTTATAGCAGCAAAGGGGGGACCAAATCTTTGTTAATGCCCATGATTTTGGAATGAGATGTTTGACAAGCAGGTATCCAAATACTTGTGTATACTTCCATTCATTTTTTCAACTTGTACCGGGGGACCTTCAGACAAGTCTTGTGAGGCCTGTACATGTATATGTTCGTGAGAGTCTAACCTTTGCACAGAGGGGTCATATTAGTGTGTAGCCCAAACTGTTTGGACACTACAGACAGAAGATGGCAGGTGAGTCTTCGGATGAGTCTCCTGAACTTGTGGTCATAGAGCAAAAGGAGAACATCATCCTGTTGTGAGAGTCTCATCTTGCCAAACCATTCGGACACCATAGACAATTTTTTAAGAAGGGATGTCTCATGGTCTGACAAACACTATTCTAGCTCTGTCACCTTTCACCGCGGATGTGGAAGTGTGACATCGGCAGATTTGGTGGATTGAGATGCATCCAATACAAAAAACAGATATCTCCAGCTTAAACTGACGGATTTTGATGGGGATTTTTCATTCTTCTAATTAGATTTCCGTGGGCCTGCAGAAATAGACTCTAGTTAGTCTTAAACTGGCACGTGATTCAGCTAGTTGAAAGCGCTTGATGATTAGTTCACTAATTGCATCAAGTGTCCCATTTTCAGGTTAAAACAAAAATGTGAAATGTCTGTGTGTGCCGCAAGGAGAGAGTTGGGAAACACTGCTGTAACTTATCTATCAACATATGAATGTGGCCCTGGCTCAGTTTGGACCCGGCTCAAACCAGCCTGGAGTACACAGACATTTACACATAACAATTCCACACACAGACATGGGTGGAAACAGAGGGTTATATACAAGACAAGTAATGAGGGAATGCAAATCAGGTGTGCGGGGAAACAAGACAAAACAAATGGAAAGTGAAAGGTGGATCGGCGATGCCTAGAAGACCGATGATGCCGAACGCTGCCCGAACAAGGAGAGGGACCGTCCTCGGCGGAAGTCGTGACAACTACCTCTAGCTCTGGCTTCGAATGTTTGTTTCTCAACTTATTTTTTTTCTACACAATTACTACATTTTGAGAAGAAAGGAAACACATTTTAAGTCATGCACTTGTATATGCTTGTGTTGGGGACCAGCGTGGTGTCAGACGAGAGGACAATTTCTAATGTTTCAGAGGCTACTGGTGTCACAATATTCATACCAACACAACAAATAATACTAAAAGATACATCTGGGTCTAAGTACAGTAGATGTACTAGGTAGTGTTTGACATTTAGTTTAGGACTTTTAGTTTAGGACTGGTACAGGATGTAATTTAGGAAACTTTGTATTTTTGCAACATTAGGTCTCACAGGGTTAACAGTTAACATGATGATGCAGAGGTGGGTGTGGATGTTTATATGGCTTCACACGACCTTGGATACTCACCTGAGTATCACTGGTCATACAGCAAGACAGGGATGACACAACAACATTTCCACTGTAATAAGTGAAGGGAATCACAAACGTACAAGTAACACTTGAGACATAATAATAATAATAACAGTGAATTTATAGAAATGACTTTAAGAAAGTTCATTGAATCATAATGAAGAACATAACCCAGTTATCTTGTACATCCTGCACTACCATCACTAAACTTGTAGGAAAATAATGTAATTTGGCTCTGAGTGTTCACACACAATTCTCAGAAGATGATCTTCACCTCCGAGTAAAGAGAACTCCACACTCCCCCACCCCCTCAAAACAATGGATTCAACAGTTCTACATTACACCTCACACAGTGGAAGGTTAAATAGAGAGAACAATAACTTTACTTCTAAAGGTTTAAGTGACATACATGTGAGATGTTCCATAAATGACATGGGACTTTAACAATTATTTGATGACATTGGCACTAATTCCTACTTCCTACTTCAACAATAACATATAATTTGCTCGACCAAAACTAAAAGGTAGTGATTCAAAACCTGGATTAAAAATAGAAACTCATATGTAACTGTTTTATGGTTGGGGGGAATTCCAGAAGACTAATCTTCAGCCTGGTATGACACAGAGGTGGATGTTGGTTAAAACCTCTTAAGGATCGGACTCTTTTTTTCCATTCCTCCTAAAATTATATACCCAAATCTAACTGCCTGTAGCTCAGGACCTGAAGCAAGGATATGCAAATTCTTGATACTATGTGAAAGGAAACACTTTGAAGTTTGTGGAAATGTGAAATTCATGACTCCTTGCTGTCCCCAGTCAACCTGGCCGTGCTGCTGCTCCAGTTTCAAGTGTTCTGCCTGCGGCTATGGAACCCTGACCTGTTCACCGGACGTGCTACCTGTCCCAGACCTGCTGTTTTCAACTCTCTGGAGACAGCAGGAGCGGTAGAGATACTCTCAATGATCGGCTATGAAAAGCCAACTGACATTTACTCCTGAGGTGCTGACCTGTTGCACCCTCGACAACTACTATAATTACTATTATTTGACCATGCTGGTCATCTATGAACGTTTCAACATATTGGCCATGTTCTGTTATAATCTCCACCCGGCACAGCCAGAAGAGGACTGGCCACCCCTCATAGCCTCGTTCCTCTCTAGGTTTCTTCCTAGGTTCTGTTTTTTCTAGGGAGTTTTTCCTAGCCACCGTGCTTCTACACCTGCATTGCTTGCTGTTTGGGGATTTAGGCTGGGTTTCTGTACAGCACTTTGATATATCAGCTGATGTAAGAAGGGCTATATAAATAAATGTGATTTGATTTGATTTGACAACTGCGTCATATAATTAGTCCGGGAAGGTGGTGGATCTGGATGTATCAGAAAGGTTACCAAGATTATGATGCAGCTCAGAGTCCCTAAACTTCCCAAAAGCCGCCAACCCTCTCCTGCCCTTAGTCGGTCTGCTAGGTACCACCCCATACTCACATTTCTAGGAGCACCCACATTGATGAATGGTCAGGATAGGGAATCTTCATTAAGTAGGTAACCCCCGGACCCTGTTGGTACCCAGTTCCTAACTCTGTGTGTGGTCAGCCGTGCTCATATGTGTACATACCTTCTTGCAGTGGATAACGTGGACCCAAGTGACTCTCTCAGCTATTCTAATGGCAAAGGCGGGGGTTTAACAGAACCTGGTATGGGCCTTCCCAACGGGGCTGCTTCCAGTCTATTCTCCTCGGGGATTGGATCCACACCCAGTCTCCTGGTTGGATTGAGTGAATCACCTTCTCCTGTAATTCACCTGTTGGACACAAAATCTTGGACATACGGGTTTGGTTACCAAACAGTCTTTTCATGTGTTCTGCTAGTATATCTTCAACTTCTATGTCTACCTGTTCTGGTCCCTACCTCTGGCATTCTATTTGTTCTACCTGATTAGCTAAAATGTGATCCATTATTTGAAGAAATAGATCCTAGTAAACCAACTCTAGGGATAATATCTTGACCTAATATTTTAACTACCATAATCGTGTCCGCCAAGTATGTTGGGAACGCTTCTATCCCTTTAATATACTTATCGATTATTGTTAAACATCCCTTCTTTCCCTCACTTCCGAATAGTTCAATGAAGTACATTTCCAAATGATGGAGTGGATATTCTACCAAATTATTTAATTTTAATTTTATTTGTTAAAGTAGTTATCCTCTAGGTCACTAAGTCTTTCCTAACTTGCAGTGTTAGCTAACCTGTTCTACCACCTGGTGTTTCCTAACCTCTCGGCCACAAAGTCTTTCCTAACTTGCAGTGTTAGCTAACCTGTTCTACCACCTGGTGTTTCCTAACCTCTAGGCCACTAAGTCCTTGCAGTGTTAGCTAACCTGTTCTACCACCTGGTGTTTCCTAACCTCTAGGCCACTAAGTCTTTCCTAACTTGCAGTGTTAGCTAACCTGTTCTACCACCTGGTGTTTCCTAACCTCTAGGCCACTAAGTCTTTCCTAACTTGCAGTGTTAGCTAACCTGTTCTACCACCTGGTGTTTCCTAACCTCTAGGCCACTAAGTCTTTCCTAACTTGCAGTGTTAGCTAACCTGTTCTACCACCTGGTGTTTCCTAACCTCTAGGCCACTAAGTCTTTCCTAACTTGCAGTGTTAGCTAACCTGTTCTACCACCTGGTGTTTCCTAACCTCTAGGTCACTAAGTCTTTCCTAACTTGCAGTGTTAGCTAACCTGCTCTACCACCTGGTGTTTCCTAACCTGCTCTACCACCTGGTGTTTCCTAACCTCTAGGTCACTAAGTCTTTCCTAACTTGCAGTGTTAGCTAACCTGCTCTACCACCTGGTGTTTCCTAACCTCTCGGCCACAAAGTCTTTCCTAACTTGCAGTGTTAGCTAACCTGTTCTACCACCTGGTGTTTCCTAACCTCTCGGCCACAAAGTCTTTCCTAACTTGCAGTGTTAGCTAACCTGTTCTACCACCTGGTGTTTCCTAACCTCTCGGCCACTAAGTCTTTCCTAACTTGCAGTGTTAGCTAACCTGTTCTACCACCTGGTGTTTCCTAACCTCTCGGCCACAAAGTCTTTCCTAACTTGCAGTGTTAGCTAACCTGTTCTACCACCTGGTGTTTCCTAACCTCTCGGCCACTAAGTCTTTCCTAACTTGCAGTGTTAGCTAACCTGTTCTACCACCTGGTATTTCCTAACCTGCTCTACCACCTGGTGTTTCCTAACCTCTCGGCCACAAAGTCTTTCCTAACTTGCAGTGTTAGCTAACATGCTCTACCACCTGGTATTTCCTAACCTGCTCTACCACCTGGTATTTCCTAACCTGCTCTACCACCTGGTGTTTCCTAACCTGCTCTACCACCTGGTGTTTCCTAACCTGCTCCACCACCTGGTATTTCCTAACCTCTAGGTCACTAAGTCTTTCCTAACTTGCAGTGTTAGCTAACCTGCTCTACCACCTGGTGTTTCCTAACCTGCTCTACCACCTGGTGTTTCCTAACCTCTAGGTCACTAAGTCTTTCCTAACTTGCAGTGTTAGCTAACCTGTTCTACCACCTGGTGTTTCCTAACCTGCTCTACCACCTGGTATTTCCTAACCTCTAGGTCACTAAGTCTTTCCTAACTTGCAGTGTTAGCTAACCTGTTCTACCACCTGGTGTTTCCTAACCTCTAGGTCACTAAGTCTTTCCTAACTTGCAGTGTTAGCTAACCTGTTCTACCACCTGGTGTTTCCTAACCTCTCGGCCACTAAGTCTTTCCTAACTTGCAGTGTTAGCTAACCTGTTCTACCACCTGGTGTTTCCTAACCTCTCGGCCACAAAGTCTTTCCTAACTTGCAGTGTTAGCTAACCTGTTCTACCACCTGGTGTTTCCTAACCTCTCGGCCACTAAGTCTTTCCTAACTTGCAGTGTTAGCTAACCTGTTCTACCACCTGGTATTTCCTAACCTGCTCTACCACCTGGTGTTTCCTAACCTCTCGGCCACAAAGTCTTTCCTAACTTGCAGTGTTAGCTAACATGCTCTACCACCTGGTATTTCCTAACCTGCTCTACCACCTGGTATTTCCTAACCTGCTCTACCACCTGGTGTTTCCTAACTGCTCTACCACCTGGTGTTTCCTAACCTGCTCCACCACCTGGTATTTCCTAACCTCTAGGTCACTAAGTCTTTCCTAACTTGCAGTGTTAGCTAACCTGCTCTACCACCTGGTGTTTCCTAACCTGCTCTACCACCTGGTGTTTCCTAACCTCTAGGTCACTAAGTCTTTCCTAACTTGCAGTGTTAGCTAACCTGTTCTACCACCTGGTGTTTCCTAACCTGCTCTACCACCTGGTATTTCCTAACCTCTAGGTCACTAAGTCTTTCCTAACTTGCAGTGTTAGCTAACCTGTTCTACCACCTGGTGTTTCCTAACCTCTAGGTCACTAAGTCTTTCCTAACTTGCAGTGTTAGCTAACCTGTTCTACCACCTGGTGTTTCCTAACCTCTAGGTCACTAAGTCTTTCCTAACTTGCAGTGTTAGCTAACCTGTTCTACCACCTGGTGTTTCCTAACCTCTAGGTCACTAAGTCTTTCCTAACTTGCAGTGTTAGCTAACCTGTTCTACCACCTGGTGTTTCCTAACCTCTAGGTCACTAAGTCTTTCCTAACTTGCAGTGTTAGCTAACCTGCTCTACCACCTGGTATTTCCTAACCTCTAGGTCACTAAGTCTTTCCTAACTTGCAGTGTTAGCTAACCTGTTCTACCACCTGGTGTTTCCTAACCTCTAGGCCACTAAGTCTTTCCTAACTTGCAGTGTTAGCTAACCTGTTCTACCACCTGGTGTTTCCTAACCTCTAGGCCACTAAGTCTTTCCTAACTTGCAGTGTTAGCTAACCTGTTCTACCACCTGGTGTTTCCTAACCTCTAGGCCACTAAGTCTTTCCTAACTTGCAGTGTTAGCTAACCTGTTCTACCACCTGGTGTTTCCTAACCTCTAGGTCACTAAGTCTTTCCTAACTTGCAGTGTTAGCTAACCTGCTCTACCACCTGGTGTTTCCTAACCTGCTCTACCACCTGGTGTTTCCTAACCTCTAGGTCACTAAGTCTTTCCTAACTTGCAGTGTTAGCTAACCTGCTCTACCACCTGGTGTTTCCTAACCTCTCGGCCACAAAGTCTTTCCTAACTTGCAGTGTTAGCTAACCTGTTCTACCACCTGGTGTTTCCTAACCTCTCGGCCACAAAGTCTTTCCTAACTTGCAGTGTTAGCTAACCTGTTCTACCACCTGGTGTTTCCTAACCTCTCGGCCACTAAGTCTTTCCTAACTTGCAGTGTTAGCTAACCTGTTCTACCACCTGGTGTTTCCTAACCTCTAGGCCACAAAGTCTTTCCTAACTTGCAGTGTTAGCTAACCTGTTCTACCACCTGGTGTTTCCTAACCTCTAGGCCACTAAGTCTTTCCTAACTTGCAGTGTTAGCTAACCTGTTCTACCACCTGGTATTTCCTAACCTGCTCTACCACCTGGTGTTTTGGCCACAAAGTCTTTCCTAACTTGCAGTGTTAGCTAACATGCTCTACCACCTGGTATTTCCTAACCTGCTCTACCACCTGGTATTTCCTAACCTGCTCTACCACCTGGTGTTTCCTAACCTGCTCTACCACCTGGTGTTTCCTAACCTGCTCCACCACCTGGTATTTCCTAACCTCTAGGTCACTAAGTCTTTCCTAACTTGCAGTGTTAGCTAACCTGCTCTACCACCTGGTGTTTCCTAACCTGCTCTACCACCTGGTGTTTCCTAACCTCTAGGTCACTAAGTCTTTCCTAACTTGCAGTGTTAGCTAACCTGTTCTACCACCTGGTGTTTCCTAACCTGCTCTACCACCTGGTATTTCCTAACCTCTAGGTCACTAAGTCTTTCCTAACTTGCAGTGTTAGCTAACCTGTTCTACCACCTGGTGTTTCCTAACCTCTAGGTCACTAAGTCTTTCCTAACTTGCAGTGTTAGTAACCTGTTTACCACCTGGTGTTTCCTAACCTCTGCCACTAAGTCTTTCCTAACTTGCAGTGTTAGCTAACCTGTTCTACCACCTGGTGTTTCCTAACCTCTCGGCCACAAAGTCTTTCCTAACTTGCAGTGTTAGCTAACCTGTTCTACCACCTGGTGTTTCCTAACCTCTCGGCCACTAAGTCTTTCCTAACTTGCAGTGTTAGCTAACCTGTTCTACCACCTGGTATTTCCTAACCTGCTCTACCACCTGGTGTTTCCTAACCTCTCGGCCACAAAGTCTTTCCTAACTTGCAGTGTTAGCTAACATGCTCTACCACCTGGTATTTCCTAACCTGCTCTACCACCTGGTATTTCCTAACCTGCTCTACCACCTGGTGTTTCCTAACCTGCTCTACCACCTGGTGTTTCCTAACCTGCTCCACCACCTGGTATTTCCTAACCTCTAGGTCACTAAGTCTTTCCTAACTTGCAGTGTTAGCTAACCTGCTCTACCACCTGGTGTTTCCTAACCTGCTCTACCACCTGGTGTTTCCTAACCTCTAGGTCACTAAGTCTTTCCTAACTTGCAGTGTTAGCTAACCTGTTCTACCACCTGGTGTTTCCTAACCTCTAGGTCACTAAGTCTTTCCTAACTTGCAGTGTTAGCTAACCTGTTCTACCACCTGGTGTTTCCTAACCTCTCGGCCACTAAGTCTTTCCTAACTTGCAGTGTTAGCTAACCTGTTCTACCACCTGGTGTTTCCTAACCTCTCGGCCACAAAGTCTTTCCTAACTTGCAGTGTTAGCTAACCTGTTCTACCACCTGGTGTTTCCTAACCTCTCGGCCACTAAGTCTTTCCTAACTTGCAGTGTTAGCTAACCTGTTCTACCACCTGGTATTTCCTAACCTGCTCTACCACCTGGTATTTCCTAACCTGCTCTACCACCTGGTGTTTCCTAACCTGCTCTACCACCTGGTGTTTCCTAACCTGCTCCACCACCTGGTATTTCCTAACCTCTAGGTCACTAAGTCTTTCCTAACTTGCAGTGTTAGCTAACCTGCTCTACCACCTGGTGTTTCCTAACCTGCTCTACCACCTGGTGTTTCCTAACCTCTAGGTCACTAAGTCTTTCCTAACTTGCAGTGTTAGCTAACCTGTTCTACCACCTGGTGTTTCCTAACCTGCTCTACCACCTATTTCCTAACCTCTAGGTCACTAAGTCTTTCCTAACTTGCAGTGTTAGCTAACCTGTTCTACCACCTGGTGTTTCCTAACCTCTAGGTCACTAAGTCTTTCCTAACTTGCAGTGTTAGTTCTAACCTGGTGTTTCTAGGTCACTAAGTCTTTCCTAACTTGCAGTGTCCTAACCCTAGGTCACTAAGTCTTTCCTAACTTGCAGTGTTAGCTAACCTGTTCTACCACCTGGTGTTTCCTAACCTCTAGGTCACTAAGTCTTTCCTAACTTGCAGTGTTAGCTAACCTGTTCTACCACCTGGTATTTCCTAACCTCTAGGTCACTAAGTCTTTCCTAACTTGCAGTGTTAGCTAACCTGTTCTACCACCTGGTGTTTTCCTAACCTCTAGGCCACTAAGTCTTTCCTAACTTGCAGTGTTAGCTAACCTGTTCTACCACCTGGTGTTTCCTAACCTCTAGGCCACTAAGTCTTTCCTAACTTGCAGTGTTAGCTAACCTGTTCTACCACCTGGTGTTTCCTAAACCTAAGTCTTTCCTAACTGCAGTGTTAGCTAACCTGTTCTACCACCTGGTGTTTCCTAACCTCTAGGCCACTAAGTCTTTCCTAACTTGCAGTGTTAGCTAACCTGTTCTACCACCTGGTGTTTCCTAACCTCTAGGCCACTAAGTCTTTCCTAACTTGCAGTGTTAGCTAACCTGTTCTACCACCTGCTAACCTGGTGTTTCCTAACCTCTAGGCCACTAAGTCTTTCCTAACTTGCAGTGTTAGCTAACCTGTTCTACCACCTGGTGTTTCCTAACCTCTAGGCCACTAAGTCTTTCCTAACTTGCAGTGTTAGCTAACCTGTTCTACCACCTGGTGTTTCCTAACCTCTAGGTCACTAAGTCTTTCCTAACTTGCAGTGTTAGCTAACCTGCTCTACCACCTGGTGTTTCCTAACCTGCTCTACCACCTGGTGTTTCCTAACCTCTAGGTCACTAAGTCTTTCCTAACTTGCAGTGTTAGCTAACCTGCTCTACCACCTGGTGTTTCCTAACCTCTCGGCCACAAAGTCTTTCCTAACTTGCAGTGTTAGCTAACCTGTTCTACCACCTGGTGTTTCCTAACCTCTCGGCCACAAAGTCTTTCCTAACTTGCAGTGTTAGCTAACCTGTTCTACCACCTGGTGTTTCCTAACCTCTCGGCCACAAAGTCTTTCCTAACTTGCAGTGTTAGCTAACCTGTTCTACCACCTGGTGTTTCCTAACCTCTCGGCCACTAAGTCTTTCCTAACTTGCAGTGTTAGCTAACCTGTTCTACCACCTGGTATTTCCTAACCTGCTCTACCACCTGGTGTTTCCTAACCTCTCGGCCACAAAGTCTTTCCTAACTTGCAGTGTTAGCTAACCTGCTCTACCACCTGGTATTTCCTAACCTGCTCTACCACCTGGTATTTCCTAACCTGCTCTACCACCTGGTGTTTCCTAACCTGCTCTACCACCTGGTGTTTCCTAACCTGCTCCACCACCTGGTATTTCCTAACCTCTAGGTCACTAAGTCTTTCCTAACTTGCAGTGTTAGCTAACCTGCTCTACCACCTGGTGTTTCCTAACCTGCTCTACCACCTGGTGTTTCCTAACCTCTAGGTCACTAAGTCTTTCCTAACTTGCAGTGTTAGCTAACCTGTTCTACCACCTGGTGTTTCCTAACCTGCTCTACCACCTGGTATTTCCTAACCTCTAGGTCACTAAGTCTTTCCTAACTTGCAGTGTTAGCTAACCTGTTCTACCACCTGGTGTTTCCTAACCTCTAGGTCACTAAGTCTTTCCTAACTTGCAGTGTTAGCTAACCTGTTCTACCACCTGGTGTTTCCTAACCTCTAGGTCACTAAGTCTTTCCTAACTTGCAGTGTTAGCTAACCTGTTCTACCACCTGGTGTTTCCTAACCTCTAGGTCACTAAGTCTTTCCTAACTTGCAGTGTTAGCTAACCTGTTCTACCACCTGGTGTTTCCTAACCTCTAGGTCACTAAGTCTTTCCTAACTTGCAGTGTTAGCTAACCTGCTCTACCACCTGGTATTTCCTAACCTCTAGGTCACTAAGTCTTTCCTAACTTGCAGTGTTAGCTAACCTGTTCTACCACCTGGTGTTTCCTAACCTGCTCTACCACCTGGTGTTTCCTAACCTGCTCTACCACCTGGTGTTTCCTAACCTGCTCTACCACCTGGTGTTTCCTAACCTGCTCTACCACCTGGTATTTCCTAACCTCTAGGTCACTAAGTCTTTCCTAACTTGCAGTGTTAGCTAACCTGTTCTACCACCTGGTGTTTCCTAACCTCTAGGTCACTAAGTCTTTCCTAACTTGCAGTGTTAGCTAACCTGTTCTACCACCTGGTGTTTCCTAACCTCTAGGTCACTAAGTATTTCCTAACTTGCAGTGTTAGCTAACCTGTTCTACCACCTGGTGTTTCCTAACCTGCTCTACCACCTGGTGTTTCCTAACCTGCTCCACCACCTGGTATTTCCTAACCTCTAGGTCACTAAGTCTTTCCTAACTTGCAGTGTTAGCTAACCTGTTCTACCACCTGGTGTTTCCTAACCTGCTCCACCACCTGGTATTTCCTAACCTCTAGGTCACTAAGTCTTTCCTAACTTGCAGTGTTAGCTAACCTGTTATACCACCTGGTGTTTCCTAACCTGCTCCACCACCTGGTATTTCCTAACCTCTAGGTCACTAAGTCTTTCCTAACTTGCAGTGTTAGCTAACCTGTTCTACCACCTGGTGTTTCCTAACCTGCTCCACCACCTGGTATTTCCTAACCTCTAGGTCACTGTCTTTCCTAACTTGCAGTGTTAGCTAACCTGTTCTACCACCTGGTGTTTCCTAACCTGCTCCACCACCTGGTATTTCCTAACCTCTAGGTCACTAAGTCTTTCCTAACTTGCAGTGTTAGCTAACCTGTTCTACCACCTGGTGTTTCCTAACCTCTAGGTCACTAAGTCTTTCCTAACTTGCAGTGTTAGCTAACCTGCTCCACCACCTGGTGTTTCCTAACCTCTAGGTCACTAAGTCTTTCCTAACTTGCAGTGTTAGCTAACCTGTTCTACCACCTGGTGTTTCCTAACCTCTAGGTCACTAAGTCTTTCCTAACTTGCAGTGTTAGCTAACCTGTTCTACCACCTGGTGTTTCCTAACCTCTAGGTCACTAAGTCTTTCCTAACTTGCAGTGTTAGCTAACCTGTTCTACCACCTGGTGTTTCCTAACCTCTAGGTCACTAAGTATTTCCTAACTTGCAGTGTTAGCTAACCTGTTCTACCACCTGGTGTTTCCTAACCTGCTCTACCACCTGGTGTTTCCTAACCTGCTCCACCACCTGGTATTTCCTAACCTCTAGGTCACTAAGTCTTTCCTAACTTGCAGTGTTAGCTAACCTGTTCTACCACCTGGTGTTTCCTAACCTGCTCCACCACCTGGTATTTCCTAACCTCTAGGTCACTAAGTCTTTCCTAACTTGCAGTGTTAGCTAACCTGTTCTACCACCTGGTGTTTCCTAACCTGCTCCACCACCTGGTATTTCATAACCTCTAGGTCACTAAGTCTTTCCTAACTTGCAGTGTTAGCTAACCTGTTCTACCACCTGGTGTTTCCTAACCTGCTCCACCACCTGGTATTTCCTAACCTCTAGGTCACTAAGTCTTTCCTAACTTGCAGTGTTAGCTAACCTGTTCTACCACCTGGTGTTTCCTAACCTCTAGGTCACTAAGTCTTTCCTAACTTGCAGTGTTAGCTAACCTGCTCCACCACCTGGTGTTTCCTAACCTCTAGGTCACTAAGTCTTTCCTAACTTGCAGTGTTAGCTAACCTGTTCTACCACCTGGTGTTTCCTAACCTCTAGGTCACTAAGTCTTTCCTAACTTGCAGTGTTAGCTAACCTGTTCTACCACCTGGTGTTTCCTAACCTCTAGGTCACTAAGTATTTCCTAACTTGCAGTGTTAGCTAACCTGTTCTACCACCTGGTGTTTCCTAACCTGCTCTACCACCTGGTGTTTCCTAACCTGCTCCACCACCTGGTATTTCCTAACCTCTAGGTCACTAAGTCTTTCCTAACTTGCAGTGTTAGCTAACCTGTTCTACCACCTGGTGTTTCCTAACCTGCTCCACCACCTGGTATTTCCTAACCTGCTCCACCACCTGGTATTTCCTAACCTCTAGGTCACTAAGTCTTTCCTAACTTGCAGTGTTAGCTAACCTGTTCTACCACCTGGTGTTTCCTAACCTGCTCCACCACCTGGTATTTCCTAACCTCTAGGTCACTAAGTCTTTCCTAACTTGCAGTGTTAGCTAACCTGTTCTACCACCTGGTGTTTCCTAACCTGCTCCACCACCTGGTATTTCCTAACCTCTAGGTCACTAAGTATTTCCTAACCTGCAGTGTTTCCTAACCTGTACCACCTGGTGTTTATTCTGTGTTTATTCTGTGCACAAATAACACAACGTGAAAAAAAAAGTTAGTTATTCCGTATGCTACAAAGTGTTGTCTAATTACCTCTACCATCCCTCTGGTTGATACATGGCTCTGCCCATGTATCAATATTGCTGCATATCTAAACAATGACTTAGATACTATGGGCAATTTATCCTCGTACCAAATCTCTTCTGAATCCCCCTATTCCTGTCTTAGGATGTGCGACTCCATCTCCCTTGCTACATTCCTCTGTGTTCATGCCCTATAGACTTCTATTGTTTCTGGTTATGCTCCGTCCCCAGCTCTGGGGTTGGGTAAGGTTATGAGTGGGAATTACTCTACTTCCGGGTTGGAGCGAGCGGACGCATCCGCACCTCGGTCCGCAGGTAGTATAACTTTTCATTACATTTCATTATAGTACAACGGTTTGATTTGTCTAATCTTAGCAATTTCTTCTTAGCTAGCTACATAGCCGTCTTTGTATCAAAGATAATTGCGTAATTATCGTATTTCGTCGTCCTAACATAGTCTACACTGCTATCTGCCCAGCAGCTAGCCAGCTAGCTAACGTCTACCGAATAGCAGCACTGTCGAAACTATCACACTCAACTGAACGACTTGATTAGTGTAGTGTTAGCTAGCTACATAGTTGTCTTTGCTGTCTTCGTATCCAAGATAATTGTGTAGTTTAGAGTGTGTAGTCTTAGAGTGATTATCTTAATTTACTGAGGTTAGCTAGCCAGCTATTTGTCGTCCTTAACGTAGGAGACACTGCTAGCTAGCCAACAGCTAGCCAACGTCTACCGAATAGAACTTCCGCACTCAACAACCCGGTCGCATTCCGCTTAGCTCCACAGGTAGTATCACATTTTCATTTCATTTCATTACAGTACAACGGTTTGATTTGTTTGATCGTAGCTAGCTACATAGCTAGCTACATTTACATTTACATTTAAGTCATTTAGCAGACGCTCTTATCAAGAGCGACTTACAAATTGGTGCATTCACCTTATGACATCCAGTGGAGCAGCCACTTTACAATAGTGCATCTAAATATTTTAAGGGGGGTCGAGAAGGATTACTTTATCCTATCCTAGGTATTCCTTAAAGAGGTGGGGTTTCAGGTGTCTCCGGAAGGTGGTGATTGACTCCGCTGTCCTGGCGTCGTGAGGGAGTTTGTTCCACCATACATAGCAGTCTTTGTATCAAAGATAATTGTGTAGTCTAGAGCGATTTTCTAGGTTAGCTAGCCAGCTATTGTCGTTCTTTTAACGCAACGTAACGTAATCAACACTGCTAGCTAGCCAGCTAGCCCCCGAATAGCAGCACTGCCAGCTAGCCTACTTCAGCAGTACTGTATCATTTTAATCATTTTAGTCAATAAGATTCTTGCTACGTAAGCTTAACTTTCTGAACATTCGAGACGTGTAGTCCACTTGTCATTCCAATCTCCTTTGCATTAGCGTAGCCTCTTCTGTAGCCTGTCAACTATGTGTCTGTCTATCCCTGTTCTCTCCTCTCTGCACAGACCATACAAACGCTCCACACCGCGTGGCCGCGGCCACCCTAATCTGGTGGTCCCAGCGCGCACGACCCACGTGGAGTTCCAGGTCTCCGGTAGCCTCTGGAACTGCCGATCTGCGGCCAACAAGGCAGAGTTCATCTCAGCCTATGCCTCCCTCCAGTCCCTCGACTTCTTGGCACTGACGGAAACATGGATTACCACAGATAACACTGCTACTCCTACTGCTCTCTCTTCGTCCGCCCACGTGTTCTCGCACACCCTGAGAGCTTCTGGTCAGCGGGGTGGTGGCACCGGGATCCTCATCTCTCCCAAGTGGTCATTCTCTCTTTCTCCCCTTACCCATCTGTCTATCGCCTCCTTTGAATTCCATGCTGTCACAGTTACCAGCCCTTTCAAGCTTAACATCCTTATCATTTATCGCCCTCCAGGTTCCCTCGGAGAGTTCATCAATGAGCTTGATGCCTTGATAAGCTCCTTTCCTGAGGACGGCTCACCTCTCACAGTTCTGGATGACTTTAACCTCCCCACGTCTACCTTTGACTCATTCCTCTCTGCCTCCTTCTTTCCACTCCTCTCCTCTTTTGACCTCACCCTCTCACCTTCCCCCCCTACTCACAAGTCAGGCAATACGCTCGACCTCATCTTTACTAGATGCTGTTCTTCCACTAACCTCATTGCAACTCCCCTCCAAGTCTCCGACCACTACCTTGTATCTATTTCCCTCTCGCTCTCATCCAACACTTCCCCCACTGCCCCTACTCGGATGGTATCGCGCCGTCCCAACCTTCGCTCTCTCTCCCCCGCTACTCTCTCCTCTTCCATCCTATCATCTCTTCCCTCTGCTCAAACCTTCTCCAACCTATCTCCTGATTCTGCCTCCTCAACCCTCCTCTCCTCCCTTTCTGCATCCTTTGACTCTCTATGTCCCCTATCCTCCAGGCCGGCTCGGTCCTCCCCTCCCGCTCCGTGGCTCGACGACTCATTGCGAGCTCACAGAACAGGGCTCCGGGCAGCCGAGCGGAAATGGAGGAAAACTCGCCTCCCTGCGGACCTGGCATCCTTTCACTCCCTCCTCTCTACATTTTCCTCTTCTGTCTCTGCTGCTAAAGCCACTTTCTACCACTCTAAATTCCAAGCAGCTGCCTCTAACCCTGGGAAGCTCTTTGCCACCTTCTCCTCCCTCCTGAATCCTCCTCCCCTCCCCCTCCTCCCTCTCTGCAGATGACTTCGTCAACCATTTTGAAAAGAAGGTCGACGACATCCGATCCTCGTTTGCTAAGTCAAACGACACCGCTGGTTCTGCTCACACTGCCCTACCCTGTGCTCTGACCCTTTCTCCCCTCTCTCTCCAGATGAAATCTCGCGTCTTGTGACGGCCGGCCGCCCAACAACCTGCCCGCTTGACCCTATCCCCTCCTCTCTTCTCCAGACCATTTCCGGAGACCTTCTCCCTTACCTCACCTCGCTCATCAACTCATCCCTGACCGCTGGCTACGTCCCTTCAGTCTTCAAGAGAGCGAGAGTTGCACCCCTTCTGAAAAAACCTACACTCGATCCCTCCGATGTCAACAACTACAGACCAGTATCCCTTCTTTCTTTTCTCTCCAAAACTCTTGAACGTGCCGTCCTTGGCCAGCTTTCCCGCTATCTCTCTCAGAATGACCTTCTTGATCCAAATCAGTCAGGTTTCAAGACTAGTCATTCAACTGAGACTGCTCTTCTCTGTATCACAGAGGCGCTCCGCACTGCTAAAGCTAACTCTCTCTCCTCTGCTCTCATCCTTCTAGACCTATCGGCTGCCTTCGATACTGTGAACCATCAGATCCTCCTCTCCACCCTCTCCGAGTTGGGCATCTCCGGCGCGGCCCACGCTTGGATTGCGTCCTACCTGACAGGTCGCTCCTACCAGGTGGCGTGGCGAGAATCTGTCTCCTCACCACGTGCTCTCACCACTGGTGTCCCCCAGGGCTCTGTTCTAGGCCCTCTCCTATTCTCGCTATACACCAAGTCACTTGGCTCTGTCATAACCTCACATGGTCTCTCCTATCACTGCTATGCAGACGACACACAATTAATCTTCTCCTTTTCCCCTTCTGATGACCAGGTGGCGAATCGCATCTCTGCATGTCTGGCTGACATATCAGTGTGGATGACGGATCACCACCTCAAGCTGAACCTCGGCAAGACGGAGCTGCTCTTCCTCCCGGGGAAGGACTGCCCGTTCCATGATCTCGCCATCACGGTTGACAACTCCATTGTGTCCTCCTCCCAGAGCGCTAAGAACCTTGGCGCGATCCTGGACAACACCCTGTCGTTCTCAACTAACATCAAGGCGGTGGCCCGTTCCTGTAGGTTCATGCTCTACAACATCCGCAGAGTACGACCCTACCTCACACAGGAAGCGGCGCAGGTCCTAATCCAGGCACTTGTCATCTCCCGTCTGGATTACTGCAACTCGCTGTTGGCTGGGCTCCCTGCCTGTGCCATTAAACCCCTACAACTCATCCAGAACGCCGCAGCCCGTCTGGTGTTCAACCTTCCCAAGTTCTCTCACGTCACCCCGCTCCTCCGCTCTCTCCACTGGCTTCCAGTTGAAGCTCGCATCCGCTACAAGACCATGGTGCTTGCCTACGGAGCTGTGAGGGGAACGGCACCTCAGTACCTCCAGGCTCTGATCAGGCCCTACACCCAAACAAGGGCACTGCGTTCATCCACCTCTGGCCTGCTCGCCTCCCTACCACTGAGGAAGTACAGTTCCCGCTCAGCCCAGTCAAAACTGTTCGCTGCTCTGGCCCCCAATGGTGGAACAAACTCCCTCACGACGCCAGGACAGCGGAGTCAATCACCACCTTCCGGAGACACCTGAAACCCCACCTCTTTAAGGAATACCTAGGATAGGATAAAGTAATCCTTCTCACCCCCCTTAAAAGATTTAGATGCACTATTGTAAAGTGGCTGTTCCACTGGATGTCATAAGGTGAATGCACCAATTTGTAAGTCGCTCTGGATAAGAGCGTCTGCTAAATGACTTAAATGTAAATGTAAATGTGGAATTGGGGTTTCTTCTCATTGTCATCTAACTAGTAGTAGTTAGAAACGTTGCGCAAGTTGGAACTGGTGTTTTTCTGGATCAAAGCGCCAAATAAATGGACATTTTGGATATACATCTACGGATTTAATCGAACAAAGGACCATTTGTGATGTTTATGGGACATATTGGAGTGCCAACAAAAGAAGCTCGTCAAAGGTAGGGAGTTAATTATATTTTTATTTCTGCGTTTTTTTGTCGCGCCTGCAGGGTTGAAATATGCTTCTCTCTCTTTGTTTACTATGGTGCTATCCTCAGATAATAGCATCGTTAGCTTTCGCCGAAAAGCCTTTTTGAAATCTGACATGTTGGCTGGATTCACAACAAGTGTAGCTTTAATTTGCTATCTTGCATGGGGCTGTCATGGGCTAGCTACCCATGTTGGCAGTCTCCGACAGTGTTTCAGTATGTTGGAGACACACGCTAAGTGCTACTGAAAGTCAACAAAGGAACATACCCCTAGAGCCTGCGAGAGCTGGGGCACAAGATGGCTCAACGACTGATCACACGGTTACGGATCAAGGAACGGAAACGACTACGAGTAGGAACACAGCACATGAGACAACCATAACAGCAGCAGGACACACACTTCAGGTGTGCAGCTGTGGTTGGGAGAGAGTAACATCGGCAAGGGGGTTAAGGATCCATCAAGGGAGGAAAAGGTGCTTGGGAGAGCAGAGACAGGGACCTCGCATTGACCAGTACTTCTTACGAAGCAGTCAGTCAAATCAGTCGAATGAAGCACAGCGACGGGACGCAAACCAAAGTTTGCAGAGCATCAGCACCCCTGTAACTGAGGAGGATAACACAAGCACAGAAATGCCGGTGGATGAACTCACCCAACCACAGAGACCTCTAAAAGAGGAAAAGATCAAAGGGCACAGACCGAATGTGAAGTGGTCCAAAGCTGTTGAAAAGAGAGAGTGGGAAAAAAATCAACAACGACCTGACAAAAATCTTGGAACAACAGGTAGGAACAGCAGAGAAAAAGCTTGAAAGGATGGGAGACATTATCTACCACTACGGAGAAGAGCGCTTTGGAGTAAACGAAAGGAGAAGTGGCAAGACACCACCCGCGCCAGCCAAATCTAGGAGGCAGCAGGAGATCGAGATACTTGTCAGAGAGAGAAGGCAGCTGAGGAAACAGTGGAAGAAGGCCTCTGATGCAGAGAGAGAAGGTCTCATGCTACTCCAAGCAGACATTAAATGTCGGCTGGCAACCTTGCGAAGAGCGGAAAACTTAAGGAAACTTCGTAGGAAGAAGGAACACTCAAGGACACGGTTCTATAAAAAACCCTTTAAGTTTGTCAAAGATCTCTTCTCAAAGGAAAAGTGCGGGATCCTAAAAACTCCAAAGCCCGAACTGGAAGAACATCTGGAAAAGGTCCACCAGGACATGAAAAGGAATGAGCAGATAATCATCCCACATGACATCCTACCTATTCAACCACCAGATGTCAATCTGGACACTAACCCTCCAAAATGGAGGGAAGTAGAGAAAGTTGTCCGAAGAGCAAGAGCGGCCTCGGTATTGGGCCTAATGGAGTACCATACAAGCTCTACAAGAACGCCCTGGATGTTCTACGCTTTCTTTGGAGGCTCAGGAGGATAGTGTGGCAGAAGGAAATAATACCAAAGGCATGGCGAAGGGCTGGTGATGTGCTAATCCCGAAAGAGAAGGATGTGACAGACATCAGTCAATTCCGACCAATCTCCCTTCTCAACGTCGAAGGGAAGATCTTTTTCAGTATAATAGCACAGAGGCTGTCCACTTATCTGGAAAGGAACAAGTACATTGATACATCTGTACAGAAAGCAGGAATTCCTGGTTTCTCTGGTTGCCTGGAACATACTAGTATGATTTGGCACCAGATCCAAACAACTAAGAAGGACAAGAGAGACCTCTATGTCATCTTCCTCGGCCTGGCCAATGCCGTTGGCTCAGTTCCCCATGAACTCCTTTGGGAATCCTTCAACATTTTCCACGTACCAGAACACATCACTACACTGGTAAAGGCCTATTTCCAAGACCTGCAATTGTGTTTCACAACACCTGACTTCCCAACAACATGGCAGCGCTTGGAAGTAGGCATAATGGCAGGCTGTACAATTTCTCCTCTGGCCTTCACTATGGCCATGGAAGTCATCATCAGGGCATCGAGATGGGTGGTCGTCGGTGAGAGAACTAAGGAAGGGCTCCGTCTCCCACCTATCCGAGCATACTTGGATGACACGACTACACTGACCACCACTGCAGCATGCACCAGGCAGCTACTTGAAAAAAAATTGGAGGATAACATCAAGTGGGCCCGGATGAAAATCAAGCCAAGCAAATCTCGAAGCATCTCCATAGTCAAGAGACAGCTTAAAGATGTGAGGTTCTGGATTGGAGATGACCCGATACCAACGGTGTCTGAGCAACCCATCAAGAGCCTGGGTAGATGGTACAACGAAAGACTCCGGGATAAAGATCAAGTGCAGCAAGTAAGGCAGGACATCACCAACGGTCTTGAGAACATCAACAAGACCCTACTGCCTGGGAGGCTCAAGCTTTGGTGCCTACAGTTTGGACTTCTCCCCCGGGTAATGTGGCCACTCACCGTCTATGAGGTCCCAATAACAACAGTGGAGAAGATGGAGCGAACCATTACCTCATACGTGAAGAAATGGCTGGGTGTCCCACGATGCCTGAGTAACATCGGCCTCTATGACAAAGGGGTCCTTGAACTACTTCTTACAAGTCTAACGGAGGAGTACAAGTGCTCTAATGTAAGACTTCAGATGACATTGAAGGACTCCAAAGACCAGACCATTAGCAAGGCTGCACCTCCCCTACAAACTGGACGGAAATGGACATCATCCAAGGCTGTGCAGCAAGCAACATCAGCCCTGAGACACCAAGACATTGTGGGGAATATCCAGCATGGAAGAGGAGGCTTTGGCCTGGCAGCAATCAAACCAACGTTCCATAAGGCAACAACATCTGAACGCAGGAAGCTGGTGGTCGAGGAGGTGCGCAGACAGGAGGAGACTGCAAGAAGTGCAAAGGCTGTCTCTCTTGCTAAACAAGGGCAATGGACGCGGTGGGAAGGCCTGGAGAGGAGAAAGATCAACTGGAGTGAGCTTTGGCAAATGGAGGCAAGCAACATCAGCTTCATCATAAGAGCTGTTTATGATGTGCTTCCATCAACAAAAAATCTACATCAGTGGTATGGCGAGGACTCAACCTGCCCCCTCTGCCCAGCTCCAGCAACTCTCAGGCATATAATGACAGGTTGCAAGACCAGCCTCTCACAAGGCCGCTACACCTGGAGACACAATCAGGTCTTCAAGAGCCTGGCTGCAGCACTTGAGACCAAGAGGAGTGCAACCAATTCATTACCTCCAAAAACAAGCAATCCCGTCAAAATAACAACATTCATCCGGGAGGGACAGAAAAGGCCCAAGTATCCTCCTACGAAGCCAGAAACTGGACACCTAGCCATGGCCCGGGACTGGAAGATGCTTGTCGATAATGGCCAGCAACTATTTTTTCCACCTGAGATTGCTTCTACCAACCTTAGGCCAGACATGGTACTCTGGTCCCCTGGCTGTGTTGAGATGTATGGGTTTGCAAACCCATACTATATAAAATGGTATTGTGTAGAATGCAAACCCATATATCTCAACACAGCCAGCATGCTTCCTCCAATCCGTCTACATTAGAGGGAGCATCAAGGAGCTTGCTGGCTACAGCACCACTGCACCAAGCCCTGTCCCTTCTGCTCCTGCCACAAGTGTTCATCTGCCCAAATATATTTGTGCAGGCATGGATGTGCCTAAGGGCCAAAAGTATATGTATACACACACACACACAGAGACGTAGGCTATGGTCGTTCTCATACAAACAAACAGACCCTCACTCACAATGACTAGCTAACGTGTACTTTACCCATTTCATTACATCTTTATATATTGCAAATAAAATTTAAAAACAATCACAAATAATATTTTATATTCATTTCAAACAACGGCAAAAGCATGAGAGCAACTTACCAGTCCAAAACAATATCCTCTCCGTTCAAAAAATATGCCTCAGTTTCAGTCTTCAAAATGGAGTCTTCAAAAAAGCAGATCTGTCTCACTTTCACGATGAATTTCCTCTAAAATAGTTTCTACATTAGTATATCTAGTCTTAGAATTAGCTTTCCTTGACTTATTCGCCATGATGTTGGATAAATAAACAGCTGAAGATGCAAGTCACCGAAATACTGCTGTGCGTAATAAGCTTTGCTCCTTCACGGTTGAATTGGCAATGAAGAAAGAACGGTCCTTACGCTAGCATTCAATGGAAAGGTTTGTCTTACAACAAAGAATCATGGGATTTTGCCGTTTACCTCTGCTCATTGGCTATCTACCCAGCTAGATTTCAAGACGATCACTGGTCATTGGGTTAAAAGACAGTCAAGTCAGTGGTCATATAATTGGTGCAAAATGGGCTCGTCACTTGTTGTCTTCCAATTGTTTTTTCCGGGTCAATACGTCCCACAAAATGACCTATCAGGTTTGGTTGTGTTAAAAAAAAACAGTTGATTGCAAGGAAACCAAACATGACTGGATAAAGTCAGGGAAAGTCTGTCTATTTTACGATGGATGTTACGTCGAAAATTGAATGACACGAAATTCAATGAGATAAGCGTTCACAAAATGTTTTGTGTTACGCTATAAAAATTGATTTAACCAAACAAAAGACCATTCATTGTGTAACAATGAGCCTTGGGATTGCAACCAGAGCAAGATCTTCAAAGGTAAACAATTTATTTCAATGCAATCTGTGATTTTGTTACGCAAGTGCTGGTTGACTAAGTAGTTTGATATGGGGGTCTGTGCTCAGATAATCACAGCGTATTCTTTCGCAATAAATCATTTTTTAAATTTGACAACGCAGTTGGATTAGCAAGATTCTAGGCTTTCGAACCATGTGAGACACTTGTATTTTCATGAATGTTTAATATGACTATTTATGTAGCGATCAACTATGTTGTAGAATTTAATCCCGCTAATGGGTTCGGTGCGCAGAGAGGTTAATTAACCATTAGAATATTTGTATTTAAATAGTATTAAAGTTTGACAGGGATATATGACATCTGTGGTGAGTCAGGATTAGGGATAGGATTGAGAACCTTCATGAACCTATATAAGGACTTAGAAATTGACTTAGAAAATGTTTTTCTAAAAAAATCCATGAGTTTTAGATAAAGCCAAACAGTGAGACATTTGGTTCAAATTTGGAAGCAACACATAGTTGTTACAGAGCAGAGAGGAAATGAACACAGATACCTTTTAAAAGTAGATAAGACACTTGACAGATAATTGGTACAGGATAAATATGAATGGACGCCAAAGGGAGAATTGGACATACATGATAATGTCAGAACTTAAGGATAATTGACTAATCTTACCTACGTCATTATTTAGAGTAGATAAGGTTGTTAGGTTGCAGGTTGCAGAGCCAGGTATCAAAAGGGGGATGGGTAAGTTGTGGTCTAGGATAGGACACTTAGTGGCCTATTGGATAATAAACTAATAACATTAAAAAATTTTAGCTAACAAGTAGGCATAGAAGTTAAAGATATAGTCAGATAGAACATATGAGAAACTGTTTGTTAACCAAACCTGTATGCCCAAGATTTATGCACTACAGGTGAACTACAGGATAAGGTGATTCACTCAACCCAGTCCCCCGAGGAGAATAGACGTGAAGCAGCCCCGTTGGGAGGGGCCATACCAAGTACTCCTGGTGACTGCCTTCGCGGTGAGGATAGCCGAAAGAGCTCCCGGGGTGCGTATCACACATTGTAAGAGGGTAGGATACCCTGACACTAACGAAAATCACAGAAGTAGGAGAGAAACCGCAACCAATAGGGTACGGGGATCAAACTCCTACTGAAGATTCCCTAATACCCAACTCTTCCCCAGCTGTGAGCGCTCATAGAAGTGAAGTGATGTCTTGGCCTCTTGCTGGTGATATGTTTTCCGGGAAAAGGGTGGGGCTTCATCAGAGTGCTGTTTGGTCTGAGCTGTCTTATCAAGGGTGCCATATTCCTGATACAGTACGTCCCACCTGAGTATGCGGAGAGTGGTAATTTGACCCATGGTTTAGACGATGAGGATTTTGTTCCAAACAAGCATAAGAGATCCCTAGATCTGGGTAGACAGGAAGTTAGAGTACAGGTTGGGAAGGATGTCTCAATGGAGTTTTATGTAGACCAAATGGGGTCTCTAACTACATGGCAGTCTAGGACTCTGAGCCATTATGGTATATATAGGTATAGGTCCCCATGTTGGTCGTGGACACAGGTCATAGCTCATACGAGAGAGAGGGCTATATAAATCCACTCACCCAGTATGGAAGGAGGTGGAGTATAGTGAAGGTGAGAGTTTTTGACTGTAATCCGGAGAGAGGGATGTATTGCATAAAGATACGCCTTACCCTTAAAAAAGTAATGAAAGAGGATCTAGGGTTATGGTACCCTAGTACAGTTCCGGGTAGAGGAGGTTAGGCCAGGTGGTAACTCTATCGTCAGCAGGAATACAGAGCACCTGACACAACAGACACTGACAGCAGATTAGTCCAGAGCCAAGGGCCGGTAAAGATAGTGAAGATGAAATATATGAAGGAAGTTTTACCAACAGATTGGTCAGGATTATGCTCCCTTGTACATTTGGGAATGCCTTTCACACTCATTCAACACCAAGACATGAAGTTGGCCAAACGGGAGAAAAGAAGTACTCCATCTGGGTCTTTTGACAAGAGAGTATATATTGATAACATTGGGGTTCTATGGGGGATACCAGACGAGTTCAAAGCATGAAATCAGATCGTAGCAGGATTAGAGTTTAGTATTTTCTAGTGGTCCACACTCAAATAAGAATGTGAACTGGATCAATCCACAGCGTCAATTATACCAGAGATGTAATGAATGACTCGGCAGAATAGAATTCATCTTGGATATGTTTGTTGGCTGGAAAGGGTGAGAGTGGGTGGAGATTGTTTGTTCTTCAATGGCACAGCTCCGGACGAATCAGTGACCAAAGCCTCAGCTGGTTTGACCACCCTGGCTCACGAGTTGGCAGAAAACTCTGGGGTGGATACTTCTTTGACTAGGTTTGATAGTATGTTTGGAAAATGGAAAAAGGTTATGATCACTGTGTTATGGACTACCTTCACCTGTGTGACTGTTTTAGTTTTGTGTGACTGTTCTAGTTTTGTGGCTATTGTCTATGAGGTGTCATTTCCAGGACTCTGGAGAAATCAATGAGAAAACAGATACGGACTGATTCCAAGATCTGACCAGTGGAATGATGAACACATGCCTCAAACCTAAATAGATGAATGAATCCAGGTTCTTCATATGCGAGGAACTTGTTTTTGATTAGAGCATTTTGATATTTAGAGATGTTAGGTGGTATCTTGTTTCGATGAAGATTGTAACGAAAATTCTGATGAGAAGAGTTATGATTCTGATGTTGGCCTAAAAACAGTCATTGTGAATGCAAGTATTGGTTTATGTTAGAAATATTTCTAATAAAAATAGATGTATGCTTTTTAATATAACTAGATGTGTGATTGGATGTATAATATTAAATCATAGGGTGGATATGTTAAGGGATTTTTGATCAATAATGACTAATTATGTATACATTTCAATCAGGACTGAATAATCAGAATACTATGTTATGTTACTATATAGATGTATGTATTTTCTTTTTAATCCTAGTACTGAATATAATGTTTGTAAATATAATCAAGATTTAGAACAATGACTGTCTGTTCCTTGGTAGAAATGAACTTATCGTCAGACTGGCTAGAATGCTTATCTACACAGGGAGACCTTGGCTCGGTCATACATTTTATTAAATTGGTGAGAGACGATGTGGGAAGGCTTGAGATACTGCCTTTGTACCAGGGTGGAGAAGAGACGGGACAGTTCGAAAACTAATGACGTCATTTTCAGTTTATAAACTGTGATAAACTGTATCGTGTTCAGTACTCTCGAGAAAAACGCTAATGATTGATTTTGAGACAGGTCTCTGTCGTTTTTTATGCAAATAAGGGTCTTACAAATTCTTAGGAGTGGACAGAGTGTTTAATAGAATTGGTTAAAATAAAGCATAAAGGAATTTAACTCCTGAAACATCTCTGTAATTGCAAACAAAGGTTTCTGTACCGATTTTCTGATGTATCAAATACTTAAGTAATGCAATAAATTGCAAATTAATCATACAATGTGATTCTGTCTTTCACAGTTGAAGTGTACCTATGATAAAAATTACAGACCTCTACATGCTTTGTAAGTAGGAAAACCTGCAAAATCGGCAGTGTATCAAATACTTGTTCTCCCCACTGTAGGTAGCTCTTGCCCACATTGCTTTGTGGGTAGTTATTTTCTGTTTAGTGTGTTTTGCACCTGACGGAGCTGTTTCGGTTGTTCTTTTGTTACTTGTTGTATTTAGTGTTCAGTTAAATAAATAACATGAACACGTACCACGCTACGTTTTGGTCCTCACCTTCTTCCACCAACAGCCGTTACATAACTACCCACCACCAACGGACCAAGCAGCGTGGTATAAAGGAGGAATGGACATGGGAGGATATTCTGGATGGGAAGGGATCCTACACATAGGAGGAGATCATAGCTGGAAGGGATCGCCTTCTATGGGAACAGGTGGAGGCAGCCAGTAGAGCGGAGGCAACAGGAGAAGGGAACCAGCGGTACGAGGCAACACGGCTGGCAAGGAAGCCCGAGAGGCAGCCCCAAAATATTTTTTGAGGGGGGTACACGGGGAGTGTGGCGGAGTCAGGTTGGAGACCTAAGCCCACTCCCCGTGCTTACTGGGGCGAGCAGGTGACAGGTAAGGCCCCGTGCTATAGGGTGATGCGCACTGTGTCTCGGCCGGGTATTCAAAGGCCGGTGTGCTCGGTGCCAGCGTCCCGCATTTGCCGGGTGGAAGCTGTCATCCAGCCAGAACGGGGGCGGGGGCAGCTATGCGGGTGAGACCACCAGTGCACCTCCACAGCCCTGTGTATCCAGTGCCTCGGCCAAGGAAGAGGACACCTGTATGTCTCCCAAGCCTGGTGAGTCCTATGCCTGCTCCCAGAACCAAGAATCCCTCCAGTCCGGATCTGCCAGAGCCGCCCTCCTGTCCGGAGCTGCCAGAGCCGCCCTCCAGTCTGGAGCTGCCAGAGCCGCCCTCCTGTCCGGAGCTGCCAGTGCCGCCCTCCTGTCCGGAGCTACCAGTGCCGCCCTCCTGTCCGGAGCTGCCAGAGCCGCCCTCCTGTCCGGAGCTGCCAGAGCCGCCATCCTGTCCGGAGCTGCCAGAGCCGCCATCCTGTCCGGAGCTGTCAGAGTCGCCCTTCACTCTGGAGCAGCCAGAGTCGCCCTTCACTCCGGAGCCGACAGAGTCACCCTTCATTCCGGAGCCGCCAGAGTCGCCCTTCAGTCCGGAGCTGCCAGAGCCGCACTACTGTCCGGAGCTATCAGAATCACCCTTCACTCTGGAGCAGCCAGAGTCGCCCTTCATTCCGGAACCGCCAGAGTCACCCTTCATTCCGGAGCCGCCAGAGTCGCCCTTCACTCCGGAGCCGCGTGAGTCGCCCTTCACTCCGGAGCCGCCAGAGACGCCCTTCACTCCGGAGCTGCCTGTATGTCTCCCCAGCCTGGTGAGTCCTGTGCCTGCTCCCAGAACCAAGTCTCCTTCCAGTCCGGAGCTGCCAGAGCCGCCCTCCTGTCCGGAGCTGCCAGAGCCGCCCTCCTGTCCGGAACTGCCAGAGCCGCCCTCCTGTCCGGAGCTGCCAGAGCCGCCCTCCTGTCCGGAGCTGCCAGAGCCACCCTCCTGTCCGGAGCTGTCAGAGCCGCCCTCCTGTCCGGAGCTGCCAGAGCCGCCCGTCTGTCCGGAGCTGCCAGAGCCGCCCGTCAGTCCGGAGCTGCCAGAGCCGCCCTCCTGTCCGGAGCTGCCAGAGCCGCCCATCTGTCCTGAGCTGCCAGAGATGCCCATCTGTCCGGAGCTGCCAGAGCCGCACGTCAGTCCGGAGGCGCCAGAGCCGCAGCATCTCAGTCCAGAGGCGACCCTCAGTCCAGAGGTGCCCCTCAGTCCAGAGGCGCCCTCCAGTCCGGGGCCCGCTGCGAGGCACCCGAGACGGCGCCGTAAAGAAGGCCCACCCGGACCCTCCCCTTTAGAGTCAGGTTTTGAGGCCGGAGTCCGCACCTCTGGGGGGGTACTGTCACGCCCTGGCCATAGAGAGGCTTTTTATTCTCTATTTTGGTTAGGCAAGGGTGTGACTAGGGTGGGCATTCTATGTTCATTTTTCTATGTTTTTGTATTTCTTTGTTTTTGGCCGGGTATGGTTCTCAATCAGGGACCGCTGTCTGTCGTTGTCTCTGATTGAGAACCATACTTAGGTAGCTCTTGCCCACATGGGTTTTGTGGGTAGTTATTTTCTATTTAGTGTGTTTTGCACCTGACGGAGCTGTTTCGGTTGATCTTTTGTTACTTGTTGTATTGTTGTAATAAATAACATGAACACCTACCACACTGCGCTTTGGTCCTCACCTTCTTCCACCAACAGCCGTTACATGTATATGTATGAGCTATGATGTATGAAGAAGAAGTGTTCGCAAGAGTATGAAATATCTCAGTCTTATCAGGGTTCTGTCGACTGTAAATAAATAGAACCCCAACTCAATATTCAATTGGGTTTCTCAGGTTACAATGACCTTTCAAACCACAAGGTCCTCTGAAGTTCCTTAGGTCTCAATATGAAGATACTCCTTTGCATTGTACATAATATGTTGGTCTTCCACAAATAAAGGTACGTGTGTGTATTTGCATGCTTTTGCATCCATTCCATGAGTCTTATCACCGGCATCCAATGATAGGAGATGACGCATAGGTTATCGTGGATATTTGTATGACTGCACGCAACCTTTACATAACTATTTACATAGACTCACCTGAGTATCAGAGGTCATACAGCACAGCAGAGAAGAAACACCTGGATCAGAGCTATCCATGCTCTACCAAGGTTTTCCAGCACACAGCTCTGACTTACTACAGTAGCTATGTTGGTATTGTAATTCAAACAATGTGTAGACAGGTTGCTTAGGTTTCAAATCTACGAAAAACAACCAACATAGCTACAGTAACAACAACAAAAGCAAGACTAGGTGGATTGCAGGATTGGGGTCAATTTGAATTGAAGGCAGTCAATTCAGGAAGTGAAACACAATTCCCATTCAATAATTTAACTGAAATGTAGAAGTTATTTATTAAACATTTAAACATTTTTAAAAAATGAACAAACACCTGAGAGTTTTGTGAAGTTATAGAAATGACTTTAAGACAGTTCATTGAATCATAATGAAGATCATAACCCAGTTATCTAGTACAACCTGCTCTACCGTCACTAAACTTGTTTCTAAAGAATGTCATTTGTCTCCGAGTGCTCGCACGCAACTCTCACAAGACATTCCTTACCTTTGAAAGTGGCTATTGACTATTGTAAAGTGGCTGTTCCACTGGATGTCATAAGGTGAAAGCACCAATTTGTAAGTCGCTCTGGATAAGAGCGTCTGCTAAATGACTTAAATGTAAATGTGATGATGTAAATGAAAGCAAGGTAAAAATAAGAACATCTGAAAACGCCCCGCCCCCTCAAAACAAAGAACAGGACATTTATACATTACATATTACACAACGGAAAGTCAAATAGAGAGATAAATTGAATCCTCTTGATTGCATTTCTTAATTGTTGCTTCAAGGAAGAGTAGCTGCTGATGGTAACAGCTGATGGAAATCCTAATAAAAGAATAACCCAGTTATCTAGTACATTCTGCTCTGCCATCACTGAACTTGTAGGAAAATAATGTCATTTGTCCTTAAGTGTTCACATGAAAAGGTTCATTTATGAATCATAAATTAATCAGTAATGCCTGTATAATGCCTGTATGTGTTTGTAACATGTATGACACTTTATCCACATCTATACAATTAATTGAATACAAATATCACTGAACTTGTGTTCAAAGAATGTTTTTCCATTTTCTCTGGAAACAAACTAAACTAAAATCATTACAACACATCTGTCTGCCCATTAAGTATGTAAGATGAAACATAGACATATAAATGACTGTAATGGAGCTTTAACAGTTAACAATACAAAGTATCTGATGACACAGAAGTGGGTGTAGATGTTTATATGGTTGCACACAACCTTTCAATATTTAAAGAGACTCACCTGAGTATCACGGGTCATACAGCACGGCAGGGAGGACACCTGGATCAACAACTCAGGTGAGTCCTTCACTGGGTATCACGGGTCATACAGCACGGCAGGGAGGACACCTGGATCAACAACTCAGGTGAGTCCTTCACTGGGTATCACAGGTCATACAGCACGGCAGGGAGGACACCTGGATCAACAACTCAGGTGAGTCCTTCACTGGGTATCACAGGTCATACAGCACGGCAGGGAGGACACCTGGATCAACAACTCAGGTGAGTCCTTCACTGGGTATCACGGGTCATACAGCACGACAGGGAGGACACCTGGATCAACAACTCAGGTGAGTCCTTCACTGGGTATCACGGGTCATATAGCACGACAGGGAGGACACCTGGATCAACATCTCAGGTGAGTCCTTCACTGGGTTAGAGAAATAGGCTATTTAGGGGAAGGCACACAAACTTTACAATCATATTTATAATGTATTATAGAGTTTTTGACCAAACAGTTACAATGGGTTTAAAAAAAAAATGTTGTATGCATTTGGAGACAAATCACAAGTGTTATTTTGTTAATATTCTGTAGAAATGAAGAAAGGTTATCAAAACATGCTAAAGACAGTATGGTCTTATTGAGAGAGAGAGAAGGGGGGAGAGAGAGAGAAGGGGAGGGAGAGAGAGAGAAGGGGGGTAGAGATAGAGAAGGGGGAGAGAGAGAGAGAGAGATTCGTGGATTTCATTTAACATGTTTCAGTGAATATATAGAAATACAAATATATGCTTAAATGTTGAATTTACCCATTCGAAAACATGGATATTACACATTCAATTATTTTCAACACTAAATAAAAAAATAGTGTCCTCTTTATCCAGAGAAGGCAAGCTTACTGTACATTTGTAAACTGTATTTAATGGTCATTTGAATTATACATTCTGATTTAGCTGCTGAGTATCAATTAACTGTGTTGCTCTGTCTTTATCTACTCCATTTGCTTGTTTAAACAAGAGCGTTGGAGGAAGGTTTTCATACAATCTACTGGATAAACATACGGCTCGATCGACACAACAGCATGTCAACATTACATCACCTCATTCTCCTCCCCATGATTTCGTTCAACGTTTTCCTTTCGTAATGTTGTCCAGAGGGTGTTGAACAACCTACATCAGTGATCTGACAAAGAGCAAGTCCAACCTCAACCATCATTCATAAAACACTCAACAATATAAATGAATTCATTGGAATCATCATCAGAGACAGAGGACGATATGAGTCTACCCTTATCAGGGTCTACTCTTCACTTCATCACCTGGAACACCTGTGGTATCAAATCCCGCAGACAAGACTCAAATAAATACCCAAAACTGAATGCTGTACTAGAACAGCTGGAGGATATAAACTCTTCTATAGTGTTTCTACAGGAGACACACATTGGACCTAAGGATGGCAGTCTTTTAGAGGATGTTCCGGGTTGGAAATCTTTCTTCACTGTATTTCATTCAAAAAGCAAAGGAGTAGCCATACTGATTAAAGATACCATAACAGACTTTAAGTATATCTGCCATGATGAAGACTACGCTGGGGGCTACATTGTACTGTTCTGTCGACTGTATGGTCAACTCTTCACTCTTGTGAATGTCTATAATCACAAAGATGACCACACAATCCTGAAGAGACTGGGTCAGTATCTTAAAAACACCAAAACCGGAACCTTGGTGGTGGGAGGGGATTTCAACACAGTGCTAGACCCTAAAATTGACAGGAGTGGCACGTCAGATAATCATCAGCACAAAGCATTTAGAGTTTATCTTCAAGAATTCACCTCCTCTCTGAAGCTAGTGGACATATGGAGAATACAGAACCCTAATTCAAAAGAATTCACTTACTCTAAAAAGACTAGAACCTCAAAGTTCACTGAATCTAGGTTAGACATGTTCTTCGTGCCAAAATTCAAACGGACACATAACATTACTCACAGCTGTAGAATCCATGGTATCTGTAAGGTGGAAGGAACAAAAAGTGTTTCTGATCACAAACCAGTTATTCTGGAGTTCTACCTTCCTGCCAAAGCAGACAGTTCCACTCCCTCCACACTAGAATGTAGAAATACAGAGGTTCTGGCAACGTTACCGGAGGATCAATACAATGACAGAACAGGAAAAATATCTGGGTCTGAGATAGTAATGGCAATAGAATCTCTGACTGGCTCTGGACAACCAACACTTGGTATAATACCTGACCTGAAAACAACCGAACGCTTAAAGCAGACATATAATAAAGAACACAAAGCTTCAGAAATGACAGCCAATGAAGTGACGATATTTGCTAAAATACTAGAAAGTCGTCTAGAAATGTACCTTCAGTTCTCAATCAAAGAAAAGAACCGAGGTGAACCATTACAGAGTTTGCCTTATCTTGTTAAGTTGGACATCCCAACAAAGATTAAGAGAAACTTCTTGAAAGAAGCCCTTTTGTCCATAAAGTGTTCTAAACCATCTCCTAAATCACATGACCCTATTGGATTCACATTTTTAAGGGAAGTGCTTTCTCGTGACATTACCAACTGGTCAAAGTTGCTTCCAATTGCCGGTCCTATTTTAGGTGACAAGAGATTGTTAAACCATGACTGTCCTCTCACCCAAACTCTACTTGCCTTATGCCTGAAGAATTTGCAAGACAAGATTCATGATAAAACTAAGATGACCAGTGTGTGGTACTTCAGACGGTGTTGTCTGATACACTTGGAAGAAAAGGAACATACAACTGTGGAAGCGGTACTCAGTAAATTCAGAAAATACTCAGGCTTGGAATTAACACAGATGAAACATGAAACAAACCCAGAACCAGTCCTGAAGATCATGTATTATAGTCAAACCCAGAACCAGTCCTAAATAGCATATTTTATCTGTAACTAACATTTCATCAGGTGAGATCATAAACGATGAAATAAGAGCCATTACACTTCATATCCAGGGATATTGAATATCTGGATTCACAACAGCCTATACTGAAATGTATTGGAAAGCCTCCATAAGTTCAGGAGTAAACATTTGCTTAACAAGTCACATAATACGTTTCATGGACTCACTCTGTGTGCAATAATAATGTTTAACATGGTTTTTGAATAACTACCTCCCCTCAGTACCCCATACATACAATGATCTGTAAGGTCCCTCACTCGAGCAGTGAATTTCAAACACGGATTCAACCACAAAGACCAGGGAGGTTTTCCAATGCCTCACAAAGGGAACCTATTGGTAGATGGGTAAAAATAAAAAAGCAGACATTGAAAATCCCTTTGAACATGGTGAAGTTATTAATTACATGGTGGATGGTGTATAAATACATTCAGTCACTACAAAGATACAGGTGTCCTTCATAACTCAGTTGCCAGAGAGGAAGGAAACTGCTCAGGAATTTCACCATCAGGCCAATGGTGACTTTAAAACAGTTACAGAGTTTAATGGCTGTGATAGGAAAAAACTGAGGATGGATAGCAACATTGTAGTTACACAATACTTATCTAAATGACAGAGGGACAAGAAGGAAGCCTGTATAAAATAAAAAATATTCCAAAACATGCATCCTGTTTGCAACAAGGCACTAAAGTAATACCACAGAAAAATGTGGCAAAGCTATTCACTTCTTGTCATGAATACAATGTCTTATTGGATTTGCCAAAAACATACAACATATTACTGATTACCTCTCTCCATATGTTCAAGCATAGTGATGGCTGCATCATGTTATGGATATGCTTGTAATTATTATGAACTCTGGAGTTTTTCAGGATAAAAACAAAACAGAATGTAGCTAAACACAGACAAAATCCCAGAGGAAAACCGGGTTCATTCTGTTTTCCACCAGACACAGGGAGATGAATTCACCTTTCAGCAGGACAATAACCTAAAACACAAGGCCAAATCTACACTGGAGTTGTTTACCAAGAACACAACATGCTCCTGAGGCCGAGATATACTTTTGACTTCAATCTACATCTATTTCAAAACCTGAAAATGGTTGTCTAGCAATGATCAACAACCAATTTGACAGAGCTTGAAGAATTTTGCATAGAATAATGGGCAAATGTTGCACAATCCAGGTGTGGAAACCTCTTAGAGACTTAACCAGAAAGACTCACAGCTGTCATCGCTGCCAAAAGGTGTTTCTACAAAGTATTAACTCAGGGGTGTGAATACTTAAGTAAATTAGAAATGTATTTATTTTATTTTCAATACGTTTACAAAAATGTATACAAACATGTTTTCACTTTGTCATTATGTTTTTGTGTAGATGGGTGAGAAATGATATTGAATCAATTTTACATTCAGGCTGTAACAACAAATGTGGAATAAGTCAAGGGGTATGAATACTTTCTGAAGTCACTGTATATAAATATACATGTATTTATTGTATGTAAATGTAAATATTACACTGTATCGCTGTATGAGCTATAACGTATGTAAGAGAAGTGTTCCCAGGAGTATTCAATGTCTCAGCATTATCAGGGTTCTGCCGACTATAAATAAATATAACCTCAACTCAATATTCCATTGGGTTTCTCAGGTTACAATGACCTTTCAAACCACAAGGTCATCTGAAGTCTGAGGTGTCATTATGAAGATACTCCTGTGCATTGTGTATAATACATCTGTAGTCCATCAATAAAGGTGTGGATTTGCGTGTGTATATTGTCTTGATAATAGGACTTCCTGTTGTAAAACAAAATACAAAAACGAAGACAAATAAACCAGGAAAATTCACAAATAGCGAATGAAAGACAATTCAACAGTTTTATTGCAATCATCTTTATTTTGTCGTCACCATACAAAAAAAGGTCTCAGATTGAAGTTCACTCTTCATAGAAAAATGCTACATTTTTCACTAAAATATGAAAACAAAACAGACAAAACATAAAACTAAACAACAAATATTTTTTCCTATGAACTGATTGTAATAAACTCTAAATCTGGGAGCACCAGACAACAAGGTTCCAGACATCAGTGTTAAAACCCCTGGAATAATCATTACATTCCTGAATAACCTGCATAGACTAACAAACATGATGTAACTGTCATTTAAGGCATAATGATATCCAAAAGTGTGTGTAAAGTAATACTACAGACTCATCTCTCTGAGTAAGTGCTTACAGGCATAACTAATAGTCAACATATTTATTCTGAAGGAAAACATTGTTTTCTAAATGCTGTGACCAAAGACAACATTAGAATGTGGGAAAAACTGCAGCCCAGAAAAGCCTGTATTTAAGAATGATTAATGATGTTGGATTAAGGTAAGAAACTAATCAGAATTATACATTTAATTAAATATACACTCGTTTTTGTGGTATTAAATTGATAATAATTTCAGTTAAATCTCTCACTTTTGAAAATAAAACATGTAAACTCAGCAAAAAAAGAAATGTCGTCTCACTGTAAACTGAATTTATTTTCAGCAAACTTAACGTGTAAATATTTGTATGAACATAACAAGATTCAACAACTGAGACATAAACTGAACAAGTTCCACAGACATGTGACTAACAGAAATGGAATAATGTGTCCCTGAACAAAGGTCAAAATCAAAAATACAGTCAGTATGTGGTGTGGACACCAGCTGCATTTAGTACTGCAGTTCAGATATGGCCAGTTCTTTCTGTGAGATGTTACCCCAAGGCACCTGCCCTCACCCTCCGATCCAATAGGTCTCAGATGTGCTCAATGGGATTGAGATCCGGGCTCTTCGCTGGCCATGACAAAACACTGACATTCCTGTCTTGCAGGAAATCATGCACAGAACAAGTAGTATGGGTGGTGGCATTGTCTTGCTGGAGGGTCACGTCAGGATGAGCCTGCAGGAAGTGTACCACATGAGGGCGGAGGATGTCTTCCTTGTAACGCACAGCGTTGAGATTGCCTGCAATGACAACAAGCTCAGTCCGATGATGCTGTGACACACCGCCCCAGACCATGACGGACCATGATCCCGCTCCAGAGTACAGGCCTCGGTGTAACCACATTCCTTCGACGATAAACAAAAATCCGACCATCACCCCTGGTGAGACAAAACCGCAACAAATCAGTGAAGAGCACTTTTTGCCAGTCCTGTCTGGTCCAGTGATGGTGGGTTTGTGCCCATAGGCGACGTTGTTGCCAGTGATGTCTGGTGAAGAGGCCTTACAACAGGCCTACAAGCCCTCAGTCCAGCCTCTCTCAGCCTATTGCGGATAGTCTGAGCACTGATGGAGGGATTGTGCGTTCCTGGTGTAACTCGGGCAGTTGTTGTGGCCATCCTGTACCTGTCCCACAGGTGTGATGATCGGATGTACCGACCCTGTGCAGGTGTTGTTACACGTGGTCTGCCATTGCGAGGACGATCAGCTGTCCATCCTGTCTCCCTGTAGCTCTGTGTTAGGAGTCTCACAGTACGGACATTGCAATTTATTGCCCTGGCCACATCTGCAGTCCTCATGCCTCCTTGCAGCATGCCTAAGGCACGTGTAAACCGTGTTTAAACCCTTTACAATGAAGATCTGTTAGGGTTTTTATGAATTATCTTTGAAAGACTAGGTCCTAAAAAAGGGACGTTTCTTTTTTTGGAGTTTATATTTGTTAGGTTTGTGATATTTGTAACCCTTTCTACTGTAAATTGTGGATGTTAATTTCTGTATTATCAAATTAGGAGAGACGAACTTATCACATAAGACAGAGTTATACTTAAACTGAATCCTTATAAGTGAGAGCTTTGCAATAGCAATGGCTGTTCGACAAATCACCCTCAGATGATTCGTTGAGAGCCACAACACAAAGGCTACTCAGATTTTTTTGGCAAAGATCCACCCCCTCGTCTACATTACAAACCACAGATGTTTGGAACGGGTCACAAGGAGAGACTTTTTAAATGAGAAAGGAGTATCCTGTAGTCAGATAGCATTTGCTATAAATTCTGTTCTTATCATTCAGTTTGGCCCCTAAGACGAGGCTCCGATCGCGTTCCTGGTACTTCATAGCACAAAAACACCAACTCATCCAATGGCAGAAATCAATTGTCAACTCCAGATACTCCCATCTCAAGTAAAAACAACTTTTTGACCCCACTCCTGGACAAGCTCACTAAGGGGAGTGAGCTTCTAGGTCATACACTATCCCACGATAAGTGCAACATCAGAGACGACATACAATGGTTCCAGACACTACCATACACATCTGTTGTCTCAAATCTTATCTCCCCCAACGCCAAAGGAGGGAGTGACTGGCGCACAGACATTGTGGAGACAAGTAATTGGTTCCCCATTAAATCACACCATCCCTTCACATGGTTTAGAATAGGTAAAGACACATTCACATGGTTTAGAATAGGTAAAGACACATTCACATGGTTTAGAATAGGTAAAGACACATTCACATGGTTTAGAATAGGTAAAGACACATTCACATGGTTTAGAATAGGTAAAGACACATTCACATGGTTTAGAATAGGTAAAGACACATTCACATGGTTTAGAATAGGTAAAGACACATTCACATGGTTTAGAATAGGTACAGACACATTCACATGGTTTAGAATAGGTAAAGACACATTCACATGGTTTAGAATAGGTAAAGACACATTCACATGGTTTAGAATAGGTAAAGACACATTCACATGGTTTAGAATAGGTAAAGACACATGGTTTAGAATAGGTAAAGACACATTCACATGGTTTATAATAGGTAAAGACACATTCACATGGTTTAGAATAGGTAAAGACACATGGTTTAGAATAGGTAAAGACACATTCACATGGTTTATAATAGGTAAAGACACATTCACATGGTTTAGAATAGGTAAAGACACATTCACATGGTTTAGAATAGGTAAAGACACATTCACATGGTTTAGAATAGGTAAAGACACATTCACATGGTTTACAATAGGTAAAGACACATTCACATGGTTTAGAATAGGTAAAGACACATTCACATATGTAGACAATGTTCCCTCCTGTCCTCTTCCCTTTCTGATATTCTGCATAGCACCAGGGACATGTGAAAGACAGGCCTGACCTCTCCCCTCTCTGGGCCCCAGGTGACTGAGCCCCAACTGAGGGAGGAAGTGCAACTGCCAAAACCAGAGTTCAAAGGGATACATTCTAATAACAAGTATATCACATAAGCATATTATGCAGATAAGACATCTTAATTATCTATGTTACCCAACTTATTCTGATTCTTCCGTCACAAAAGGAACTTTAGTGTTTCCTGATATGACTTTTGTGATTGGAAAATGATATTGAAGTAATAAATTCATAAATGTCATATATCTAACAAACAGATAATAACCATATTACACAATACAAATAAAAGTAATGCATTTAAATTGCATTGACAATAACATTGAAATCATTTATGCTATTTGTTTAATGAACAGATTATAAAATAATATATGTTTTATAACTTAAAAATACAGGGTAACCTGTACTAAAGAGCTTCAGTTATTGTTGGTAGAACTACAAGCATAGCCATACTGAGATCATCTACACTTGTAAACATACAGTGCCTTCCGAAAGTATTCGGCCCCCTTTGAACTTTGCGACCTTTTGCCACATTTCAGGCTTCAAACATAAAGATAATAAACTGTATTTTTTTGTGAAGAATCAACAACAAGTGGGACACAATCATGAAGTGGAACGACATTTATTGGATATTTCAAACTTTTTTAACAAATCAAAAACAGAAAAATTGGGCGTGCAAAATTATTCAGCCCCTTTACTTTCAGTGCAGCAAACTCTCTCCAGAAGTTCAGTGAGGATCTCTGAATGATCCAATGTTGACCTAAATGACTAATGATGATAAATACAATCCACCTGTGTGTAATCAAGTCTCCGTATAAATGCACCTGCACTGTGATAGTCTCAGAGGTCCGTTAAAAGCGCAGAGAGCATCATGAAGAACAAGGAACACACCAGGCAGGTCCGAGATACTGTTGTGAAGAAGTTTAAAGCCGGATTCGGATACAAAAAGATTTCCCAAGCTTTAAACATCCCAAGGAGCACTGTGCAAGCGATAATATTGAAATAGAAGGAGTATCAGACCACTGCAAATCTACCAAGACCTGGCCGTCCCTCTTAACTTTCAGCTCATACAAGGAGAAGACTGATCAGAGATGCAGCCAAGAGGCCCATGATCACTCTGGATGAACTGCAGAGATCTACAGCTGAGGTGGGAGACTCTGTCCATAGGACAACAATCAGTCGTATATTGCACAAATCTGGCCTTTATGGAAGAGTGGCAAGAAGAAAGCCATTTCTTAAAGATATCCATAAAAAGTGTAGTTTAAAGTTTGCCACAAGCCACCTGGGAGACACACCAAACATGTGGAAGAAGGTGCTCTGGTCAGATGAAACCAAAATTGAACTTTTTGGCAACAATGCAAAACGTTATGTTTGGCGTAAAAGCAACACAGCTCATCACCCTGAACACACCATCCCCACTGTCAAACATGGTGGTGGCAGCATCATGGTTTGGGCCTGCTTTTCTTCAGCAGGGACAGGGAAGATGGTTCAAATTGATGGGAAGATGGATGGAGCCAAATACAGGACCATTCTGGAAGAAAACCTGATGGAGTCTGCAAAAGACCTGAGACTGGGACGGAGATTTGTCTTCCAACAAGACAATGATCCAAAACATAAAGCAAAATCTACAATGGAATGGTTCAAAAATAAACATATCCAGGTGTTAGAATGGCCAAGTCAAAGTCCAGACCTGAATCCAATCGAGAATCTGTGGAAAGAACTGAAAACTGCTGTTAACAAATGCTCTCCATCCAACCTCACTGAGCTCGAGCTGTTTTGCAAGGAGGAATGGGAAAGAATTTCAGTCTCTCGATGTGCAAAACTGATAGAGACATACCCCAAGCGACTTCCAGCTGTAATCGCAGCAAAAGGTGGCGCTACAAAGTATTAACTTAAGGGGGCTGAATAATTCTGCACGCCCAATTTTTCAGTTTTTGATTTGTTAAAAAAGTTTGAAATATCCAATAAATGTCGTTCCACTTCATGATTGTGTCCCACTTGTTGTTGATTCTTCACAAAAAAATACAGTTTTATATCTTTATGTTTGAAGCCTGGAATGTGGCAAAAGGTCGCAAAGTTCAAGGGGGCCGAATACTTTCGCAAGGCACTGTATGTAAAAAAAAAACATGAAAGGAAGTCCCAGTTCATTAGAGTTAACTGCACCTCAGAAATTGCAGCCCGAGGGTGGAGCTAGCATGTTGGAGTGAACGGCTGTGCGTGAGAGGCTCCTGCAACTTTTTGCGAAATAATCTAATTTAACCTACTTTATGGCACTTTTTACAACAAACGTTTCTTTCTAATACAAGATTGTAACTTTTTATATGAAAATGCCGAGTAATTTTACATTTACATTTAAGTCATTTAGCAGACACTCTTATCCAGAGCGACTTACAAATTGGTGCATTCACCTTATGACATTAGTGCATCTAAATCTTTTAAGGGGGGGGGGGGGTGCGAGGGATTACTTTATCCTATCCTAGGTATTCCTTAAAGAGGTGGGGTTTCAGGTGTCTCCGGAAGGTGGTGATTGACTCCGCTGTCCTGGCGTCGTGAGGGAGTTTGTTCCACCATTGGGGGGCCAGAGCAGCGAACAGTTTTGACTGGGCTGAGCGGGAACTGTACTTCCTCAGTGGTAGGGAGGCGAGCAGGCCAGAGTAATAAGCGACCAAAGGACAATAAATCCACAGCGGAGGCCTACTCCCCACTAAACAACGAGACAGACATGGCGGGAGGCACATGCAACAACGTGACACTTACAGAACTTACCCAGGCTTTGGGGGAGCTACGTGTTGCTATAGCTGAGGATTTTAAGGCCACTATTGCTGAGCTGGACACCAAAATCGAGAGCGTCATTCGAATGGTCGCTTCGCATGGCCAGAGTATTGTGGACCTTGAGAAAGCTTCTGAATTCAACGCTGGTAGGATCGACGAGTTAGAGAAGCTATGCACGTCATTGCAGGATACTGTGCAGAGGCTTTCTGTGAAAGTGGTGGACCTGGAGGGCCGATCCAGACGTAATAACCTGTGCATTGTTGTTAAAGGATGCAATGGGATCGGATGTTTTGGATTCGGATCCCCAGCTGGACCGCGCACATCGCTCCCTTGTCCCAGTGCCTGGACCGGGCCAACGTCCTCGCCCAGTAATAATCTGTTGTCACAGTTTCAAGACCAAGGATCTTATCCTGCGTGAAGCTCGAATGAGGGGCAACCTGTCACATAAAGGGCATCCATTCCGTGTCTATGAGGATTATGCGCCCGATGTGGCAAAGCATCGTGCCGACTACAGAGATGTCATGACCAAACTCTACAAACTCCATCTTCGCCCAGCCTTACTAATCCCTGCAAGACTAAGAATTACCCCGCCTTCCGGTGAGAAGATTTGGCTCTCCTCGGTTTTGGACGCAGAGAGATATACACCAATCCCCCGTACAGGTTAGAGTGCCTTGTTAGTGCGTGTTAGGGTCTGCTCATGGACTCGAATCCATACTATACCATATTGGGTGAAAACGTATTAAACGGGCTCAACAAGGGCTACCGAGCATGTAAGACGCTGAGCAGACCAATGGATGGCGGTCAGAGCTCTCATTTAACGTTAAATTCACTTTCATCCCGGCTGTGCTCAGCGATGCATATTTTTTACTTCCAGGTTTGATCACTGACACCTTCGGATGGATATACTTATATTCCCCCACTTTTGTTTTGTTTCGTTATTTATTTTACAATCCTTACATCACTCTTACTACCATACCATTTATTTATTGCTTGCAGGGGACTGGGGGTGATGGTTGGGAGGGGGCAGATGCCTGGTTAGCAAGTTGATGTTTTGTTCCGTTCTGCCTTTGTCTGGCCGTGGGCCTCTCTCCCGACTAGAGTCCCACCAGCCCTCTGTAGTGCTTATGTATGTGTAGGTGTGCGTAAATATAATTACTATTTGTACTTTATTACTATTTTCTCTTAGCATTTTAGTATTATGTATGTGTATGTATATTTTAAATCAGTGTAGATTGTTATCCTGGGGTATGAATGTTTGTATGTGTATGTGTGCATATGGATGTATATACATATTCTTTAAATATATATTTTTATATATGATTTTTTTGTGTGGGTATGTATACATACATGTATATGTATGGATGTGTGTGTATGTGTGTATGTATATATATGTATATATAGGTATGTGTATGTGTGTATGTATGTATATATTTGTGTGTGTGTGTGTGTGTATGTGTGTATGTATTTGTGTATGTATGTATATATATATATATATATATATATTATATATATATATATATGTATGTGTGTTTGTGTATGTATGTATGTGTATATATATATATATATATATATATATATATATATATATATATATAAAAGGTATATATTTTTACTTATTTTTTATTAAACATGTTTTTTTTATGGGGGGAACGTTTAATTTAACAAATCCTTGTTCCGATCTCCTGACCCACAGTATGTAAAGGTACGGCTGACTATGTCGGTTGCGGATGGTTTATTTTTTGACCGGCAGTGCTTAGCAATATTATCTTGAGGCTATATCTTGCTTATCTCCGGGATTGACCCAGGATGACGCTTAAATGGGCAATATGTTTAAGTTGCAACTTATTCGGTTTAGGTTTATTAGATGCTAACTGAACACTTAACTCGCGGGAGCCTCCTCAGTTCATATGTTAGTAGAAGTTCTAGGATAGTGAGAGGTGAACGTATAGTTGGGATTTTATTTTTGTTTTACCTCTTGTTCGAGGTCGCGCCGTGCTTTTTTGGCATCGGCCAGACAATGTGTTTATTATTTTTATGTTTCCTTTTTTTTCTCTCCTGTTTGTACATGCCTGTTAAATGTGGGTTGATGGGGGGGGGGTAAGTGTTGGGGAAATTAGGGGAACAGGGTGGGAAGTAAAGGTGCTTGCAGGGGGGGAGGGGTGGGTTGGATACTGCTCGGGTGTAGGTGCTACATATGCTGATCGTGATGGTTTGGTGCGCTTTCTTACCTTTTTATCAAGTTTACATGGTATGCAGGCCACCATAGGAACTACAAACGAGAGGAGGGCGGGGCTTACATTCACTTCCTGGAATGTCAAGGGTTTAAACAAACCAATTAAGAGGGGCAAGGTCCTAGCCCACTTGAAAGCACTCTCGTCTGATATTATATTTTTGCAAGAAACCCATCTGAAGAATAACTCTCATAGCAGACTTAAGTGTAGGTGGGTGGGGCAAGTGTATCACTCTAACTTCTCTGCCAAAACGAGAGGCACAGCGATTCTGGTATGGAAAGGAATTCCCTTTCTACATAAAACCACTATTGCGGATAAAGAGGGTCGGTATGTGATCGCAATAGGAGAAATCCACTCTACCTCAGTAACTCTACTAAATATCTATGGGCCAAACATTGACAACCCCTCTTTTTTCAAAAGAGTCCTTGCCCTGATTCCAGATATCTCCCATACTAACCTGGTCATTGGAGGGGACCTTAACTGTGTGCTAGACCAATATTTGGATAGATCCTCTACCCGGCGAACCCCTACCTCCTATTCAAGCGAATTCTTGAATACCTACATAAAATATTCAAACTTATTTGATATATGGAGGATCGCTAACCCTACGGGTAGGGAATACTCCTTTTACTCTCATGTTCACAAGGTTTATACTCGAATTTACTACTTTTTGTTGGATGCTAGACTACTCCCCTATACCTGTAATGTGAGGTAACATGATATTATAATCTCGGACCACAGTCCACTCACCTTCTCCCTGAGATTGGGTGACATTGTACCAAACGAGAGGTTCTGGAGGTTGAATCCTCAGCTCCTCACATAACCAACATTCTGTGAATATCTTAAAGACCAAATTACATTTTTCTTTGATACCAACGACAACACAGAGACCTCCCCAGCATTATTGTGGGAAACACTGAAGGCTTATCTGAGAGGCTGTATCATCTCCTTTCAGGCTGCCAGGAGTAGGCAAAACAGAGGAAAACTGGAAGAACTAGAGGGACAAATTCACTTACTGGATAGGGAGAATGCTAGCCACCCATCTATGGAGAAACATAAAAAAAATTACCTCTTTAAAATTGGAATATATTCAGATTCTCTCAGCTAAAATTGCTAAATCTTTTCTCTATGCCAAGCAAAAATATTTTGAGTTTGGTGACAAACCACACAAATTACTCGCCAGACAACTTCGAAAAAATGTGAGTGACCGAATGATTCACAGGGTTAAATCTGCATCTGGGGAATTACTCTCTTCCCCCAAAGACATCAATGACAGATTTGACAGTTTTATGAGACTCTATATACATCTAAAGCGGATCCTAACCCCTTAATTATGCAAACATTTTTGGAGGACTGTAGTCTTCCTGCCCTGAACCAGGAAGATTCTAACTTCCTGAATAAGGAAATATCTCTTGATGAAATTCGAGAAACAATTAAATCTCTAAAGAGTGGCAAGACCCCGGGCCCAGATGGATACCCTGGTGAATTCTATAAAACATTCAGCAACATGCTCTCCCCCTATCTGCACAAAATGTTGATTCAGGCCAATGAGGATGGAGCTCTCCCTTCTACTTTGGACGAAGCGTTCATTACAGTTATACATAAGAAGGGTAAAGATCCAGAAGAGGTAGGGTCATACAGACCAATATCTCTCCTTAATACAGACCAAAAGATTTTAGCAAAAACTCTGGCTAACAGGCTTAGCACTTTAATTGGCAAATTGGTCCATTCGGATCAGACCAGCTTTATCCCTAACAGAAACTCATTCTTCAATCTCAGGCGCCTCTTCAATATTATGTATTCTCAGAGGTTACCCAACGTGGACCTTGCTGTCATATCTCTTGACGCCGAAAAGGCCTTTGACCAAGTTGAGTGGCCCTATCTATTCAAGGTCCTACAGAAATTTAATATTGGAGATAGGTTCATAAATTGGATCCAGCTTTTATATAGGAACCCCTGTGCCAGAATACTCACTAACCAATCATTGTCGCCCCGATTTAACCTCAACAGGGGGACAAGGCAGGGTTGTGCGCTGTCGCCTATGCTCCTCGCCCTAATTATTCAACCGCTCGCTCAGACGATTAGATCTCATGCAGCAATACACGGCTATAATACTAAAGATACTCTAAATAAGATCTCCCTATACGCAGATGACATCCTCCTCTATGTAACAGAACCCCAGGCTAGTATCCCAGCTATTCTTGATGTGATCAACTTGTTTGGTACCTTCTCGGGATACAGAATAAATTGGAACAAGAGTGAATTAATGCCCATACGGTCGCAAAATACCTCCTGGCTAGAACATCTCCCATTTAAGTTATCTTCAGAAAAATTTACCTACCTAGGAATTGTAGTTACCAAACAATACTCCTTACTATTTAAAGAGAATTTCCCCTCTCTGATACAAAAACTCAAAGCAAACATACTATTTTGGAGAACTCTCCCAATTTCTCTGCTCGGAAGAATCAATGCCATTAAAATGGTCTTCCTCCCACAACTGCTCTACCTATATCAGAACATCCCAGTATTCATACCTAAATCCTTTCATAAACAACTGGACTCAATTATCAATCCTTTCATCTGGGATTATAAAACACACAGGATAGGTAAAAAACACCTCTGTAAATCCAAGATGGAAGGAGGATTGTCTCTCCCAAATTTTATATTTTATTACTGGGCCGCTAACCTCCGCATTGTTACGTTTCTGTTGGATGACGTACTCCCGGCATCCAGCTGGCTTAGTATGGAGCGTGAGGAGTGTCACCCCTTCTCTATTGGCGCTGTGATTTTGTCGCCTGTCAATCTGGAGATGTCACTTTATTGTAACAATCCTATAATACATAGCACAGTCCGAATCTGGAAGCAAATTAAAGTCCACTTTGAGCTCAGACCAATGTCATTCATGCTCCCTGTCGCCAGGAATCCCTCCTTTGCCCCTTCTAACCTTGATAACACCTTTGAGCGATGGGGAGAGTTGGGGATAAGTACCATAGGGGATTTATACATAGAAGGGACCTTTGCTTCCTTTGAGCTGCTGAGGGAAACTTATAATCTTCCCAGAAGTAATTTTTTCAGATACCTACAAATTAGAGACTACGTTAGAAAACACCTCCCAACATTTGGGAATGCTAAACCTTCCATGTTTGACGGATGCATAAAAATATGCCCCACCTCAGATAAACTGATATCGTGTCTATATGATGCTTTTCAATCTGTTAGCACACCTTCTACTGATGCCATCAAGGCAAAATGGGAGGAAGAACTAGGGACTGACATCTCAGTGGCAGACTGGGAAGAGAGCTTGGAGTATATCCACACATGCTCCATTAATTCCAGACATCGTCTCATACAATTCAAGGTATTACACAGATTACACTATTCCAAAACTAAACTGCATAGGATATTTCCTAACACATCCCCTACATGTGATAAATGTCAGGCTATGCAGGGTACACTACTCCACTGCTTTGCCCTATGCTCTAGCTTGCATGGTTATTGGTGTGGAATTTTTAGGATCCTCTCTGAAGTTTTGGAGACTTCAATAGATCCAGACCCGCTTCTGATAATCCTGGGAGTATCTGAGTCCCTAAACGGATTAACCAACCCCAAAAACAACTAATCTCGTATGGTCTCATCTCGGCAAAAAAACGAATCTTGTTGTTTTGGAAAAGGAGGGAAGCGCCCTCTACCAAATTATGGCTCAGTGAATTGGCAAACACTGTACACTTAGAAAGAATTAGATATATTCTGAACAATAAATTATCAACATTTGATAAAATCTGGCAGCCTTTCCTCTCCTACTTGGACGAGTCGGCGCTGTGAATTTGTACTTATTAACGCACTCTCAATTGTAATATTTTAATCTACCTTTGGGCAGCGTGTGCTGGCCCTACCACCCGAGCAGTTGGGAGGGGGGTGGGAATAGGGGATGGGGGGGATAGGGGGGACATCTTCCCTCTTTCTTTCTACGTGTCCTTGTTTTGTATGTCGTGTTTTGTATTATTTGTTCTGCACCCAGAACTCTGGGTCTTGTTGTTCCTGTATGCTCTTTTATGTTTAGATAAGAATTGTATACCTGTCATGTATACCTATACACCATTCTTGTGTGTGTTTAATAAAAATATTTGAAACAAAAAAAGAAATTGCAGCCCAAATAAATGCTTCACAGAGTTAATGTAACAGACACATCTCAACATCAACTGTTCAGAGGAGACTGTGTGAATCAGGCCTTCATGGTTGAATTGCTGCAAAGAAACCACTCCAAAAGGACACCAATATGAAGAAGAGACTTGCTTGGGCCAAGAAACACGAGCAATGGACATTCAACCGGTGGAAATCTGTCCTTTGGTCTGATGAGTCCAAATTTGAGATGTTTGGTTCCAACCGAAGTGTTATTGTGAGATGCAGAGTAGATGAACCAATTATCTCTGCATGTGTGGTTCCCACCGTGAAGCATGGAGGAGGAGGTGTGATGGCGTGGGGGTGCTTTGCTGGTGACACTGTCTGAATTATTTAGAAATGAAGTCACACATATCCAGCATGGCTACCACAGCATTCTGCAGAGATACACCTTCCCATCTAGTTTGCGCTTAGTGGGACTATAATTTCATTTTCAACAGGACAATGACCCTCTAGGCTGTGTAAGGGCTATTTGACCAAGAAGGATAGTGATGGAGTGCTGCATCAGATGACCTGGCCTCCATAATCACCGAACTTCAACCCAATTGAGATGGTTTGGGATGAGTTGGACTGCAGAGTGAAGGAAAAGCAGCCAACAATTGCTCAGCATATGTGGGAACTCCTTCAAGACTTTTGGAAAAGTATTCCAGGTGAAGCCTCTTCTCTAGCCTGTCAACTATGTGTCTGTCTATCCCTGTTCTCTCCTCTCTGCACAGACCATACAAACGCTCCACACCGCATGGCCGCGGCCACCCTAATCTGGTGGTCCCAGCGTGCACGACCCACGTGGAGTTCCAGGTCTCCGGTAGCCTCTGGAACTGCCGATCTGCGGCCAACAAGGCAGAGTTCATCTCAGCCTATGCCTCCCTCCAGTCCCTCGACTTCTTGGCTCTGACGGAAACATGGATCACCACAGACAACACCGCTACTCCTACTGCTCTCTCTTCGTCCGCCCACGTGCTCTCGCACACCCCGAGAGCTTCTGGTCAGCGGGGTGGTGGCACCGGGATCCTCATCTCTCCCAAGTGGTCATTCTCTCTTTCTCCCCTTACCCATCTGTCTATCGCCTCCTTTGAATTCCATGCTGTCACAGTTACCAGCCCTTTCAAGCTTAACATCCTTATCATTTATCGCCCTCCAGGTTCCCTCGGAGAGTTCATCAATGAGCTTGATGCCTTGATAAGCTCCTTTCCTGAGGACGGCTCACCTCTCACAGTTCTGGGCGACTTTAACCTCCCCACGTCTACCTTTGACTCATTCCTCTCTGCCTCCTTCTTTCCACTCCTCTCCTCTTTTGACCTCACCCTCTCACCTTCCCCCCCTACTCACAAGGCAGGCAATACGCTCGACCTCATCTTTACTAGATGCTGTTCCTCCACTAACCTCATTGCAACTCCCCTCCAAGTCTCCGACCACTACCTTGTATCCTTTTCCCTCTCGCTCTCATCCAACACTTCCCACACTGCCCCTACTCGGATGGTATCGCGCCGTCCCAACCTTCGCTCTCTCTCCCCCGCTACTCTCTCCTCTTCCATCCTATCATCTCTTCCCTCTGCTCAAACCTTCTCCAACCTATCTCCTGATTCTGCCTCCTCAACCCTCCTCTCCTCCCTTTCTGCATCCTTTGACTCTCTATGTCCCCTATCCTCCAGGCCGGCTCGGTCCTCCCTCCCGCTCCGTGGCTCGACGACTCATTGCGAGCTCACAGAACAGGGCTCCGGGCAGCCGAGCGGAAATGGAGGAAAACTCGCCTCCCTGCGGACCTGGCATCCTTTCACTCCCTCCTCTCTACATTTTCCTCCTCTGTCTCTGCTGCTAAAGCCACTTTCTACCACTCTAAATTCCAAGCATCTGCCTCTAACCCTAGGAAGCTCTTTGCCACCTTCTCCTCCCTCTTGAATCCTCCTCCCCCTCCCCCTCCTCCCTCTCTGCAGATGACTTCGTCAACCATTTTGAAAAGAAGGTCGACGACATCCGATCCTCGTTTGCTAAGTCAAACGACACCGCTGGTTCTGCTCACACTGCCCTACCCTGTGCTCTGACCTCTTTCTCCCCTCTCTCTCCAGATGACATCTCGCGTCTTGTGACGGCCGGCCGCCCAACAACCTGCCCGCTTGACCCTATCCCCTCCTCTCTTCTCCAGACCATCTCCGGTGACCTTCTCCCTTACCTCACCTCGCTCATCAACTCATCCCTGACCGCTGGCTACGTCCCTCCTGTCTTCAAGAGAGCGAGAGTTGCACCCCTTCTGAAAAAACCTACACTCGATCCCTCCGATGTCAACAACTACAGACCAGTATCCCTTCTTTCTTTTCTCTCCAAAACTCTTGAACGTGCCGTCCTTGGCCAGCTCTCCCGCTATCTCTCTCAGAATGACCTTCTTGATCCAAATCAGTCAGGTTTCAAGACTAGTCATTCAACTGAGACTGCTCTTCTCTGTATCACGGAGGCCCTCCGCACTGCTAAAGCTAACTCTCTCCTCTGCTCTCATCCTTCTAGACCTATCGGCTGCCTTCGATACTGTGAACCATCAGATCCTCCTCTCCACCCTCTCCGAGTTGGGCATCTCCGGCGCGGCCCACTTGATTGCGTCCTACCTGACAGGTCGCTCCTACCAGGTGGCGTGGCGAGAATCCGTCTCCTCACCACGTGCTCTCACCACTGGTGTCCCCCAGGGCTCTGTTCTAGGCCCTCACCTATTCTCGCTATACACCAAGTCACTTGGCTCTGTCATAACCTCACATGGTCTCTCCTATCATTGCTATGCAGACAACACACAATTAATCTTCTCCTTTCCCCTTCTGACGACCAGGTGGCGAATCGCATCTCTGCATGTCTGGCAGACATATCAGTGTGGATGACGGATCATCACCTCAAGCTGAACCTCGGCAAGACGGAGCTGCTCTTCCTCCCGGGGAAGGACTGCCCGTTCCATGATCTCGCCATCACGGTTGACAACTCCATTGTGTCCTCGTCCCAGAGCGCTAAGAACCTTGGCGTGATCCTGGACAACACCCTGTCGTTCTCAAATAACATCAAGGCGGTGGCCCGTTCCTGTAGGTTCATGCTCTACAACATCCGCAGAGTACGACCCTGCCTCACACAGGAAGCGGCGCAGGTCCTAATCCAGGCACTTGTCATCTCCCGTCTGGATTACTGCAACTCGCTGTTGGCTGGGCTCCCTGCCTGTGCCATTAAACCCCTACAACTCATCCAGAACGCCGCAGCCCGTCTGGTGTTCAACCTTCCCAAGTTCTCTCACGTCACCCCGCTCCTCCGCTCTCTCCACTGGCTTCCAGTTGAAGCTCGCATCCGCTACAAGACCATGGTGCTTGCCTACGGAGCTGTGAGGGGAACGGCACCTCAGTACCTCCAGGCTCTGATCAGGCCCTACACCCAAACAAGGGCACTGCGTTCATCCACCTCTGGCCTGCTCGCCTCCCTACCACTGAGGAAGTACAGTTCCCGCTCAGCCCAGTCAAAACTGTTCACTGATCTGGCCCCCCAATGGTGGAACAAACTCCCTCACGACGCCAGGACAGCGGAGTCAATCACCACCTTCCGGAGACACCTGAAACCCCACCTCTTTAAGGAATACCTAGGATAGGATAAAGTAATCCTTCTCCCCCCCCCTTAAAAGACCTAGATGCACTATTGTAAAGTGGCTGTTCCACTGGATGTCATAAGGTGAAAGCACCAATTTGTAAGTCGCTCTGGATAAGAGCGTCTGCTAAATGACTTAAATGTAAATGTAAATGTAAGCTGGTTGAGAGAATGCCAAGAGTGTGCAAATCTGTCATCAAGGCAAAGGGAGGCTACTCTGAAGAATGTAAAATCTAAAATATATTTTCATTTGTTTAACACTTTTTTGGTTACTACACGATTCCATGTGTTATTTCATAGTTTCGATGTCTTCACTATTATTCTACAATGTAAAAAATGGCAAAAAGAAAAACCCTTGAATGAGTAGGTGTGTCTATACCTTTGACGTAAATATTTTTCTGAAACAGCTAAAGCAGAGTCTTAAGGCAATAGCTCTCCACCAAATCAAAGTCTGTCAGATTTTCCACACCTTTTCCACATCAACAGTGATCTAAAGTCAAGCTGTGTCTGTATTCCATGGCATCTGTTGTGTAAATAAATTCAGCAATATGCGTTATGGGAAATCTGCAGACCTCCATCCCAGACAAATGGGGAAGATTGGCACCATCTATCTCCTGTTTATTAGACGGTGAAACTTTGATGGAGAAAGTTGGACATGAAATACTAGAGGGAGTGAGGGTGAACAGAGCAAAGTGAGGACGTGGAAGAGAGAGGACAGAGGTATCGAAGGAGAAAACACATAGATTGATGGATTGCGGTGGAGGATGGGGGAAGAGAGAGGGTGGGATGGGGTAGATACTGGATTTGGGAAAGAGAAGTGAGTGAGAGATAAAATAAGGGCAGAGAGAAAAAGGTTGGCAAATAATGGAAAAGTGGGGTGAGGGGGAGAGATTGGGGGAGAGTGAGATGAGGAGGGTCCTCTCACACACATTGTATTTGTAATTGACAACACACTCACTCTCTCTTTTAAAATAAAATATGTCTAATCTTTTTTGTTTAAACACAGGAACAATGAAAGTTTACCAAACTTGATTAAAAAATTTCACCACTGATTACACTGCCTTAACCAGGACATGCTACGTGAATTGAACCCTAGGAATGTGAAATGGAAATCAGTGACTGGTCTGCTACGCCCTCTGCTGGGATCATACTGGTTAGACTGGTCCAACTGGGCTGTAACACCTGACACTCTGGGATTGGAGAATAGACCATACTACTCGGTGGGAGTAATCTGACCATATCTGGGAATACCTGGAACTGTGGCTGGTAGTTTGCTTCTCAGATTGAGTTGGGAGGGATGTGAGGGAGGGAGGTTTCTATCCCCCCTTCCTATATTGTTTTGGCATGGGGACTCTTGCACCCCACCCCACCCCTTCCCCCTGTACCCCTGTCCCCCCTTCTTCAGTCTTAAAAGGCAATCAAAAGGATTCTTGGGATCAATCGGCTGATTGCCGGATGCTCCTGACCAACCAGGTGCTATTTAGACTGTCTGCTGAGTACTTAACCAAGTGATGCCCTCCACCAATGAGGAGCGGCTTAAGGCTGGTGTTAATTTGAATAGATGTTTTAGTTTTAGCGCAGTTAACAGGCTTAACACTTGATTTGTAACATATCTAAACATCTCAAAAGTCATTTGGCAAAAATGACAAACGTCAATATTTTCAAATCTGCCTATTTCTAAGTACTAATCTCCCTTTCTATTTAAAACAATACCCTCACCTGTGTGCAGCACTGATCTGACTGATCCTCTTTGGGGTAGGTGGGACGCTAGTGAAATTGCAGAGCGCGAAATAAAAATGAGTTATATTAAACATTCATGAAAATACAAGTATTATACATCAGTTAAAAGCTTAACTTCTTGTTAATCCAGCCGCTTTGTCAGATTTCAAAAAGGCTTTATGGCGAAAGCACACCATGTGATTATCTGAAGACAGCGTCCAGCACACAAGTATTACTAACATTTTACAACCAAGCAGAAGCGTCACGAAAGTCAGAAATGGCGATAAAATAAATCACTTATCCTTGAAGATCTTCTTCTGGTGGCAATGCCAAGGGTCCCAGCTACACAATGAGTGTTTTGTTTGATAAAATCCATGTTTATATCTGTTAGAGGAAATTATAGTTGTAATGATTAATTATGTATACATTTTTGATTAGAACCATTTATTCTAATACTATTATGTTGTGGTATGAAAGGTATGGGTTCTTGGTTAAGCTGTTACTGAAAATGTAAGTAAAAACAAATTAATTGTCTGTACCTTGCGGGTTTAAGGGGGAGAGAGGATATAGCTTTTCAGACAGATAAGAATGTTTGGTTTGTGTTCCATTAGTGGAGAAGATATATTTTAGACAGATTGGAATGTCTGGTTTATGAGGGGAGTAGAAAACATCTCAGAACCTAAAGACACTGGGCTATTGTGAGAATCAGAGAGAGTGTGGGAAACTGATGATGTCATTTTCAGTTTATAACCTGTGGAAATATGTGTATGTGGTCAGTACTCACTTGAATTAAACGCTGTTTACCTGGCTTTTAAGACTGGTCTCGATCTACTTCATGCATAATTAATGAACTTACACCTCATTAATGAACTACAAACGAGTGCGAATTTGGTTTTGGCTACAAAATACATAGGAATTTGGAATTCCTCTATCAATTGGTCCTTCGATGCCGGATCTAAATACCTCTCCCTGTTGTCTGGAGGTAGTACGCTGAAAATCGTGCACGGACGAGTTTGACTCGTTTTACTAAAGACCTGACCTCTGAATTGAGGTTAAAATTCAGGCCTGCGTATTATCACGGACACAGGGAGGGTGACTAGATACAACGAACAGTGCTTATCCCAGTCGGCAGCAGGTAAAGTAGCCTTTATTCTCGAATTTGGGAGGGATTATTTAGGATATTTATTGATTAAAATGTTATGAAGGAGTTGAATTTGATCAATAATAGGTGCTTGAATATTCTGAACAAATAAAATGGGTTTCTACCGGGGTTATTAACCAGGATATCGATAAAAAGGAAGCAGGTCCGAAATTGACCTGTGGTAAGGTTCGCTACCATCAAATAAACTAGAGCTTAATAAAGCCTGGTCTTGCAAGCCAGAAGGTTATTAAGGAGTGATATAGTACGCATTGGAGAATTAGGACGCTTGTTCTGTACAAATAGGATGGCCAATAATTCAATAAACATACCTAAATAAAGTTTTTACCTAATAGTCTATCTGTATATGGGAAGTAGTCTGACTGTGAAAAGTAGCAGATAGATATATTAAAACAGGTGAGGATAAATTAGGCTTGGTGAGAAGGCAGGGTAATTCTTGGCGAACAGAATAATTGAACCTGTACAATGCTGAAAGAAATTAATATCAAATGATAAGTGATTAGTCTAGAGTAGTGAGATTTGAGACATTAACATTGAAAGTCCCAAAAGGAATATCCTATGGGTGAAATGTGATGTCCGATCAAAAGTCTTCTATGGACGCGGTTCACAGGATGGAAAATACATACTGATTATTTTTAAAGGAACACACACATAGGCAGACAGAAAAGTACTAAGTAACTAAGTAACGGCAAATTACAAATTAATGGAACTACACGCACATAGAATTAAAAATTATATAGAAAGGCATCTAGATTTCGGAGTAACAAATACAGATAACTGTAAAAATGGGTATATTTGCGGAGAGTCTCAGTCAATTCCATTGCGCTAGTAGGATAGTGGTGAGCGCAGCAGTCTCACCAACGACAATCCACGGTTCGGTTCCCAGCCGAGGCGGCTAACTAAAACTAACTAAAACTGATATTAGAGTGAAATTGACCTATTTGCATGTTTTGCCTGAAAAATACGGTCGTAAAAGATATGAAATGAAATGAAATGTTTATTATGTGTTTTAGATTGAATACATTTTGTAAAAAAAAAGAAAAGAAGGCATTAAAAATAATGGCGAGACAATTTCGATGAAAAACGCTATTTTGCCCAAAATGATCTGGTGGAATAATGTATTGAGATGGGAGTCGTATTTAAATAAATGTATCATAGAAGAGAAAGTTACCTAAGGTTAAATGTAGGGAATAACGGAGAGATACGATACAATTTCGGGCTATCCGGACGTTATAGCTATTTATGAATCGACTGACATATGATAAATTTAGCACAAAACATGGTACGTTTAAATGTTAGAGTATGGTAAACTGAGAAGTTTGGGTTGGGGTTACGTTGATGATTAGAATTTAAAACTGAACGCAATCTGAATAGGGAATAAATATATTTTACAGAGGCAGGCAGATGTGTGATGACGTTGCACGTTTAGCAACAGCGTTGCTCAAATTTAAACCGAGAAAAGGGGTTGTAGCATTTAGAGGAAAAATGCGTGCATTATAGCTTAGAGTACTTTTCAAAAGCGGCCAGAAGTCACAGATACATTTCATTTAAAAAAGGAGAAGTATCGTAAAGATGCACACAGCTTGCAACGGAAGCGCCAAGCACTAAATGGGCTATATAGTGCAACGCTTTGGACTATAAAATATTTAAGAATAGTTTAATCGTAAAAAGTTGTGATTGTTTTTCCGAGTATTGATTTTTGGTTAGGTAACGCCTGGGAATTCGAACTAGAAGTTAAAGTATAAAAAAAAACTATCTATTTTCTCTGTTTCTCTTTACGGGGAAAAATAATGACTTATCTTAAAGGGACAGTGCACGTCAATCACAGTGGTTTGAGTGTATGACAGTGGAAAAAATATTGTGGGACGACAAATTGAAGATAGACTGAATAAGTTACATGAAACATCAAGAGATTTAAAACAAACGATGTGAAGGGAGCAAAATGGATTCTAAATGATAACAAAGGGACAATTACGATTTATGCCCATCGAAAGGTTTTTATGAAATTAGCGAATTTAGAGATGTTGGTTGGGGTGGTAAATTATAACTGAGGATTTGAACAGATGTGATAAATTAGGTTTGGTTAATCGAACAAGAATTATTTACAATTAGTTTGAAGTCACTACGAATTGGCAGGTTGAGCGCTTGATGATGACGTCACTAGCGAGGCACTTTTGTCACCAGGGACTGGGGATAATGGAGCAAATCGTATGGCTGTTAGTGTGTGTATCGAGGTTTCGAGTAACTTTTCAGAAGTTGATATAAATTGCAAAATACATTTTTAACAGTAATTTGAGAGTTGCCAGGATGTCAGGAAAGATGCTAAAAACGATCAGCTGATACCTAGGTAGGCATCAAGGTTTGTGGCGTTGGTTTGGGTTGAACCATGTTAGAGAGGGAGACTGGATGTATGATTCGTAAAACATCGTGGTAATGGATTCCATGGTTGAAATTCCAGGGTTGATTGTTTACGTAACACCAGTGAATTTGAGCACTTTCAATTGTGTGGAACCATGTTAGGTATTTAAAGTTGAAAAGCAACCTCTATAGAAAAACATAACGGCATATGTTTCGGGAAATTAGCTAGGTTGAATTTGGTTATTCGAGCTTTTCCCCTGATACGTAGACATCCGTAACAGGGGCAAGTGGGTTTTTTTTTTACTTGACGATCTAACAGATGTAAACGTGAGTCTCTGAGTAAGTTTGCCATCTGAAGCATTATAGTAGTGAGTTTCCGTATAGTTTGTTTTTTTGCTGGTAAAAGTGTTTTGTTTATTTGTTTACTGGTTATGGTCAATTTTAGGGGTTGATTTAACTTAGTCGAACATTGTGTTCTGGCGGGTTTAGGTAGAACTCTTTGTTCCGGGACGGATGGGAGTTACCCAAAATAAGTAAATTAAAGGAGCCATGAGAGAATGCGAATACATATTTATTAAATATCGGGGATTAAATTACGGATTCCTTACACTGTGAAATGTACGACATTTGCGGCAGAGGGAACAAGTAATGCATTGGATAATAATGTTATCGGGTTAATTGTATCTAAAGGTAGCATGTTCATTTAAGTAAACATATCCGTAGACGATGTTTAAAACTTAAGATTAATGATTTGAGTCAAAGGGGAATTATCATTAGGTTTTAGTTATAGTTCACTTATTGAGTTTCTGATTCGAGGTAGCATAGTGAATGATAGTTAGGTGTGTGGTCTCACTTTTAGGAGCCTCCTGGGATTATAATTTTGGGGAGAGTGGGGGAGAGAGCAGCCATAAACGACCAAATTGAAAAAGGTCTGCAAATATATACACATAAAACAATTGTTAGAACTATTTGTTTTAGTGCAAGGGTATTTTAAAGAGGCACGCTCACATATGGAACCTTATGAGATGTTATTTTATGGGTTTTAATTACACAGGTGACTATTTCTATTGTAAGGATAAAGGGTTCTTTATGTCTAATATGGTATGATCTTTTGACCTTATCGTGACTGTCTTCTGAGGTCTGATCAGCCTCAGTGGAGAGTCTTTTGTATAATGAATGGGGTCATATTGAGTTACTAGTTTTAAGGTAAATTCATTAGAAATTAAGCAGTTTTGGTTGAGGGGTTAGAATTACTGTTTGAACCGCAAATGAGAAAGTGGTTCAGGATTCTTTCTTATAACATTAGCTGTGAAGTTTTTTGAATGGGCTATTAGTGATTTGGTATTGTAACAGAGAGAAAGTCATATTTATCATTGAGAATAAATAGGGGAAGATAACATATTTTGAGCCAACAGGGCAGGGAAGAAATTGAGATATTTTTGTTTGGTTTTAACACCTGTGTACAGGAGTGCCAAAAGACGGGGGACATTACCTGTGTAATGGGGGAGGGTGTCCGTATGGGGATTACATGATAACCAACTTGGGACAGTTCTGGGATTGGAGAAGAGGATATCCTTATAGCATAGGGGATCCCACAAAGGTGGATAGGTTTTCCATGATATGGGGGAAACCTGGGAGCACTGTTGAACTTTGTAAAGGTGATGAAATCCTACTAACCATCAAAACTATTAAGCTCTCTGATGCAGGCACTTACACCCTCGGACTACAAAGGACCGGGACAGACACGATGGGTGTGTTTTCTATTAAGGTACTGCCAAAACCAGAGGTCCCAGACGAACCAGGGCCAGACACACTCCTCTACCACCCCTGGACCGAACCTGCCACCACTGTGTTAAAAATCCCATTCAGGTAATTAATGTTAGACTATTCAGCTATTGATCAATTAGGCACGGAGACTGGTTTTGATGGTAGGGACAATTTGTGGCTGTCTTATACAGAATAGACTTGCTTTGGACATGCATCTTGCCAGTCAGGGGGGCGTCTGCAAGATGTTCGGTGAACAATGTTGCACGTATATTCCTAATAACACCAGTCCAGATGGTAGTATATCTAAGGCCCTTAATGTTAAGGCTACCCCAGAATACTGCCCCTTCTGGAGGAATTCGGCACCCATATAAACCATGATACATTTTTGTCAAAAGTTGCTAATATATGCAATTAAAAATTGTTATCGAATAGGAAACACTCTAAAGCTTATAAAACCGTTTAAATTTTGTCTCTAGCTAAAGCAGAAGTCTCAGGGCATGCATTCTCCCAAAGTCTCTCTTGTAATGGGAAAAGTTGCCATCACTTTGACGTCACTGTTTACACACTTCCCAAAGAGCTATAACCATGGAAACACGTTCTATGTCTTCAGCGTGAAGCCTGCTTTCGATGAGGCCTGTAACTGCGAGAATCACGTGCTCACGAGACGTTCAGCGTGACCAAACGTCCCGGTGACGCACAAAAAGTTTCACCAATGGGAGATTGAAGATTTTCTCTCTTTCTCCCAGGACAGACTGAACAACGTGTGCTAATCTGTTCGCCCTCACGATTGCTGTAGACCTTTATAACATGCTAAGGCTTAATTATAAACATAGTTTGACAAGTTTACTCGAAATATAATGTATACTTTCGACGTTTTGGTGCGCAGCCACTTGAAATTTGCATACATTTCGACCGAAAAGTGTCTAGTTTGAGAACGGAAAGACACAGAGTTGCAAACTGAACGCTAACTTGGTGAGTATTAACCCTTCCACGTCTTCTGAAGCAAGAACAGCCATGGTAAGGGAATATTTACGTCTTCATTTTGGGTTTCTGCCGACTCCATGATAGAGGAGTCAGCATGCTAAATGAGAGCGCCGACTCTCTATTATAGCCTAGTAAACGCCAAATGTAACGTTAAAAATAATTGTAACATAGCAATTGCATTTAGAAGAAGTTTATCTTGCCATACATATGTAAAACATGCATATTTAGTCAAAGTTTATGATGTGTATTCCTTGTTAGCTGACGTTATCTGCCGGAGCTATTTATTTCTCCTGACATTGCAGTAGCATTTTTTGAACGATGCATAATTGTAAACAGAGATTTATGGATATATATTGCATATTATTGAAAAAAAAATGAATGTACTGTGTAACATGTTATATTACTGTCATCTGATGAAGATTTCAAAAGGTTAGTGAAATGATTTTTCTTTTAATCCTGCGTTTGTTGATTGCATATTTTTTCCTACTTGGCTAAGCTAATGAAGTATGTATGCAGTGGTGGTTGGACATAAATATGTGCTATGTTTTCGCCGTAAAACATTTTAGAAATCTGACTTGCTGGGTAGATAAATAACTTCTTTATCTTTCATTTGAGCCATTTTTCAAGCGATTCTGTGGAGGTTAAATATTTTTAGGATTATTTCTTGCGTTCCCTGCGCCACATTACAGCTCAGGGGGGGTGGGGTGAGTTCCCAAAGGGGAACTAGTAGCTCTAACAGGGCTTGATGCACTATCTGCTGAGATGAGGACCATGGCGGGGGTGGAGGAGTCTGGACTGTTCTCTTGGTTGGGAGCCTGGTTAGGTAAGTACACTGGTATGGTGGTTACTGGATTTCTGACCCTAATTATTGTATTTTTGTTATTGATGTGTTGTGCTGCTTGCATCATACCGTGTTTTAAGAAGTCTGTTACAGATGTGGTGAAGGCTTCAGGCATGATGCCTTTGCTTGATGCTCCAGTTGGAGATGCTGATACTGAAGCATGCTTTCAGGGGAGGATGAGACTGACTGAGGATGACCCATGTAGGTTTGTTCTCCCTGTCGTGAAGGGTGGCATGGTGCCCACCTGGTGCAGGATATGAGTAGCTGAGAGGACCAGATGGGTAATAATAATGCTTTGTTCTGCTTTACTCTGTTTTCCATGACCAAAGTTTTATTCCACACTTTGCAACACATATTAAATCCATGTTATTGTCAGATAGAATACTGAGGGTCCCCAAGGAGAGGGCTTGTTAGTGTAGGAAGGATTTTTAATATGGTTAGCATTTATTAGACCTTGACTGATTATTATAAGTTTTTAAATAGTATTACATTTAACAGGAATATAGGACATCTATGATGATTTAGGATTATTGTTAGGATTAAGATAGATTGATTAAGGAAATGTAAGGACTTTAGAGAAAAGCCGCTCATAGACATGTTTTTTTTCTAAAAGAAAATCCATGAGTTTAGATAAAGCCAAACAGTGAGACATGTAGTTCAAATTTGGAAACATGAGAAACAGAGCCACAGGCATACAGAAGAGCCCTCCCCCGCACTGCAGAGACCTTGAAGGTTGGAGAGCAGAGAGAAGTTTTAGAAGGGGAGCCAGGACGAGCAAAGATAACATAATGTGTAGATAACAGTTACTATGTGGAGACAAAAGCGAGAATTGGACATGTGGAAAATGAAAGGGGCGCTCCTAAATGATAATGTCAGAACAGAAGGATAACATACTAAATCTTACCTAAGTCATTGTTTAAAAATAAGGCAAGGTTGTTACCTGGGCAGAGCCAGGTAACAAAGGGGGGATGGGTAAATGGTGTTCTAGAATGTGACCTACGGGATAATTAACTGATAAAAAAAAAATTGCTAATAAATGAGAAACCGTTTGTTAATCAAACCTGTATGTCCAAGATTTTATGCACTACAGGTGAAATACAGGTGAAGTCACTCAATCCAGTCCCATAGGCCTGTCGGGGGGACCATACCAAGGATTCCTGGTGACAGCTAGCTGAAAGAGCTACCCGGATTCATATCGCACTGCGGGAGGGTAAGGCACATTTGATATTATCGAACAATAACAGAGTTCGAGAGGAGAACTGGAATTAACAGAATTCTGGGGGCCATCTCTCGAATGAAAAATACCTTACCTGTCCTTTCCTCACTGTTGTTGTTCATAGAAGTGAAGATGTGTCTGGCTCTTGCTAAGCGATGTGTTCTAGGGGAGAGGGTGGGGCTTCACATGGAAGCTGTTCGTCTGAAGCTGCCTTATCGTGGGTGACATATTCCTGATACAGCACGTCCTACTCGAGTATGCGGAGAGTGGTAATTTGACCCATGGTTTAGACGGTGAGGATTTTGTTCCAAAATAGAAGAGATACCGGTGCAGGTTCCCATATTGATCGTGGACACAGGTCATAGCTCATGGGGAGAGAGGGCTATATGAATCCACTCACCCAGTATGGAGAAAGGTAGAGTAGAGTGGCATAAAGAGACGCTTAACACTTTAAATATAAATGAAGGAGGATCAAGGGTTGTGGTAGGGAGATGACCAGGTCTTGGTCGACACCCTAGTACGGTTCTGGGTAGAGGAGTGTGGGTCGGTATGGTAAAGCTGTTCATGAAAGCAGGAATGCCAGATAATGACAGTTGTATTGATTTGCACTATTTATATCCCCAGGTTCCCCTTAAATCAAGACTTCCTCCTTTTACAGTGACAGGAGGAGAATATTGCGGTCTGGCCCGGTACGGTACACATGGGAAATACGTGGGGGAAGTTAGTACTTGCAATAGGACAGAGAATATGACCACTGACGAGACCATGTCTGATTTGACAGGCTGGTTGAACTCTGGGGATTTCAATAAAATAAAATGGGCCAGTGTTGACACCTAGTGGTTGTGTGGGGTCATGTGCGTTGGATGTCTTTTACACTCATTCAGACAACAGGACATGAAGTTATCTAAAAGGGAAAAGAGAAGCACTCCATCTGGGTCATTTGATGACAAGGTATACATTGATAACATTGGGGTTCCAGGGGAGGTGCCAGATGAGTCAAAGCAAGAAATCAGATCCTAGCAGGATTAGAGTTAAGCATTTCCGGGGCTCTACTCTCACAAGAACGTGGACTGGATTAATTATAGTTATGATAATCAACAGCGCTGTAGCAGGAATACCAGAGGTGTTATTAAAGGTTTTGTAGAACAGACTGAAGAAACCAGCTGGAAGACCTGACAGAATATAATTGCATTAGATAAAAGGGGGAAGTGGGCGTGATAATCAGGACCATGTCTTACATCCCAGGTAACACAGCTCCGGACGAATCAGTGCCCGAAGCCTCAGCTGGTTTGACCACCCTGGCTCACGGGTTGGCAGAAACTCTGGGGTGGATACTTCTCTGAACTAAATTGGGTTGACAGTATTTATGGAAAAATGTGGTGTTATGGGCTACCTTCACCTGTGTGACTGTGTTAGTTTTGTACGTACGTGGTTGATTGCGTGTATGTATGAAAGTTATTGTTTCCAGGACTCTAGAGAGATCAATGACACTACAGATGGTGCGTTATGGGCCGATTCCAGGTTCTGACCCGTGGAGGACTGAAGGCATGTCTACAGAGGAAGTGGACGAATCTGGATCTGTCATTTGTGGGGAATTTATGTTTGATGAGAATAGTGTTGAGATGAAGGGGAATTAGATTGTAATTTGTTTCAATGATTAAACTGTTTTTTTAATGAAGGTTGTTACGAAAATCCAAAGAAAGAAGAGTTATGATTCTGATGTAGGTTTAAAGTTGGAGTTAAGGTTAGATTTGATTGATTAATGAGGGGTGAAGAGTCGGATAAACATTTATAATAATGTTGGTTATGTGTCTATTCATATGATAATCTGATAAACCTTTATAATAAGGTTAGTATGAGTAGGTTGATATTTTCGTTTTTTATGATATAATGTAAACTAGATGTAGATTTGAATGTATAATATTTGATCAAAGGGAGGATTGTTAGAGGAAATTATAGTTGAAATGATTAATTATGTATACACCCCTGCTGTCTCCGGCTCCACACCTACCTGGCCATTTAGAGGTGTGAAGGCACTGACAAAGAAGCGGAGGTGGGGAAGAGGGAAACCTGCAGACAGAGGCATGACCTCTAAGTACAGCCCCATTAAACTTTTTCAGCTGTTTTTCACCTCGTCTGTTATTGATTCCCTGGTGTCTAACACCAACAAGTATAGGGCTAAGAAGCAGGCAGGAAAGAGAGGCATGGAAGCCTATTTCCATGTCAGACCTTTTCTGCTACCTTTCACTGGTCATTTACATGAGGCTGGTGAAGTTGAAAACCCTGAGGGACTACTGGAAAACGTCACCTCTCTACCTACTGCCTTTCCCCATCGCTGTCATGTCTTGCAAAAGGTTTCTGGCTATCTCACGTGCGCTTCATATCAGTGACCCAGACGTTGATGAGGACAATGACAAGAAGAGCCACAGCAAGGTTTGATAGGCTCTGCAAAATCAAACCTCTACCACAATGTGGTTCTTGTTCTATGTTTAGTTGCCTGTCTGCACTATCTATATTAGCGGCACGTATCATTTTGTTCAGCTGTTCATTATTTAATAAATAAGAATGTACGCTTCCCAAGCTGCACCTTGGTCTCCTCCTTACAACGACAGTGACACTGATGTTACAAAATGTAGTTTATGGAGGAAGGAGCCCTTATATTTTTTATCTGATCTGGTGACAGTGGCTATACTACCTGTTATTGTTATTTCATAAAGTCTGTGTCCTAGGTGGATCAGGTCCTGTCTTGAAGAGGCTCAGCATTCAGAACCATTGACAACGCTTTGTTACTTGGAACATCCAAGGTAAAGGTTACAAAAAATCTTCAAAAATTGAAAAACTTGGTTTGGTGTTAAAACGGCTAATAACACTAAACGCTTCACTCTTGTGAATTTGTACAATCATGCAGTTGACAAAAGGGTGTTAGAGACACTGACACAGTATCTTCAGGAGGTCACAGGGATCTTAGTGGTTGGAGGGGACTTCAATACAGTGATTGACCCTAAAATAGACCGAATCTGTGCAATAGGGAACGCACAGTACACTTGAGGAATTCACATCCTCACTAAACCTAGTGGACATTAGGGAAGACTAAACCGAACCAAAAATACTTTTCTTGCTCTGAGAAAAGCCACTCATTTAGATATGTTCTTCATGCCAGAGGACACATGGCATGCTCAGCACTGTGAGATTCACAAAGTCAAAAGACTATCAGACCACATGCCTTTGTCTCTGGGGCTCTGCCTTCCTGAGACAGAGAGGCAGTGAGTGCCTCAACAAGACTGTAGAATAAAAGCACTTGGGCATAGTGAACCACCTGACATGAGGACAAAAGATCAGCGGGGCAGAAGTTTTAAAGGCCATGAAGTCTTTGATCGACTCCTGATGGATCATGTGAGTGACATCAAACAAAATTGCCCCAAAATGACAGCCAAATTTAAACTCTCCGTCAACAAAATGCTCAGAACAAAAAATATCAAGATAATTCAGTCACTCATCACCAAGCACGGCCACAATTTCAGTGTCAAGTACATAATATTTGCCACAGTGCTTGCCAGACGATTAAAGGTGTTCTTAGCTCCCTCATTCAGAAATAGTGAGAAAAAATTCAAACCTAACTTTTCTTTTAGTGTGATCTTTCGAGAGGTGCCAACATAAATAGATTGGGTCTTCTTGGAGGATGAACTGTCGTCGTTCATGAAGGCAATTCAGCCTCCGACCCCCCAGGATTTCAGTGTCGTGAAGGAACATGTTGTGGGATCTAAATGTTCGAAAACGTAGCTGCTGCAAGGCTGTCCCCTCACCCCAACCATCATCACACTCTCTCTGACACACCTGGCTAGCATAGTCCGCCAACATCTACCAGATACCACAGTGGAGGTTTTCAGGCACAGACAGTGTCTATATGTCAACATGCCAGCTGACAGATACTCTGTTCTAAGAAAACTGCTCTCAAAATTCATCATAAGATGTGGGCAGACCTTAGGATGACTTGATTGGCATTCCATGCAGAATATGGAAATGATGTGTGAAATTATATGTACAAATATTCTCAAACTCTCAAACTCAAATTCTAAGCTACAGGTCCCCGCCATACGGCTATGGTTCATAAGAGCCACCAGGGGAAATAGATGCTAACTGAAGGTCAAACCCAGAACCAGTCCTAAAGATCATGTATTGTAGTCAAACCCAGAACCAGTCCTAAAGAGCATGTATTATCTGTAACTAACATTTCATCAGGTGAGATCATAAACCATGAAATAAGAGCCATTACACTTCATATCCAGGGATATTGGATATCTGGATTCACAACAGCCTATACATTACAACCTACAGGGCCTTCAGAAAGTATTGACACCCCTTGACGTGTTCCACATGTTGTTGTGGTACAGCCTGAATTTAAAATGGATTAATTTGAGATTAATGGTCACTGGCCCTACACACAATACCTCATAAGGTCATAGTATAATCATGTTTTTTCAAATGTAGCTAATTTAATTAAAATGAAGAGCTGAAATGTCTCAAGTCAGTTAAGTATTCAACACATTTGTTATGGAAAGCCTCAATAAGTTCAGAAGTAAACATTTCACAAAATAAGTTGCATGGACTCACTCTGTGTGCAATAATAATGTTTAACATGAATTTTGAATAACTTCCTCCCCTCAGTACCCCACACATACAATTTTCTGTAAGGTCCCTCAGTCGAGCAGTGAATTTCAAACACAGATTCAACCATAAAGACCAGGGAGGTTTTCCAATGCCTCACAAAGGGAACCTATTTGTAGATGGGTAAAATAAAAAAGCAGACATTGAAAATCCCTTTGAGCAAGAAGTTATTTTTAACACTTTGGATGGTGCATCAATAAAACCAGTCACTACAAAGTTACAGCTATCCTTCCTAACTTAGTTGCCGTAGTGGAAGGAAACCGCTCAGGGATTTCACCATTAGGCCAATGGTGACTTTAAAACAGTGACAAAGACTTATTGGATTTGCCCCAAACATACAAGATATTACTGAATACCCCTCTCCATATTTTCAAGCATAGTGGTGGCTGCATCATGTTATGGATATGCTTGTAATCATTAAGGGTTGGGCAGTTTTTCAGGATAAAAATTAAATGGAATGTAGCTAAGCACAGACAAAATCCCAGAGGTTCAGTCTGCTTTCCACCAGACACTGAGAGATGAATTCACTTTTCAGCAGGACAATAACAAAAACACAAGGCCAAATCTACACTGGAGTTGTTTACCAAGAACACAGCAAACGTTCCTGAGGCCGAGTTATAGTTTTGACTTCAATCTATTTGACAATCTATGGCAAGACCTAAACATGGTTGTTTAGTAATGATCAACAACCAATGTGACAGAGCTTGAAGAATTTTTAAAATAATAATGGCTAAGTGTGGCACAATCCAGGTGTGGAAACCTCTTAGAGACTTACCCTCTTAGAGACTTGAAACCTCTTAGAGACTTACCCAGAAAGACTCACAGCTGTAATCGCTGCCAATGGTGCTTCTACAAAGTATTGACTCAGGGCTGTGAAAACTTACATAAATGAGATATTTCTGTATTTTATTTTCAATATGTTTACAAAAATGTATACAAACATGTTTTCACTTTGTCATTATGTTTTTGTGTAGATGGGTGAGAAATTATATTGAATCAATTTTAAATTCAGGCTGTAACAACAAATGTGGAATGGGGTATGAATATGTGAAGGGGTATGAATATTTTCTGAAGTCACTGTATATAAATAGAAATGTATTTAAATGTAAATATCACACTGTATCAATGTATGAGCTATGATGTATGAAAGAGCAGTGCTCCCAGGAGTATTCAATGTTTCTGTCACGCCCTGATCTGTTTCACCTGTCCCTGTGATTATCGCTACCCCCTTCCAGGTATCGCTTATTTTCCCCAGTGTATTTATCCCTGTGTTTCCTGTCTCTCTGTGCCAGATTGTCTTGTATGTCAAGTCAACCAGGGTATTTTTCCCCGTACTCCTTGCCTACTCTCTTTGCTAGACTTCCCGGTTTGACCCCTGCGTGACTCTGGACTACTTTCCCTCCTGCCTGCCCTGACCTTAAATCTGCCTGCCTTTCGGTACCTTTTGGACTCTGAACTGGTTTGACCTTTTACCTGTCCACGACCATTCTCTTGCCTACCCCTTTTGGATTAATTAACATTGTAAAACTCCAACCATCTGCCTCCTGTGTCTGCATCTTGCCTTGTTTCAGTCTTATCATGGTTCTGCCAACTGTAAATAATAAAACTCAACTCAATATTCCATTGGGTTTCTCAGGTTACAATGACCTTTCAAACCACAGGGTCATATGAAGTCCCTGAGGTCTCGTTATGAACATACTCCTGAGTATTGAACATATGTTTGTAGTCCATAAATAAAGGTATGCATTTGCGTGTGTATATTGTCTTGATTATAGGACTTCCTGTAGTAAAACAAAAACAAACAAAAATGAAGACAAATACACCTGGAAAATTCACAGATAGCGAATAATAGAAAATTCAACAGTTTTATTGCAGTGATATATAAAAAAGGGCTCAGATTTCGGTTCGCTCTTCATAGAAAATGCTTCATTCTTCACTAAAATTTGAAAACTAAAAAATTAAACAGACAAAACAACACAAAACGACAAATGTTTTTTTCCTATGAACTGATTGTAATAAACATCAGACAGTGTTTAAACACCTGGAATAATCATTATATTCCTGAATAACCTGCGTAGACTAGAACAAAATATTTAAACTGTCATTGAAGCATATTGATATCCAAATGTGTGAGTAAAGTAATACTACAGACTCCTCTTCATGAGTAAGTGCTTACAGGCACAACTATGAGTCAATATATTTATTCTCAAGGAAAACGTTTTCTAAACGTGACGAAAGACAACATTAGAATGTGGAAAAAAACTGCATCCCCGAATAGCCTGTATTTAAGAATGATTAATGGGCGTAAATTGTCACTGATTAATGTTGAATTAAGGTAAGCAAATCATCAGAATTATTCATTTAATTAAATATACACTCATTTTTATGAGATTAAATTCATGTTAATTTCAGTTAAATCGCACACTTTTGAAAAGAAAACATGTATATTTGTTTCTGATATATTTGTAAAACACTTCTACTGTAGAAACCTCCCTCCCTCAGCCCCTCCGAAATCAAACCCAATCTGAGAGGCAATGCACCAGCCACAGTTCCAAGTAATTCAAGACACATTCAGATTATGACTACAGAGTAGCAGGGTCTATTCTCCAATCCCAGAGTGTCAGGTGTTACAGAAGAGTTGGACCAGTCTAACCAGTATGATCCCAGTAGAGGGCGTAGCAGACTAGACACTGATTTCCATTTCACATTCCTAGGGTTCAATTCACGTAGCATGTCCTGGTTTAGGCAGTGTTGTCAGTGGTGAACTTTTTTAAAACAGTTTGGTAAACTTTTATTGTTCCTGTGTTTTTTTAAAGATTGGCCTAATTTGGAGAGAACAAAATACATACGGAAAAGTGAGAGTGTTGTCAATTACAAATGCAATGCTTGTGTGTGCCTGTTGATTGTTCAGTAATCAGGGTCAGATTGTTTACCTGAAGCAGTCTCAGGTCTACTATTAACTACCAAGGTGCCCAAACTTCCTCAAATCTACCCCATACTGCCCTCTCTATCCTCCACTGCATTCCATCATTGTCTTTTCTCCTAGAATACCATCCTCTGTCCTCTCTCTTCCACTTCCTCTGTCCTCTCTCTTCCACTTCCTCTGTCCTCTCTCTTCCACTTCCTCTGTCCTCTCTCTTCCACTTCCTCTGTCCTCTCTCTTCCACTTCCTCTGTCCTCTCTCTTCCACTTCCTCTGTCCTCTCTCTTCCACTTCCTCTGTCCTCTCTCTTCCACTTCCTCTGTCCTCTCTCTTCCACTTCCTCTGCACCTCACTCCATCTAGTCTTTCATGTGCGTATCCACATCCATACATTTTGCCATGGGATTGAGAGACATTTTTGCTGTTTTTAATGTGATATCTGTGTCATAATGGTGGGTGTAGCTGGTGTATGCAGTCAGGCGCAGGAGAGCAGAGAATTGGGAGCAACGTAACTTTACTCAGAATAATGAATGGTGCAAGGTACAACACTACACTTGCCCAAACACAAACACACGAACATCAACTTTTACGCACGGGGAAAAAACAGCACCCGTCGAAATAACCAGTCACCAACATTACTCAACATGACATAAAACAATCCCGTACAACACCATGGGGGATACAGAGGGTTAAATACACTGCTCAAAAAATAAAGGGAACACTTAAACAACACAATGTAACTCCAAGTCAATCACACTTCTGTGAAATCAAACTGTCCACTTAGGAAGCAACACTGATTGACAATAAATTTCACATGCTGTTGTGCAAATGGAATAGACACCAGGTGGAAATTATAGGCAATTAGCAAGACACCCCCAATAAAGGAGTGGTTCTGCAGGTGGTGACCACTTCTCAGTTCCTATGCTTCCTGGCAGATGTTTTGGTCACTTTTGAATGCTGGCTGTGCTTTCACTCTAGTGGTAGCATGAGACGGAGTCTACAACCCACACAAGTGGCTCAGGTAGTGCAGCTCATCCAGGATGGCACATCAATGCGAGCTGTGCAAGAAGGTTTGCTGTGTCTGTCAGCGTAGTGTCCAGAGCATGGAGGCGCTACCAGGAGACAGGCCAGTACATCACGAGACGTGGAGGAGGCCGTAGGAGGGCAACAACCCAGCAGCAGGACCGCTACCTCCGCCTTTGTGCAAGGAGGAACACTACCAGAGCCCTGCAAAATGACCTCCAGCAGGCCACAAATGTGCATGTGTCTGCTCAAACGGTCAGAAACAGACTCCATGAGGGTGGTATGAGGGCCCGACGTCCACAGGTGGGAGTTGTGCTTACAGCCCAACACCGTGCAGGACGTTTGGCATTTGCCAGAGAACACCAAGATTGGCAAATTCGCCACTGGCGCCCTGTGCTCTTCACAGATGAAAGCAGGTTCACACTGAGCACGTGACAGACGTGACAGAGTCTGGAGACGCCGTGGAGAACGTTCTGCTGCCTGCAACATCGTCCAGCATGATCGGTTTGGCGGTGGGTCAGTCATGGTGTGGGGTGGCATTTCTTTGGGGGGCCGCACAGCCTCCATGTGCTCGCCAGGGCCTCCATGTGCTCGCCAGAGGTAGCCTGACTGCCATTAGGTACCGAGATGAGATCCTCAGACCCCTTGTGAGACCATATGTTGGTGCGCTTGGCCCTGGGTTCCTCCTAATGCAAGACAATGCTAGACCTCACATGGCTGGAGTGTGTCAGCAGTTCCTGCAAGAGGAAGGCATTGATGCTATGGCCCGCCCCAGACTGAATCCAATTGAGCACATCTGGGACATCATGTATCGCTCCATCCACCAACAGACTGTCCAGGAGTTGGCGGGTGCTTTAGTCCAGGTCTGGGAGGAGATCCCTCAGTAGACCATCCGCCAACTCATCAGGAGCATGCCCAGGCATTGTAGGGAGGTCATACAGGCACGTGGGGGCCACACACACTACTGAGCCTCATTTTGACTTGTTTTAAGGACATTACATCAAAGTTGGATCAGCCTGTAGTGTGGTTTTCCACTTTAATTTTGAGTGTGACTCCAAATCCAGACCTCCATGGGTTGATAAATTTGATTTCCATTGATAATTTTTGTGTGATTTTGTTGTCAGCACATTCAACTATGTAAAGAAAAAAGTATTTAATAAGAATATTTCATTCATTCAGATCTAAGATGTGTTATTTTAGTGTTCCCTTTATTTTTTGAGCAGTGTACATGAACAATTATTAGCTGAATGACAAACATGTGTGTAGAAACAAAGACAAAACAAATGGAAAATGAAAAGTGGATTGGCGATGGCTAGTAGACCGGCGATGCAGACCGCCGAGCGCCACCCGAACAAGGAGAGGAACCGACTTCGGCTGAAGTCGTGACAATCTGAGTGAGACTGTCTATTAAAGTCAATGGGGCCCCGTGGCGGTAATTTTACCATGACTACTACGTTTAGATAGCTGACCACTAGACCAACCTAGCATTCTAAAAATGTTAGCTGACATAGGCTATCAGTGACTGACAAAACAAGACAAACCCGACTGATGAGACAGCAATTCAATTCCCCATCCTGGGAGGGATGCTGAACTCACAGGATGAATGAAATTACCTGGAGAGGAGCGAGAGAAAGGGTGAAAGAGAAAGAGAGAGGAGTGAGACCTTTGGGTCTTTGCAAATCACAAACCGATCTGCATGTAAAGAGAGGGAGGAGCACCTCTATGGAAATCCCATCAGGCAAATCAAGCAGCAGGCTGGAGTCGACAAACTACTATATATCTTTCAAATAGCGTTGGGCCAGTAACCAAAAGGTTGCTGGTTAGAATCCCTGAGCTGACTAGATGATAAATCTGGTTAATCCTGGTGAAAGCTATGATCCCTTATTTATGTCACTTGTTAAATCCACTTCAGTCAGTGTAGATGAAGGGGAAGAGACAGGTCAAATAATGATTTTAAGCCTTGATACAATTGAGACATGGATGGTGTATGTGTGCCATTCAGAGGGTGAATGGGCAAGACAAAAGATTTAAGTGCCTTTCAACAAGTCATTGTAGTAGGTGCCAGGCACACCGGTTTGTGTCAAGAACTGCAACACTGCTGAGTTTTTCATGCTCAACAGTTTCATGTGTGTATCAAGAATGATCCACCACCCAAAGAACATCCAACCAACTTGACAACTGTGGCAGGCATTGGAGTCAACATGGGCCAGCATCCCTGTGGAACGCTTTCGACACTTTGTCCAAGAGACTGGGTTAGTATCTTGAAAACACTGCTCCCAGAACCTTAGTGGTCAGAGGAGATTTCAACACAGGGCTAGACCCTAAAAGTGACAGGAGCTTCATGTTAGATAATCATCCGCACAAAGCATTTAGATGTTATCTTGAAGAATTCACTTCCTCTCTGATTGTACTCGACATCAGGAGGAGACGGCACCCCTGGCTAATACAATATATCGCCTTCAAAAGAACAATGTCAAATTCAAGGGAAACCAAATCCAGATTAGAATTAGTTTTATTAAAGAGACTGCAGGGTTTCATGTTCACAGTTGGGAAATATTTAAGACAGATGTAAAAATGGCCATGAAGTCCTTGACCAACTCTGGACAACCAACACCAGAATTTATCTTAAAGATAAATTACTATCTAATGCTTGAATACAAAGTGATACCTAAACCCTTAAAAAATGTGATCATCCGGATTAACCGGCACCTTTTTAAATTTAATTCAAATAATTTTAATTTGTCTGTGGGTACATGACGCACTTGATCAAGAAAACTAGTAAACCACGGTGTAAATAAGGTGTAAACCACGGTGTAAACCACGGTGTAAATAAGGTGTAAACCACGGTGTAAACCACGGTGTAAATAAGGTGTAAACCACGGTGTAAACCACGGTGTAAATAAGGTGTAAACCACGGTGTAAACCACGGTGTAAACCACGGTGTAAATAAGGTGTAAACCACGGTGTAAACCACGGTGTAAATAAGGTGTAAACCACGGTGTAAATAAGGTGTAAACCACGGTGTAAACCACGGTGTAAACCACGGTGTAAATAAGGTGTAAACCACGGTGTAAATCACGGTGTAAACCACGGTGTAAATAAGGTGTAAACCACGGTGTAAATAAGGTGTAAACCACGGTGTAAACCACGGTGTAAACCACGGTGTAAACCTCGGTGTAAACCACGGTGTAAATAAGGTGTAAACCACGGTGTAAACCACGGTGTAAACAACGGTGTAAACCACGGTGTAAATAAGGTGTAAAGACACAAGTTTCATTGTTACTTTCAACAAAGGGCCACGGTTGATACTGGCCCTTCCTGATGGAGAAACTGGAGCCCATAAAGCTCTTTAATACCCAAGAGGAATTGCTTCCCAATAAAGAAAAGAAACTCCAGGCAGCATAACATGTATGTGGTCAGGATGTCCCCTCACACACCTTTTGTTAAACCCTGGGTTGAATTGAAACAATAGCTGGTGATGACTTTGCAAATGCTGTATAAACCTAAATAGTATAATTGATGATGTGACTTATAACATATGGTTACATTTAATTTGCTCTGTCAAACCTACCCTTTGGAATGACTTCTATAGCAACAGTGAATTTACTTTGTTTCTCAATAATCCTTCTCAATATCATATCCAAGCAGGACTGGGCTTATTTAAAACCCTGGGTGGGAGACCAAAGGGAAAGCTGGAAATAGATCATCTCTCCAGTAGGAGATGGAGCCTAGCCTGTCCTTTTTTATGATAATGGATATAATGTTTAGCATCTCATGTTGTTTCAGAAGTACAAATTCAACATATTTTATACATGGTTTGTTTATGCTGGTTTGTTTATTGGCCACCATGTGTTTGAATTTTCACCCACAAAACAAGTGAGCTGTTTGCAAAGCCAATATATTTTCCAGATCACAATACATTGAAAAATTATGTTGATTATTTTTTATGGTGCTGTGATGGTTAAGTGTTAGTAAAGTTAACTAATTAAGGCTGGGAAATCCTTAAAATGCCCATTATAGCTCTGTGCACGTTTAAAAGCAATTTACGCTTGTACCAACATGTGCAATCTCTGCGAACATTGGGAGAAAGGCCTTTATTAACCCCTTAAGGTCGATTGACGCACGGGTACATCAATCGAATTAGCATAATGGAAAAAAATCCCCATCAAAATCCGTCAATTTAAGTTAGAGATATCAATTTTCAGTTGGATGTGTCTCAATCCACCAAAACTGCCAATGTCGCACTTCCGCATTTGCATTGAAAGGTGACAGAGCTAGAGCATGTTTATCAGACCATGAGACATCTGCGGTGAAAGGTGACAGAGCTGGAGCATGTTTATCAGACGATGAGACATCTGCGGTGAAAGGTGACAGAGCTGGAGCATGTTTATCAGACCATGAGACATCTGCGGTGAAAGGTGGCAGAGCTGGAGCATGTTTATCAGACCATGAGACATCTGCGATGAAAGGTGGCAGAGCTGGAGCATGTTTATCAGACCATGAGACATCTGCGGTGAAAGGCGACAGAGCTGGAGCATGTTTATCAGACGATGAGACATCTGCGGTGAAAGGTGACAGAGCTGGAGCATGTTTATCAGACCATGAGACATCTGCGATGAAAGGTGGCAGAGCTAGAGCATGTTTATCAGACCATGAGACATCTGCGTTGAAAGGTGGCAGACCTAGAGCATGTTTATCAGACCATGAGACATCTGCGATGAAAGGTGGCAGAGCTGGAGCATGTTTATCAGACCATGAGACATCTGCGGTGAAAGGTGACAGAGCTGGAGCATGTTTATCAGACGATGAGACATCTGCGGTGAAAGGTGACAGAGCTGGAGCATGTTTATCAGACCATGAGACATCTGCGGTGAAAGGTGGCAGAGCTGGAGCATGTTTATCAGACCATGAGACATCTGCGATGAAAGGTGGCAGAGCTAGAGCATGTTTATCAGACCATGAGACATCTGCGATGAAAGGTGGCAGAGCTGGAGCATGTTTATCAGACCATGAGACATCTGCGGTGAAAGGTGGCAGAGCTGGAGCATGTTTATCAGACCATGAGACATCTGCGGTGAAAGGTGGCAGAGCTGGAGCATGTTTATCAGACCATGAGACATCTGCGGTGAAAGGTGACAGAGCTGGAGCATGTTTATCAGACCATGAGACATCTGCGATGAAAGGTGGCAGAGCTAGAGCATGTTTATCAGACCATGAGACATCTGCGGTGAAAGGTGGCAGAGCTGGAGCATGTTTATCAGACCATGAGACATCTGCGATGAAAGGTGGCAGAGCTAGAGCATGTTTATCAGACCATGAGACATCTGCGATGAAAGGTGGCAGAGCTAGAGCATGTTTATCAGACCATGAGACATCTGCGGTGAAAGGTGGCAGAGCTGGAGCATGTTTATCAGACCATGAGACATCTGCGGTGAAAGGTGACAGAGCTGGAGCATGTTTATCAGACGATGAGACATCTGCGGTGAAAGGTGGCAGAGCTGGAGCATGTTTATCAGACCATGAGACATCTGCGGTGAAAGGTGACAGAGCTACAGCATGTTTATCAGGCCATGAGACATCTGCGGTGAAAGGTGGCAGAGCTGGAGCATGTTTATCAGACCATGAGACATCTGCGGTGAAAGGTGACAGAGCTGGAGCATGTTTATCAGACGATGAGACATCTGCGGTGAAAGGTGGCAGAGCTGGAGCATGTTTATCAGACCATGAGACATCTGCGATGAAAGGTGGCAGAGCTAGAGCATGTTTATCAGACCATGAGACATCTGCGATGAAAGGTGGCAGAGCTAGAGCATGTTTATCAGACCATGAGACATCTGCGATGAAAGGTGGCAGAGCTAGAGCATGTTTATCAGACCATGAGACATCTGCGGTGAAAGGTGGCAGAGCTGGAGCATGTTTATCAGACCATGAGACATCTGCGATGAAAGGTGGCAGAGCTAGAGCATGTTTATCAGACCATGAGACATCTGCGATGAAAGGTGGCAGAGCTAGAGCATGTTTATCAGACCATGAGACATCTGCGATGAAAGGTGGCAGAGCTAGAGCATGTTTATCAGACCATGAGACATCTGCGGTGAAAGGTGGCAGAGCTGGAGCATGTTTATCAGACCATGAGACATCTGCGGTGAAAGGTGGCAGAGCTGGAGCATGTTTATCAGACCATGAGACATCTGCGGTGAAAGGTGGCAGAGCTGGAGCATGTTTATCAGACCATGAGACATCTGCGGTGAAAGGTGACAGAGCTGGAGCATGTTTATCAGACGATGAGACATCTGCGGTGAAAGGTGGCAGAGCTGGAGCATGTTTATCAGACCATGAGACATCTGCGGTGAAAGGTGACAGAGCTACAGCATGTTTATCAGACCATGAGACATCTGCGGTGAAAGGTGGCAGAGCTGGAGCATGTTTATCAGACCATGAGACATCTGCGGTGAAAGGTGACAGAGCTGGAGCATGTTTATCAGACGATGAGACATCTGCGGTGAAAGGTTCACGAAAACTTCTGTAGCGTACAAACAATTATGACCACTCATAAGGTGAGGCTCATCAAGGGAAGGGGAATGGAGGCTCATCAAGGGAAGGGGAATGGAGACCACAATGCGATTGTGGTATCCGTTTTGTTCTAAGGCCCCCACAAGTGTGACGGGACTCATCTGAAGAAGCCTTCAGAAAGTATTCATACCCTTTGAATTATTCCACATTTTGTTGGGTTACAGCCTGAATTCGAAATGGATTAAAAAATGATAATAATTCACCTATCTTACACACATTATCCAATAATGACAAAGTGAAATACAGAAATATCACATTTGCATAATTAGTCACACCCCTGAGTAAATGGTAGAATAACTTTTGGCAACGATTACAGCTGTGAGTCTTTCCGGGTACGTCTCTAAGAGTGTTGCACACCTGGATTCTACATTATTTTCACAATATATATATATTTTCATTCTTTAAGACCTGTCAAGTTGGTTGTTGTTCATTGCTAGACAGCCATTTTCAAGTCTTGCCATAGATTTTCAAGACGATTTAAGTCAAAACTAGATCACTCATTAAAGGTAATCTTAGTAAGCAACTCCGGTGTATATTTGGCCTTGTGTTTCACGTTATTGTTATGCTGAAAGGTGAATTTGTCTCCCAGTGTCTGTTGGAAAGCAGACGGAACCAGGTTTTCTTTAAGGATTTTGCTTGGGCTTAGCTCTATTCTGTTTTCTTTTACCATAGAAAAACTCCATAGTCCTTCCCGATGACAAGCATACCCATAACATTATGCAGACACCAACATGCTTGAAAATATGAAGTGGTACTCAGTGATGTGTTATGTTGGATTTGACCCAAACATAACACTTTGTATTCAGGACATAAAGTTTTGTAGTGACTGGGTGTATTGATACCTCACTCAAAGTGTAATTAATAACTTCACCATGCTCAAATGGATATTCAATATCTGCTTTTATTTTTTTTTACCCATCTACTGATAGGTGCCCTTCTTTGCGAGGCATTGGAAAAACCTCCCTGGTCTTTATGGTTGAATCTGTGTATGAAACTGCTCAACTGAGGGACCTTACAGGTAATTGCATGTGTGGGGTACATATATGAGGTAGTCATTAAAAAATCATGTAAAACACTTACACACAGATTGAGTCCATGCAACTTATGTGACTTGTTAAGCAAATTCTTACTCCTGAACTTATTGAGGCCATAACAAAGAGGGTTGAATACTTATTGACTCAAGACATGTCAGCTTTTCATTTTTAATTCATTTGTTAACTTAAGCTGACAATCCCCAAAATTGTACACTAGAATGACTTAAACATGTTTACGTGATTCATTTTATTGATTTCCCACCGTTTTATGTCAGAAGACAGCCATAGAAAAACATTTACCCAGCACGACCACTTCACTACACAGACATGGCAAAGTAATCACTGCATGTGTCCCGAGAAAACGGATCTAAATACATATCTGTCATAGCTCTACGATAAAGATTGCAACCTACACACTACCTTAAACATCAAATAAGTATAAAATACATTTTGTGTGGAAGTCAAACATTTGTTTTACGTCAAAGGCAGACATTGCATATGCTCAGAACGACAAAATCGATCCCATTTACATAGCCCTTCTCATCTTGTCCTCGTCTTGTCGTGTCCCGTATATATATATATATTTACAACTTTCTTCGCATACCTTTTATATATATATTTTTTATTTTCCATAAACTCATCTTCAAAACACTCTCCTGCAACCCGCCTCACCAATTTATAAAAAAAGGAAAGTATTATTTACCTCAAATCTGTAATCCTCCATAGAAGCTAACCAGAAGCTAGCCAGAAGCTAGCCAGAAGCTAACCAGAAGCTAATCGGAAGCTAGTTAGCTTCTTTACTGGCTAATCGTTAGTATTCAGCTAACCACGGTTTGTGGTCATCAGCTATCCTTTAGCTCGAAAATCTATCGCCAGTTTTGTATGGCGCGGCTCGGACCGGAACATACCGCACCTATTTTTCTCTCCATGTCCCCGGATTTCAACCGCAAGCTCTGGACATTTATACCTGGATCTCGCAGCTAGCTAGCTGCTATCCGTGTGACTATCGGCTTACGTCGATTCCGGAGCAAACATCAATTATTCCGGGGCTAGCCAGCTGAAGAGTTCCATCAGTCACTCCTGGGCTACAATCACCTATCCGGACCCGTTTTACTGCCTACGCGGAGCCCCACCGGGCCTTCACAACTGGACTACCGACATTATCTACCCGAGGGAGTTATCCAGCTGGCTCCTCCGTCGCGACGTTACCTGAACGCCCATCTGTGGCCCGTTAATCGTTAGCTGTCTTATCGGCTGCTATCTGAATAGACTTATCGGACAATTGTTTTTTCTTTCTTAGGCCTCTATAACTATATATATATATATTTTTTTTGCGAATTGGATTGATCCCTTCTACCACACGGAACCACACTAATCCTACCGACGGAAACGCACAAGGTGGCTAAAAACAGACCTTGCTACCGATGGTCCGACTAGCTGTCTGAATCGCCGTGACCCCAACCAACCTCACTACTCACTGGACCCTTTTGATCATTCGACTAAGCATGCCTCTCCTTAATGTCAATATGCCTTGTCCATTGCTGTTCAGGTTAGTGTTTATTGGCTTATTTCACTGTAGAGCCTCTAGTCCTGCTCACTATACCTTATCCAACCTATTAGATCCACCACCCACACATGCGACGACATCTCCTGGTTTCAATGATGTTTCTAGAGACAATATCTCTCATCATCACTCAATACACCTAGGTTTACCTCCACTGTATTCACATCCTACCATACCTTTGTCTGTACATTATACCGTGAAGCCATTTTATCGTCCCCAGAAACCTCCTTTTACTCTCTGTTCCAGACGTTCTAGATGACCAATTCTCATTGCTTTTAGCCGCACCCTTATCCTACTCCTCCTGTTTTCCTCTGGTGATGTAGAGGTGAATCCAGGCCCTGCAGTGCCTAGCTCCACTCCTATTCCCCAGGCGCTCTCTTATGATGACTTCTATAAACATAATAGCCTTGGTTTCATGCATGTTAACATTAGAAGCCTCGTTGCTAAGTTTGTTTTATTCACGGCTTTAGCACACTCTGCCAACCCAGATGTTCTAACTGTGTCTAAATCCTGGCTTAGGAAGACCACCAAATATTCTGAAATGTTCATCCCTAACTACAACATTTTCAGGCAAGATAGAAATGCCAAAGGGGGCGGTGTTGCAATCTACTGCAAAGATAGCCTGCAGAGTTCTGTCCTACAATCCAGGTCTGTACCCAAACAATTTGAGCTTCTACTTTTAAAAATCCACCTCTCTAAAAACAAGTCTCTCACCGTTGCCGCCTGCTATAGACCACCCTCTGCCCCCAGCTGTGCTCTGGACACCATATGTGAACTGATTGCCCCCCATCTATCTTCAGAGCTCGTGCTGCTAGGCGACCTAAACTGGAACATGCTTAACACCCCAGCCATCCTACAATCTAAGCTTGATGCCCTCAATCTCACACAAATTATCAATGAACCTACCAGGTACCTCCCCAAAGCCGTAAACACGGGCACCCTCATAGATATCATCATAACCAACTTGCCCTCTAAATACACCACTGCTGTCTTCAACCAAGATCTCAGCGATCACTGCCTCATTGCCTGCATCCGTAAAGGGTCAGCGGTCAAACGACCTCCACTCAAACGCTCCCTGAAACACTTCAGCAAGCAGGCCTTTCTAATCTACCTGGCCAGTGTATCCTGGAAGGATATTGATCTCATCCCGTCAGTAGAGGATGCCTGCTTTTTTTTTTAAAAATGCCTTCCTAACCATCTTAAATAAGCATACCCCATTCAAGAAATTTAGAACCAGGAACAGATATAGCCCTTGGTTCTCCCCAGACCTGACTGCCCTTAACCAACACAAAAACATCCTATGGCGTTCTGCATTAGCATCGAACAGCCCTCGTGATATGCAGCTTTTCAGGGAAGCTAGAAACCATTATACACAGGCAGTTAGAAAAGCCAAGGCTATCTTTTTCAAGCAGAAAATTGCTTCCTGCAACACTAACTCAAAAAAGTTCTGGGACACTGTAAAGTCCATGGAGAATAATAACACCTCCTCCCAGCTGCCCAATGCACTGAAGATAGGACACACTGTCACCACTGATAAATCCACTATAATTGAGAATTTCAATAAATATTTTTCTACGGCTGGCCATGCTTTCCACTTGGCTACCCCTACCCCGGTCAACAGCACTGCACCCCCCACAGCAACTCACCCAAGACTTCCCCATTTCTCCTTCTCCCAAATCCAGTCAGCTAATGTTCTGAAAGAGCTGCAAAATCTGGACCCCTACAAATCAGCCAGGCTAGACAATCTGGACCCTTTCTTTCTAAAATTGTCTGCCTAAATTGTTGCCACCCCTATTACTAACCTATTCAACCTCTCTTTCGTGTCGTCTGAGATTCCCAAAGATTGGAAAGCAGCTGCGGTCATCCCCCTCTTCAAAGGGGGGGACACTCTTGACCCAAACTGCTACAGACCTATATCTATCCTACCCTGCCTTTCTAAGGTCTTCGAAAGCCAAGTCAACAAACAGATTACCGACCATTTCGAATCTCATCATACCGTCTCTGCTATGCAATCTGGTTTCAGAGCTGGTCATGGGTGCACCTCAGCCACGCTCACGGTTCTAAACGACATCATAACCGCCATCGATAAGAGACATTACTGTGCAGCCGTATTCATTGATCTGGCCAAGGCTTTCAACTATGTCAATCACCACATCCTCATCGGCAGACTCAAGTCTGCTGTCCGGATCTCTGGCAGTCTCTATGGGGGTGCCACAGGGTTCAATTCTTGGACCGACTCTCTTCTCTGTATACATCAATGATGTCGCTCTTGCTGCTGGTGAGTCTCTGATCCACCTCTACGCAGACGACACAATTCTGTATACTTCTGGCTCTTCTTTGGACACTGTGTTAACAACCCTCCAGGCAAGTTTCAATGCCATACAACTCTCCTTCCGTGACCTCCAATTGCTCTTAAATACAAGTAAAACTAAATGCATGCTCTTCAATAGATGCAGTCTATTACAGTGCCATCCGTTTTTTCACCAAAGCCCCATATACTACCCACCATTGCGACCTGTACGCTCTCGTTGGCTGGCCCTCGCTTCTGTTAGGTGACCTAAACTGGGATATGCTTAACACCCCGGCAGTCCTACAATGTAAGCTAGATGCCCTCAATCTCACTCAAATCATCAAGGAACCCACCAGGTACAACCCTAACTCTGTAAACAAGGGCACCCTCATAGACGTCATCCTGACCAACTGGCCCTCCAAATACACCTCCTCTGTCTTCAACCAGGATCTCAGCGATCACTGCCTCATTGCCTGTATCCGCCACGGAGCCGCAGTCAAACGACCACCCCTCATCACTGTCAAACGCTCCCTAAAACACTTCTGTGAGCAGGCCTTTCTAATCGACCTAGCCCGGGTATCCTGGAAGGACATTGACCTCATCCCGTCAGTTGAGGATGCCTGGTCATTCTTTAAAAGTAACTTCCTCACCATTTTAGATAAGCATGCTCCGTTCAAAAAATGCAGAACCAAGAACAGATACACCCCTTGGTTCACTCCAGACCTGACTGCCCTCGACCAGCACAAAAACATCCTGTGGCGGACTGCAATAGCATCGAATAGCCCCGTGATATGCAACTGTTCAGGAAGTCAGGAACCAATACACGCAGTCAGTCAGGAAAGCTAAGGCCAGCTTCTTCAGGCAGAAGTTTGCATCCTGTAGCTCCAACTCCAAAAAGTTCTGGGACACTGTGAAGTCCATGGAGAACAAGAGCACCTCCTCCCAGCTGCCCACTGCACTGAGGCTAGGTAACACGGTCTCCACCGATAAATCCACGATTATCGAAAGCTTCAATAAGCACTTCTCAACGGCTGGCCATGCCTTCCGCCTAGCTACTCCAACCTCGGCCAACAGCTCCGCCCCCCCCGCAGCTCCTCGCCCAAGCCTCTCCAGGTTCTCCTTTACCCAAATCCAGATAGCAGATGTTCTGAAAGAGCTGCAAAACCTAGACCCGTACAAATCAGCTGGGCTTGACAATCTGGACCCTCTATTTCTGAAACTATCTGCCGCCATTGTCGCAACCCCTATTACCAGCCTGTTCAACCTCTCTTTCATATCGTCTGAGATCCCCAAGGATTGAAAGCTGCCGCAGTCATCCCCCTCTTCAAAGGGGGAGACACCCTGGACCCAAACTGCTATAGACCTATATCCATCCTGCCCTGCCTATCTAAGGTCTTCGAAAGCCAAGTCAACAAACAGGTCACTGACCATCTCGAATCCCACCGTACCTTCTCCGCTGTGCAATCTGGTTTCCGAGCCGGTCACGGGTGCACCTCAGCCACGCTCAAGGTACTAAACGATATCATAACCGCCATCGATAAAGGACAGTACTGTGCAGCCGTCTTCATCGACCTCGCCAAGGCTTTCGACTCTGTCAATCACCATATTCTGATCGGCAGACTCAATAGCCTCGGTTTCTCGGATGACTGCCTTGCCTGGTTCACCAATTACTTTGCAGACAGAGTTCAGTGTGTCAAATCGGAGGGCATGCTGTCCGGTCCTCTGGCAGTCTCTATGGGGGTGCCACAGGGTTCAATTCTCGGGCCGACTCTTTTCTCTGTATATATCAATGATGTTGCTCTTGCTGCGGGCGATTCCCTGATCCACCTCTACGCAGACGACACCATTCTATATACTTTCGGCCCGTCATTGGACACTGTGCTATCTAACCTCCAAACGAGCTTCAATGCCATACAGCACTCCTTCCGTGGCCTCCAACTGCTCTTAAACGCGAGTAAAACCAAATCCAGCAGGTGTATCTCACTGATCATCCCTAAAGCCAACACCTCATTTGGCCGCCTTTCGTTCCAGTACTCTGCTGCCTGTGACTGGAACGAACTGCAAAAATCGCTGAAGTTGGAGACTTTTATCTCCCTCACCAACTTCAAACATCAGCTATCCGAGCAGCTAACCGATCGCTGCAGCTGTACATAGTCTATTGGTAAATAGCCCACCCATTTTCACCTACCTCATTCCCATACTGTTTTTTTAATTTTTTTATTTACTTTTCTGCTCTTTTGCACACCAATATCTCTACCTGTACATGACCATCTGATCATTTATCACCCCAGTGTTAATCTGCAAAATTGTATTATTCGCCTACCTCCTCATGCCTTTTGCACACATTGTATATAGACTGCCCATTTTTTTTCTACTGTGTTATTGACTTGTTAATTGTTTATTCCATGTGTAACTCTGTGTTGTCTGTTCACACTGCTATGCTTTATCTTGGCCAGGTCGCAGTTGCAAATGAGAACTTGTTCTCAACTAGCCTACCTGGTTAACCTGTTGCTTCTACTCGGGACGCTTGCGTCCCAACTAGAGCTCTGGAAATGCAAATGCGCTACGCTAAATGCTAATAGTATTAGTTAAAACTCAAAAGTTCATTAAAATACACATGCAGGGTATCGAATTAAAGCTACACTCGTTGTGAATCCAGGCAACAAGTCAGATTTTTAAAATGCTTTTCGGCAAAAGCATGAGAAGCTATTATCTGATAGCATGCAACACCCCAAAAGACCCACAGGGGACGTAAACAAAATAATTCGCATTTCGGCGTTACACAAACCGCACAATAAAATAGAAAACATTCATTACCTTTCACCATCTTCTTTGTTGGCACTCCTATATGTCCCATAAACACTATTTGGGTCTTTATTTCAATTAAATCGGTCCATATAAAGCCTAGATATTGTTATATGTAGACTGTGTGATAAACGAAAAAAACATAGTTTCAAAACGTAACGTCATTTTTTAAAATTCAAAAAGTCGACGATAAACTTTCACAAAACACTTCGAAATACGTTTGTAATGCAACTTTAGGTATTAGTAAACGTTAATAAGCGATAAAATTCATCAGGAGGCGATGTAAAGATCATTAGCTGTCCGTCTGGAAAAATGTCCGGCTAGAAACTCAACGAAAATATCCGGTCCTAGACCGGATTAGATACGGTGTCCTGTATGTGTTTGACCAAGAAAAAACTTGAAGGGAAATGACAAGACTCTAGACACCCTGTGGAAGCTGTAGGTACTGCAACCTCAGTCAATTAATTGTGGTTTACGTTTATCAATGGGTTCAAGTAGCGCATGGATATATTTTCCCCATTTTCAGTGATCAGTTTTTCCTGTGCTTTTCGATGTAAATGCCGTTCTGGTAAAGCCACAGCAGTGATTTAACCAGTTTTTTAAACGTCTGAGTGTTTTCTATCCACACAGACTAAGCAAATGCATATACCATATTCCTGGCATGAGTAGCAGGGCGCTGAAATGTTGCGCGATTTTTAACAGAATGTTCAAAAAAGTAGAGGGTCGACTGAAGAGGTTAAATAAAGGTGAAATAAAATAAAAAATATTTTTTTTTTTTAGCCCAAACAACTACCTCTTTCCCTACTGTATTTATTTGATTTATTTTGCTCCTTTGCACCCCATTATTTTTATTTCTACTTTGCACATTCTTCCACTGCAAATCTACCATTCCAGTATTTTACTTGCTATATTGTATTTACTTTGCCACCATGGCCTTTTTTGCCTTTACCTCCCTTATCTCACCTCATTTGCTCACATCGTATATAGACGTGTTTCTACTGTATTATTGACTGTATGTTTGTTTTACTCCATGTGTAACTCTGTGTCGTTGTTTGTGTCGAACTGCTTTGCTTTATCTTGGCCAGGTCGCAATTGTAAATGAGAATTGGTTCTCAATTTGCCTACCTGGTTAAATAAAGGTGAAATTAAAAAATAAACTCTTGTCTATAGGAGAGACGCACACTGTTTAAATGTCCCAGATCTTGATTTAGACGTTCACAAATCTAACAGATTTTGACTATAATTTCTCATGATATGCTTGGTAAAGTAATGAAGTAAGTGAAGTATTTTGGATACATGACCCTAAAACAGATTACAACTATATATGGACATATTATAAAATAGGAAAAAGCTTATTCATTCACAATTGTATTTTATCAATTCATCATATTTGAATGTTTTATTATACTTTTATTGTGTATTAGAACATATGGGCTGAAACGGCTTGCTAGATTGATACTGAAACCACTGTGAAACAGTGCAGAATAGCTGCCAGCTCAACTGTATTTTATTTTTATTTGTACATATTTCCACTTCGGCATTATGGGATATTGTGTGTAGGCCATTGACAAAACATTTCAATTTAATACATTTTTAATTCAGGCTTTAACACAATAACATTTTGAAAACGTCAAGGGGTGTGAATACTTTCTGAAAACACTGTATGTAAGAGAAGTGCTCCCAGGAGAATGCAATGTCTCAGTCTTATCATGGTTCTGCCGACTGTACATAAAATATGAACAGAGCTCAATATTCCATTGGATTTCTCAGGTTACAATGGCCTTTGAAACCACAATGTCATCTGAAGTCCAAACATTCTAAGGAAATCTGTTCATTTTAACATTTTCCTCTTGTACAAATTGCATTGATATTTGCTATATTGCTATTTGTTTAAAAAACAGATGATAAAAAAATGGATGTTTTATAACCTTAAAAAATACAGGGCAACCTATACTAAAGAGCAGGTATTAATGATAGACGTAACACCATACTGAGTCAATCTACACTTGTAAACATTTGAATATAAATGATAAAACTCTAGTTCAGCCATGTTAAAATTAACAGATTTCCCTAGAATGTTTCAAATAATCAAAATGGATGCCAAAACGTCTGGACCTCTACAAAACGTAAATATTTAATTGAAAAACCTAAAACAGAGTCCACTCACTCAGCATATTCTGGTTTAGGCAGTATCGTCACTGGTTACATTTTCAAATATAGTTTGGTAAACTTTCAGTGTTAGTGTGTTTTTTTTAAAGATTGGTCCCACTTTGGATTTTTTTTCTTAAAAGATCTCACCCTCATCTCACTCTCCCCCAATCCCCCCCTCCCCTCTCCCTTATGCTTTGTCCCTTCCTCCCTTACCCCACTTTTCCATTATTTCTCCCTCTACCCCTCTTTATCCCTCTCACTTTTCCCATCCTCCACGCACTCCATTCGATCTGTATTTCTCCTTCAGTACCATCCTCTGCCCTCTCGTTTCCCCTCCCTCCATTTGACCCATTCATCTCCACTCCTTGTAGTCTTTCATGCCCAACTTTCAAAGTTATATCAAAGTCTATCAAAGTTTTTTCATGTAGTCAGAACTCATCATGATGGACCCCAGTTGCTCACGGGTGTGCGTACCCAAACTCATACCCCCCCCTTCTAATATGATATCTGAGTGAAACTGACTAAGAAAATCAATGTGGGCTGCTAGACTAAATTACCAATCCAAAGAAAATATTAGCAATAGAAAACCTGACAGCGATTCAACTTCCCGTCCTGAGAGGGATGCTGAACTTTTGGTTAGAGCCTGTGAGTAAGCATTTCACTGTAAGGTCTACACCTGTTGTATTCGGCGCATGTGAAAAATAAACCTTGATTTGAACACACAGAATGAATGGATTCTCAGTTGTTAGAAATCATCTGTAGAGGAGTGAGAGTGAGGTAGAAAGAGAGGAGCGAGACCTTTGGAGTCACAACTGTAGAGAGGAGTAGGCAGGAGGCAGTCACAGGTTTAGAACTACTGAATGTATTAAAGCACCATATATAAACTGTAGAGAGGAGTAGGCAGGAGGCAGTCACAGGTTTAGAACTACTGAATGTATTAAAGCACCATATATAAACTGTAGAGAGGAGTAGGCAGGAGGCAGTCACAGGTTTAGAACTACTGAATGTATTAAAGCACCATATATAAACTGTAGAGAGGAGTAGGCAGGAGGCAGTCACAGGTTTAGAACTACTGAATGTATTAAAGCACCATATATAGACTGTAGAGAGGAGTAGGCAGGAGGCAGTCACAGGTTTAGAACTACTGAATGTATTAAAGCACCATATATAAACTGTAGAGAGGAGTAGGCAGGAGGCAGTCACAGGTTTAGAACTACTGAATGTATTAAAGCACCATATATAGACTGTAGAGAGGAGTAGGCAGGAGGCAGTCACAGGTTTCGAACTACTGAATGTATTAAAGCACCATATATAAACTGTAGAGAGGAGTAGGCAGGAGGCAGTCACAGGTTTAGAACTACTGAATGTATTAAAGCACCATATATAGACTGTAGAGAGGAGTAGGCAGGAGGCAGTCACAGGTTTCGAACTACTGAATGTATTAAAGCACCATATATAAACTGTAGAGAGGAGTAGGCAGGAGGCAGTCACAGGTTTAGAACTACTGAATGTATTAAAGCACCATATATAAACTGTAGAGAGGAGTAGGCAGGAGGCAGTCACAGGTTTAGAACTACTGAATGTATTAAAGCACCATATATAAACTGTAGAGAGGAGTAGGCAGGAGGCAGTCACAGGTTTAGAACTACTGAATGTATTAAAGCACCATATATAAACTGTAGAGAGGAGTAGGCAGGAGGCAGTCACAGGTTTAGAACTACTGAATGTATTAAAGCACCATATATAAACTGTAGAGAGGAGTAGGCAGGAGGCAGTCACAGGTTTAGAACTACTGAATGTATTAAAGCACCATGTATAAAAGCGGCATGAACCCCAGAGTGCAAAATAATAAAGTTCTCAGGAAGTTATAGGAGAGATTCCTCTTAGGAAAAGAAGCAACATTTACAATGACCGACAAAGACAAATGACAGAGGTAGTATATATACAGTGATTGAGTGGGGATTGGAACCAGGGGCAGGTTCGGCAGCAGCCAGCAGCAGGTTCGGCAGCAGCTAGAAGGCCAGCGATGCCGACCACCTGAGCTGGACAGGACAGGGAGCCAAAGCGAAGGTGGGTGTGACACTATGCAAATCTCAAACCGATCTGCATGTAAAGTTGACCAACCAGAACGCAGGGATGTTCAGTATCAAAGTGTCAAACATTTAAAGGGGATGAAAGTGAGAAAGGAGAGAAGAGAAAGAGGGAGAGAGAGATCTTTGAATCGTATCATATGAGGTGTGACTGAGTGAGGTGATTTAAGTTTGTGTGTAGCTATGGATGAGGGGAGGATGGAGAGATGGGGGGTGAGGGGAGGAGGGAGGAGAGACGTCCCAATAATATCTCTATCCTCCTCAAGTGTGCACTCGTTCACTACTCCCCACCAGTAATTTAGTTTCAAATCCATGAAGGTAAGTGAACAAGTAATTCAGTTTGGGAGAAAAGGAGAGATTGGGAGTCATGTGTGTGTGTGTAGTCAAACAGCAGAGGTGGGAGGACAGATGTATGTAGCTGGGGGGAGACAGGTGGGAAGACAGATGTATGTAGCTGGGGGGAGGAGACAGGTGGGAGGACAGATGTATGTAGCTGGGGGGAGGAGACAGGTGGGAGGACAGATGTATGTAGCTGGGGGGGAGACAGGTGGGAGGACAGATGTATGTAGCTGGGGGGGGAGGAGACAGGTGGGAGGACAGATGTATGTAGCTGGGGGAGAAGAGACAGGTGGGAGGACAGATGTATGTAGCTGGGGGAGAAGAGACAGGTGGGAGGACAGATGTATGTAGCTGGGGGAGGAGACAGGTGGGAGGACAGATGTATGTAGCTGGGGGAGGAGACAGGTGGGAGGACAGATGTATGTAGCTGGGGGAGGAGACAGGTGGGAGGACAGATGTATGTAGCTGGGGGGAGGAGACAGGTGGGAGGACAGATGTATGTAGCTGGGGGGGAGGAGACAGGTGGGAGGACAGATGTATGTAGCTGGGGGGAGGAGACAGGTGGGAGGACAGATGTATGTAGCTGGGGGAGGAGACAGGTTGGAGGACAGATGTATGTAGCTGGGGGAGGAGGCAGGTGGGAGGACAGATATATGTAGCTGGGGGAGGAGGCAGGTGGGAGGACAGATGTATGTAGCTGGGGGAGGAGACAGGTGGGAGGACAGATGTATGTAGCTGGAGGGGAGGAGACAGGTGGGAGGACAGATGTATGTAGCTGGGGGAGGAGACAGGTGGGAGGACAGATGTATGTAGCTGGGGGAGAAGAGACAGGTGGGAGGACAGATGTATGTAGCTGGGGGAGAAGAGACAGGTGGGAGGACAGATGTATGTAGCTGGGGGGGAGGAGACAGGTGGGAGGACAGATGTATGTAGCTGGGGGGAGGAGACAGGTGGGAGGACAGATGTATGTAGCTGGGGGAGGAGACAGGTGGGAGGACAGATGTATGTAGCTGGGGGGAGGAGACAGGTGGGAGGACAGATGTATGTAGCTGGGGGAGGAGACAGGTTGGAGGACAGATGTATGTAGCTGGGGGAGGAGACAGGTTGGAGGACAGATGTATGTAGCTGGGGGAGGAGGCAGGTGGGAGGACAGATATATGTAGCTGGGGGAGGAGGCAGGTGGGAGGACAGATGTATGTAGCTGGGGGAGGAGACAGGTGGGAGGACAGATGTATGTAGCTGGGGGAGGAGACAGGTGGGAGGACAGATGTATGTAGCTGGAGGGGAGGAGACAGGTGGGAGGACAGATGTATGTAGCTGGAGGGGAGGAGACAGGTGGGAGGACAGATGTATGTAGCTGGGGGAGGAGACATGTGGGAGGACAGATGTATGTAGCTGGGGAGAGGAGACATGTGGGAGGACAGATGTATGTAGCTGGGGAGAGGAGACAGGTGGGAGGACAGATGTATGTAGCTGGGGGGAGGAGACAGGTGGGAGGACAGATGTATGTAGCTGGGGGAGGAGACAGGTGGGAGGACAGATGTATGTAGCTGGGGGAGGAGACAGGTGGGAGGACAGATGTATGTAGCTGGGGGAGGAGACAGGTGGGAGGACAGATGTATGTAGCTGGGGGAGGAGACAGGTGGGAGGACAGATGTATGTAGCTGGGGGAGGAGACAGGTGGGAGGACAGATGTATGTAGCTGGGGGGAGACAGGTGGGAGGACAGATGTATGTAGCTGGGGGAGGAGACAGGTGGGAGGACAGATGTATGTAGCTGGGGGAGGAGACAGGTGGGAGGACAGATGTATGTAGCTGGGGGAGAGACAGGTGGGAGGACAGATGTATGTAGCTGGGGAGGAGGAGACAGGTGGGAGGACAGATGTATGTAGCTGGGGAGGAGGAGACAGGTGGGAGGACAGATGTATGTAGCTGGGGAGGAGGAGACAGGTGGGAGGACAGATGTATGTAGCTGGGGGGAGACAGGTGGGAGGACAGATGTATGTAGCTGGGGGAGGAGACAGGTGGGAGGACAGATGTATGTAGCTGGGGGGAGGAGACAGGTGGGAGGACAGATGTATGTAGCTGGGGAGGAGGAGACAGGTGGGAGGACAGATGTATGTAGCTGGGGGAGGAGACAGGTGGGAGGACAGATGTATGTAGCTGGGGGGGAGGAGACAGGTGGGAGGACAGATGTATGTAGCTGGGGGAGGAGACAGGTGGGAGGACAGAAGTATGTAGCTGGGGGAGGAGACAGGTGGGAGGACAGATGTATGTAGCTGGGGGCGGAGGAGACAGGTGGGAGGACAGATGTATGTAGCTGGGGGGCAGGAGACAGGTGGGAGGACAGATGTATGTAGCTGGGGGCAGGAGACAGGTGGGAGGACAGATGTATGTAGCTGGGGGAGGAGACAGGTGGGAGGACAGATGTATGTAGCTGGGGGGGGGAGGAGACAGGTGGGAGGACAGATGTATGTAGCTGGGGGAGGAGACAGGTGGGAGGACAGATGTATGTAGCTGGGGGGGAGGAGACAGGTGGGAGGACAGATGTATGTAGCTGGGGGAGGAGACAGGTGGGAGGACAGATGTATGTAGCTGGGGGGGAGGAGACAGGTGGGAGGACAGATGTATGTAGCTGGGGGAGGAGACAGGTGGGAGGACAGATGTATGTAGCTGGGGGAAGGAGACAGGTGGGAGGACAGATGTATGTAGCTGGGGGAGATGTACAGATGTATGTAGCTGGGGGAGAGACAGGTGGGAGGACAGATGTATGTAGCTGGGGGAGGAGACAGGTGGGAGGACAGATGTATGTAGCTGGGGGAGACAGGTGGGAGGACAGATGTATGTAGCTGGGGGAGGAGACAGGTGGGAGGACAGATGTATGTAGCTGGGGGAGAGACAGGTGGGAGGACAGATGTATGTAGCTGGGGAGGAGGAGACAGGTGGGAGGACAGATGTATGTAGCTGGGGAGGAGGAGACAGGTGGGAGGACAGATGTATGTGGGAGGACAGATGTATGTAGCTGGGGGGGGAGCTGGGAGGACAGATGTATGTAGCTGGGGGAGGAGACAGGTGGGAGGACAGATGTATGTAGCTGGGGGAGGAGACAGGTGGGAGGACAGATGTATGTAGCTGGGGGGAGGAGACAGGTGGGAGGACAGATGTATGTAGCTGGGGAGGAGGAGACAGGTGGGAGGACAGATGTATGTAGCTGGGGGGAGGGAGACAGGTGGGAGGACAGGATGTAGCTGGGGGAGGAGACAGGTGGGAGGACAGATGTATGTAGCTGGGGAGGAGGAGACAGGTGGGAGGACAGATGTATGTAGCTGGGGAGGAGGAGACAGGTGGGAGGACAGATGTATGTAGCTGGGGGGAGGAGACAGGTGGGAGGACAGATGTATGTAGCTGGGGGAGGAGACAGGTGGGAGGACAGATGTATGTAGCTGGGGGAGGAGACAGGTGGGAGGACAGATGTATGTAGCTGGGGGAGGAGACAGGTGGGAGGACAGATGTATGTAGCTGGGGGGGAGGAGACAGGTGGGAGGACAGATGTATGTAGCTGGGGGGAGGAGACAGGTGGGAGGACAGATGTATGTAGCTGGGGGAGGAGACAGGTGGGAGGACAGATGTATGTAGCTGGGGGAGGAGACAGGTGGGAGGACAGAAGTATGTAGCTGGGGGAGAGACAGGTGGGAGGACAGATGTATGTAGCTGGGGGCGGAGGAGACAGGTGGGAGGACAGATGTATGTAGCTGGGGGAGGAGACAGGTGGGAGGACAGATGTATGTAGCTGGGGGGAGACAGGAGACAGGTGGGAGGACAGATGTATGTAGCTGGGGGGAGGAGACAGGTGGGAGGACAGATGTATGTAGCTGGGGGAGGAGACAGGTGGGAGGACAGATGTATGTAGCTGGGGGAGGAGACAGGTGGGAGGACAGATGTATGTAGCTGGGGGAGGAGACAGGTGGGAGGACAGATGTATGTAGCTGGGGGAGGAGACAGGTGGGAGGACAGATGTATGTAGCTGGGGGGAGGAGACAGGTGGGAGGACAGATGTATGTAGCTGGGGGAGGAGACAGGTGGGAGGACAGATGTATGTAGCTGGGGGAGAGACAGGTGGGAGGACAGATGTATGTAGCTGGGGGGAGACAGGTGGGAGGACAGATGTATGTAGCTGGGGGAGGAGACAGGTGGGAGGACAGATGTATGTAGCTGGGGAGGAGGAGACAGGTGGGAGGACAGATGTATGTAGCTGGGGGAGGAGACAGGTGGGAGGACAGATGTATGTAGCTGGGGGAGGAGACAGGTGGGAGGACAGATGTATGTAGCTGGGGGGGGACAGGTGGGAGGACAGATGTATGTAGCTGGGGGAGGAGACAGGTGGGAGGACAGATGTATGTAGCTGGGGGAGGAGACAGGTGGGAGGACAGATGTATGTAGCTGGGGGAGGAGACAGGTGGGAGGACAGATGTATGTAGCTGGGGGAGGAGACAGGTGGGAGGACAGATGTATGTAGCTGGGGGAGGAGACAGGTGGGAGGACAGATGTATGTAGCTGGGGGAGGAGACAGGTGGGAGGACAGATGTATGTAGCTGGGGGAGGAGACAGGTGGGAGGACAGATGTATGTAGCTGGGGGAGGAGACAGGTGGGAGGACAGATGTATGTAGCTGGGGGGAGGAGACAGGTGGGAGGACAGATGTATGTAGCTGGGGGAGGAGACAGGTGGGAGGACAGATGTATGTAGCTGGGGGAGGAGACAGGTGGGAGGACAGATGTATGTAGCTGGGGGAGGAGACAGGTGGGAGGACAGATGTATGTAGCTGGGGGAGGAGACAGGTGGGAGGACAGATGTATGTAGCTGGGGGGGAGGAGACAGGTGGGAGGACAGATGTATGTAGCTGGGGGGGAGGAGACAGGTGGGAGGACAGATGTATGTAGCTGGGGGAGGAGGAGACAGGTGGGAGGACAGATGTATGTAGCTGGGGGAGGAGACAGGTGGGAGGACAGATGTATGTAGCTGGGGGAGGAGACAGGTGGGAGGACAGATGTATGTAGCTGGGGGGGAGGAGACAGGTGGGAGGACAGATGTATGTAGCTGGGGGAGAAGAGACAGGTGGGAGGACAGATGTATGTAGCTGGGGGAGAGGAGACAGGAGGGAGGGAGGAAAGAGCACCTCTATGGAAATCCCATCAGGCAAATCAAGCAGCAGGCTGGAATCAACAAGCTGCTATTTACCTTTCAAATATCAGACTGGGAGGGAAAGTAGCCTTGGAGAGCATTGGGCCAGTAACCAAAAGGTTTCTGGTTTGAATCCCTGAGCTGACTAGCTAAAAAACAATGCACAAGGCACTTAACCCCAATTGCTCCGGTGATTGGATATGTAAGCTGCATGTTCTGCAAAATATATTAACCAGGTAAGGCCCTCCACCAATGAGGAGCTTGTGTTTAAGTTTGAATAGAGGTTCTCGTTTTAGTACTGTAAAGACTGGCGTTTCAGATAAATATGGATGTTTTAGAGGGGTCCAGACATGTGTTGGCGTCCATTTTGATTATATGAAATTTGCCTAATTTTGACATGGTTGAACATTTTTGGAAATGTTTACAGGTGTAGATGAACTCAGTGTGGTTATGCTTGTAGCTCTATCAACAATAACTCAAGCTCTTTAGTACAGATTACCCTGTATTTTTGTTGTTGTTGTAAAGCATATTTTTGATCATCTGTTCATTAAACAAATAGCATAAATTAATATAATTTTATTATAAATGTCATTTAAATTCCTTAATATACAAATAATATAAATAATAATTAATAATAATTAATATACAAAATATGCAAAGACAAATATACGTTGTTTTTTTTTCAAGTTTTTCAAAATTATTATTACATTAATCCCAGAAAAAACAGTTTATATTTAATGAAATGATTAATTAGTTTCTTACCTTAATCCAACAAAAACGAGTGTATATTTAATTAAATTCATAATTCTGATTAGTTTCTTACCTTAATCCAACATAATTAATCATTCTTAAATACAGGCTTTTCTGGGCTGCAGTTTTTCCCACATTCTAATGTTGTCTTTGGTCACAGCATTTAGAAAACAATGTTTTCCTTCAGAATAAATATGTTGACTATTAGTTATGCCTGTAAGCACTTACTCAGAGAGATGAGTTTGTAGTATTACTTTACACACACTTTTGGATATCAATATGCCTTAAATGACAGTTACATCATGTTTGTTAGTCTATGCAGGTTATTCAGGAATGTAATGATTATTACAGGGGTTTAAACACTGATGTCTGGAACCTTGTTGTATAAAGCTGGTGCTCCCAGATTTAGAGTTTATTACAATCAGTTCATAGGAAAAAAATATGTTGTTTTGTATTTTGTCTGGTTTGTTTTTCTGTTTTCATATTTTAGTGAAAAATTTAGCATTTTCCTAGAAGAACGAACTTCAATCTGAGCCCTTTTTTTACAAGGTGACGACAAAATAAAGATGACTGCAATAAAACTGTTGAATTGTCTTTCATTCGCTATTTGTGAATTTATGGTTTATTTGTCTTCATTTTTGTTTTTTACTACAGGAAGTCCTATAATTAAGACAATATACAATATAAATCCAGACTTTTATTGCTGGACTACAGATGTATTATACACAATGCACAGGAGTATCTTCATAATGACACCTCAGACTTCAGATGACCTTGTGGTTTGAAAGGTCATTGTAACCTGAGAAACCCAATGGAATATTGAGTTGAGGTTATATTTATGTACAGTTGGCAGAACCCTGATAATGCTGAGACATTGAATACTCCTGGGAACACTTCTCTTCAATACATCATAGCTCAGACAGCGATACAGTGTAATATTTACATTTACATACAATAAATGTACATTAATATACAAGTATTCATACCCCTTGACGTATTCCACATTTGTTGTTAAAGCCTGAACTCAAAGTGGATTAAATATATTTTTCTCACCCATCTACACAAAAAAAACTAAATGACAAATTGAAAACATGTTTGTATACATTGTCAATGTATTGAAAATAAAATACAGAAACATCACATTTACATAAGTATTCACACCTTAGAGTTAATGTTTTGTAGAAGCACCATTGGCAGCGATTACAGCAAGTCTCTAAGAAGGTAAGTCTCTAAGAGGTTTCAAGTCTCTAAGAGGTTTCAAGTCTCTAAGAGGTTTCAAGTCTCTAAGAGGGTAAGTCTGTAAGAGGGTAAGTCTGTAAGAGGTTTCAAGTCTCTAAGAGGTTTCAAGTCTCTAAGAGGGTACGTCTGTAAGAGGTTTCAAGTCTCTAAGAGGTTTCAAGTCTCTAAGAGGTTTCAAGTCTCTAAGAGGTTTCAAGTCTCTAAGAGGTTTCAGGTCTCTAAGAGGTTTCAAGTCTGTAAGAGGTTTCAAGTCTCTAAGAGGGTAAGTCTGTAAGAGGTTTCAAGTCTCTAAGAGGTTTCAGGTCTCTAAGAGGTTTCAAGTCTGTAAGAGGTTTCAAGTCTCTAAGAGGGTAAGTCTCTAAGAGGTTTCAAGTCTCTAAGAGGGTAAGTCTGTAAGAGGTTTCAAGTCTCTAAGAGGTTTCAAGTCTCTAAGAGGTTTCAAGTCTCTAAGAGGGTAAGTCTGTAAGAGGTTTCAAGTCTCTAAGAGGTTTCAAGTCTCTAAGAGGTTTCAAGTCTCTAAGAGGTTTCAAGTCTCTAAGAGGGTAAGTCTGTAAGAGGTTTCAAGTCTCTAAGAGGGTAAGTCTCTAAGAGGTTTCAAGTCTCTAAGAGGGTAAGTCTGTAAGAGGTTTCAAGTCTCTAAGAGGTTTCAAGTCTAAGAGGGTAAGTCTGTAAGAGGTTTCAAGTCTCTAAGAGGTTACAAGTCTCTAAGAGGTTTCAAGTCTCTAAGAGGTTTCAAGGCTGTAAGAGGGTAAGTCTGTAAGTCTCTAAGAGGGTAAGTCTGTAAGAGGTTTCAAGTCTCTAAGAGGGTAAGTCTCTAAGAGGTTTCAAGTCTCTAAGAGGGTAAGTCTGTAAGAGGTTTCAAGTCTCTAAGAGGTTTCAAGTCTCTAAGAGGTTTCAAGTCTCTAAGAGGTTTCAAGTCTCTAAGAGGGTAAGTCTGTAAGAGGTTTCAAGTCTCTAAGAGGTTTCAAGTCTCTAAGAGGGTAAGTCTGTAAGAGGTTTCAAGTCTCTAAGAGGTTTCAAGTCTGTAAGAGGTTTCAAGTCTGTAAGAGGTTTCAAGTCTCTAAGAGGGTAAGTCTGTAAGAGGTTTCAAGTCTCTAAGAGGGTAAGTCTGTAAGAGGTTTCAAGTCTCTAAGAGGGTAAGTCTGTAAGAGGTTTCAACACCTGGATTGTGCAACATTTAGCCATTATTTTTTTTCTAAATTCTTCAAGCTCTGTCACATTGGTTGTTGATCATTACTAAACAACCATGTTTAGGTCTTGTTATAGATTGTCAAATAGATTGAAGTCAAAACTATAACTCGGCCTCAGGAATGTTTGTTGTGTTCTTGGTAAACAACTCCAGTGTAGATTTGGCCTTGTGTTTATGTTATTGTCCTGCTGAAAGGTGAATTCATCTCCCAGTGTCTGGTGGAAAACAGACTGAACCAGGTTTCCCTCCAGGATTTAGCTACATTCCATTTCTGTTTTATCCTGAAAAACTCCCAGTCCTAAATGATTACAAGCATATCCATAACATGATGGCACTATGCTTGAACATATGGAGAGGGACACTCACTCATATATTGTATGTTTGGGGAAAATCCAATAAGACATTTGTTTTCAAGACAAAAAGTGAATTGCTTTGCCACATTTTTCTGCAGTATTACTTTAGTGCCTTGTTGCAAACAGGATGCATGTTTTAGAATATTTGTATGCTGTACAGGCTTCCCTTTTTTCACTCTGTCAATTAGGTTACTATTGTGTAGTAACTATAATGTTGTTGATCCGTCCGCAGTTTTCTCCTGTCACAGCCATTAAACTCTGTAACTGTTTTATAGTCACCATTGGCCTGATGGTGAAATCCCTGAGCGGTTTCCTTCCTCTCTGGCAACTGAGTTATGAAGGACACCTGTATCTTTGTAGTGACTGAGTGTATTTATACACCATCCACCATGTAATTAATAACTTCACCATGTTCAAAGGGATTTTCAATATCTGCTTTTTTATTTTTACCCATCTACAAATAGGTTCCCTTTGTGAGGCATTGGAAAACCTCCCTGGTCTTTGTGCTTGAATCTGTGTTTGTAATTCACTGCTCGACTGAGGGACCTTACAGATCATTGTAAGTGTGGGGTATAAAGATGAGGTAGTTACTCAAAAATCGTCTTAAACACTATTATTGCACACAGAGTGAGTCCATGCAACTTATTTTGTGACTTGTTAAGCTAATGTTTACTCCTGAACTTATTGAGGCCATAACAAAGGGGTTGAATACTTATTGACTCAAGACATTTCAGCTTTTCATTTTTAATACATTTGAAAAAAATAAAAACATATTTGTACTTTGACCTTATGATGTATTGTGTGTAGGCCAGTAACAAAACATCTCAAATTAATCCATTTAAAATTCAAGCTGTAAACTATCAACAAATAAAGTTGCACACTCCATGTATAATCTCCCAGCAATTTACTTGGTATTTACCAATGTTTGGGCATCACTGTGCCTTCCTCAGGGTGTAAATTCAGGCTGTAACACAACAACATGTGGAACATGTCAAGGGGTGTCAATACTTTCTGAATGCCCTGTAGGTTGTAATGTATAGGCTGTTGTGAATCCAGATATCCAATATCCCTGGATATGAAGTGTAATGGCTCTTATTTCATGGTTTATGATCTCACCTGATGAAATGTTAGTTACAGATAATATATGGCTTTTAGGACTGGTTCTGAGTTTGACCTTCAGTTAGCATCTATTTCCCCTGGTGGCTCTTATGAACCATAGCCGTATGGCGGGGACCTGTAGCTTAGAATCATTTATCGGTGTGTGTCCGAACAGGAACAGTCAGATAATTTTCAGAGTTTGAGGATATTTTTCTATATAATGGAATTATATATATATATAATGGAATGCCAATCAAGTCCTCCTAAAGTCTGCCCACACTACCTACTAGGTTGAACCCAGATCTTATGATGAATTTTGAGAGCAGTTTTCTTAGAACAGAGTATCTGTCAGCTGGCATGTACACATATAGACACTGTCTGTGCCTGAAAACCTCCACTGTGGTATCTGGTAGATGTTGGCGGACTATGCTAGCCAGGTGTGTCAGAGAGAGTGTGATGATGGTTGGGGTGAGGGGACAGCCTTGCAGCAGCTGCTTTTTAGAACCTGCCGAACCCACAACATTTGGAAGCAGTTCCCTCAAGACGCTGAAATCCCTGGGGGTCGGAGGCCGAATCGCCTTCATGGACGACAGTGCATCCTTCAAGAAGAGCCAACCGATTTCTGTTGGCACCTCTCGGAAGATCACACTAACAGAGAAGTTAGGTTTGTCTTCTTTCTTTCTACTTTTGAATGAGGGAGCTAAGAACACCCTTAATCGTCTGGCAAGCACTGTGGCAAATATTATGTACTCGACACTGAAATTGTGGCCGTGCCTGGTGATGAGTGACTGTTTGAATTCTTTTGGTACATTTTTTGTTCTGACCATTTTGTTAAAAGAGAATTTAAATTGGTCTGTCATTTTAGAGCAATTTTGTTTGACGTCAATCACATTGGATCCATCAGGTGTTCGTTGACCTGAGTCGATCAAAGACTTCATGGCCATTAAAACTTCTGCCCCGCTGATCTTTCCTGATCTCATGTCAGGTGGTTCACTATTCCCCAGTGCTTTTGGCAGCACCGGACCCACTGGTTGAGGCACACACTGTCTACAGCCTGGTTGAGGCACACACTGCCTCTCTGTCTCAGGAAGGCAGAGCTCCAGAGACACAGGCATGTGGTCTGATAGTCTTTTGACTTTGTGAATCTCACAGTGCTGAGCATGCCATGTTGTGTCCTCTGGCATGAAGAACATATCTAAACGAGAGTAGCTTTTCTTCTCAGAGCGAGAGAAGTCTTTTTTTGTTCGGTTTAGTCTTCCCCAGATGTCCACGAGGTTTAGGGAGGAGGTGAATTCCTCGAGAAAACGCCTCAGAAGTGTGTACTGTGCAGTCCCTGTTGCACAGATCCTGTCTATATCAGGGTCAATGACTGTATTGAAGTCCCCTCCAACCACTAAGATCCCTGTGGCCATCTCCTGAAGATACTGTGTCAGTGTCTCTAACACCCTTTTGTCATTTGCATGGTTGTACAAATTCACAAGAGTGAAGCTTTGGCCATACAATTTACAGAACAGCACAATGTAACTTCCAGTGGGTTCTTCATCATGGCGGACGTATTGATAGTGTTGTTCTATGTTTTTATTCAATAGTATGGCTGCTCCTTTGCTTTGTGTAGAGTAAACGGTGAAGTATGATTTCCAGCTTGTTGCAATTTCAAATAGATCTATGTCTTTTGGTCCGATGTGTGTCTCTTGAAGAAAAGTTATTGAGGCTTTCAGTGTTATTAGCTGTTTTAACACCAAACCAAGTTTTTCAGTTTTTGAAGATTTTTTGTAACGTTTTCCCCAGATGTTCCAAGTTACAAAGCGTAGAGTGTGATGCCCAGACATGTCCATGGAACGCTGAGCCTCTTCAAGACAGGACCTGATCCATCCAGGACACAACAGACTATGAAACAACACATAACAGGTAGTATAGCCACTGTCACCAGATCAGATAAAAATATAAGGGCTCCTTCCTCCATAAACTAAATCATGTATACTTGTAACATTAGCTATGGTTTGTTATATAGACTTCAGATTTTGTCCACAATTGTTTATTCAAACAATTACCTAAAATACCCGTTCAGAAAATATTTAGTAGCTATTGATGTTTATAGAAAAACTTAATCAACTGAAATTTGAATCATAATACAAAATCCATATACTGTTCAAACACTGGAGTGCATCAGTATCTCTGGTTCAAATATAGTCAAATGGCTTTGTTCATATGTAAACACAAATTGACAAAATGTCACATCCATCTCTGTGTTGTCATATAGATATTTTGATTCTGGACAGGGTTTATAAAAGATCCATAGCAACATCATAGAACAGTATTTGACTGAAAGGAAGTAAATCAAGCTTTTGGTTATAAAGTATTCCCTAAATGGATGAGCTAGATCAATTTCTGAGAGGGAACTTTATTTGACAAATATTTTCTCAGATATTCCATTTAGTAAAATCATTGGGGATTTTTATCACTATGTTGAACATTTGTTAATTACACATTTTTTACTGCACATTAACAGGCTTAAAACTTGAATTGTATCATATCTAAATATCTCTAAAGTGATTTGGAAAAATTACAAACGTCACTATTTTCAAATCTGCCTATTTCTAAATATTGCTTCTTCATCTCCCATTCTATTTAAAACAATACCCTCACCTGTGTGCAGCACTGATCCAGCTGTCTTCCCTGTCGTGCTGTATGACCTCCGATACTCAGCGGAGTCTCTTTAAATATTAAAGGTTGCGTGCATATTCAAAAACATCCACACCCACCTCTGTGTCATACCATGATGAATATTAGTCATATGGACTTCCACCCAACCATAAAACAGTTACATATGAGTTTCTATTTTTAATCCAGGTTTTGAATCACTACCTTTTAGTTTTGGTCGAGCAAATGATATGTTATTGTTGAAGTAGGAATTAGTGCCAATGCCATCAAATAATTGTTAAAGTCCCATGTCATTTATGGAACATCTCACATGTATGTCACTTAAACCTTTAGAAGTAAAGTTATTGTTCTCTCTATTTAACCTTCCACTGTGTGAGGTGTAATGTATAACTGTTGAATCCATTGTTTTGAGGGGGTGGGGAAGTGTGGAGTTCTCTTTTCTCTTGCTTTCAGAGTTAAGGAATGTCTCCTGAGAATTGTGTGTGAACACTCAGACAAATGACATTATTTTCCTACAAGTTTAGTGATGGCAGAGCAGGATGTACAAGATAACTGGGTTATTATCTTCATTATGATTCAATTAACCGTCTTGAGGTCCTGCCTATAAATTCACTATTATTATTGTGTCTCAAGTGTTACATGTACTTCTGTGATTCCCTTCACTCATTACAGTGGAAATGTTGTTGTGTCATCCCTGCCTTGCTGTATGACCAGTGATACTCAGGTGAGAATCCAAGGTCGTGTGAAGCCATATAAACATCCACACCCACCTCTGCATCATCATGTTAACTGTTAACCCTGTGAGACCCAACCCAATTGCATCCTTTACAGGTCCTAAAACATCATGTCAACTCATGTGACATCAGTAGCCTCTGAAACATTAGAAACTGTCCTTTTTGTCTGACAACCCACAGGTCCCCAGCCTACACAAGAAAATCGGTCTTCTTACAAAATTGTCTGTAGCGTCTGAAAGGTTTGGCAAGATGAGACTCTCCTGAACACGATGTTCTCCTTTTGCTCTATGACCTCCACAAATGTCAGGAGACTCATCTGAAGTCAGTACAGAGGATCTGCCAACGTCTGTCTGTAACGTCCACATCGTTTGAGCTACACATCAACCCCACCGTGTAAAGGTTAGACTCTCAGGAACATGTACATGTCGGTTGTTCTGATCTAGGATGCCTACAGGCCCCACAAGGTTCATCTGAAGGTCCCCCGGTACCAGTTGAAATCATCCATGGAAGTACACAAATTCAGGTACACTAAAAGGTATGTGGACACCTGCTCGTCGAACATCTCATTCCAAAATCCTGGGCATTAACATGGAGCTGGCGCCCCCTTTGCTGCTATAACATCCTCTACTCTTCTGGGAAGGCTTTCCACTAGATGTTGGAACATTGCTGCTATAACAGCCTCCACTCTTCTGGGAAGGCTTTCCACTAGATGTTGGAACATTGCTGCTATAACAGCCTCCTCTCTTCTAGGAAGGCTTTCCACTAGATGTTGGAACATTGCTGCTATAACAGCCTCCACTCTTCTGGGAAGGCTTTCCACTAGATGTTGGAACATTGCTGCTATAACAGCCTCCGCTCTTCTGGGAAGGCTTTCCACTAGATGTTGGAACATTGCTGCTATAACAGCCTCTACTCTTCTGGGAAGGCTTTCCACTAAATGTTGGAACATTGCTGTTATAACAGCCTCCACTCTTCTGGGAAGGCTTTCCACTAGATGTTGGAACATTGCTGCTATAACAGCCTCTACTCTTCTGGGAAGGCTTTCCACTAGATGTTGGAACATTGCTGCTATAACAGCCTCCACTTTTCTAGGAAGGCTTTCCACTAGATGTTGGAACATTGCTGCTATAACAGCCTCCACTCTTCTGGGAAGGCTTTCCACTAGATGTTGGAACATTGCTGCTATAACAGCCTCCACTCTTCTGGGAAGGCTTTCCACTAGATGTTGGAACATTGCTGCAGGGACTTACTTCCAATCAGCCACAAGAGCATTAGTCAGGTCGTGCACTGATGTTGGGCAATTAGGACTGGCTCGCAGTCGGCATTCCAATTAATTCCAAAGGTGTTCGATGGTGTTGACGTCAGGGCTCTGTGCAGGCCCGTCAAGTTCTTCCACACCGATCTCGACAATCCATTTCTGTATGGACCTCAATTTGTGCACGGGGCATTGTTACGCTGAACCAGGAAAGGGCCTTCTCCCCAAACTGCTGCCACAATGTTGGAACCACAGAATCATCTAGAATGTCATTGTATGCTGTATCGTTAGGATTTCCCTTCACTGGAACTGAGGCCTAGCCCAAACCATGAAAAACAGCTCCAGACCATTATTCCTCCTCCACCAAATCTTACAGTTGGCACTATGCATTGGGCAGGTAGCGTTCACCTGCCAAACTGACTTGTTGGAAAGGTAGTATCCTATGACGGAGCCATGATGAAAGTCACTGAGCTCTTCAGTATGGGACATTCTACTGTGAATGTTTGTCCATGGAGATTGCATGGCGGTGTGCTCAATTTTATACAACATGTCAGCCATGGGCGTGCCTGAAATAGCCGAATCCACTGATTTGAAGAGGTGTCCATATACTTCTGGCCATGTGTATATTAAGATTTTAGAGTGTAGAATGCCAAACTTATCCACTCTCTATCAGACATAGGAGAGACACTTCATAACAAACTTCATTTTGATATTATTTTGGGACTCTGTTGTTCCATGTAGTGAATATGTTATTCCATGTAGTGAATATGTTATTCAATGTGTTTGTATAGGCTAATAAGGCCAAAAATAATTGTAAATCATTTTTTTTATATATATATTTTTGGGACAATTCAAGGGGTCTTAAAATTCCAAATAAAACAGCAAAATGATCCTTATTATGACCTTCTTAAAACAATTCCATATAGCTTAGTAGAACCCCCTCCTACACACACCCTCTCCCCCGACTTAGACAGGGCTGAGACTGATGGGTTAACAGATATTTCCTATGCATTTGTGTTTACAGTGTCAAAAAGGTCAGCATTAACATATTACAAATAAGTTGTTTCCTTAAATATGTAAACACAGTCAAATTAAAGTCATGTCAGATCATCCTAATTCTGTAACACAACGAAATGTTTGTATATTGTTTACATTTGTCTTGATTTAGAACTTCCTGTAGTAAAACAAAGAAAACACAAATTAAGACAAATAAACCAGAAAAATGCACAAGTAGCAAAGGAAAGAAAATTCAACCGTCTTACAGCAATCATTTTATTGATTTTATCTACGCAATATTGGACTCACCTGGATGCCATTACTTTGTTGATTGTCCCTCTCTATATCTGTCTGCTCGTCAGGTTGATCCTAGAGTTAGCATTCATTTCGTTATGTTTTTCATATCCAGACGCTGTGCTGTCTTATTTCATGTCTATTTATTTATTAAATGTTCACTCCGTGTACTTGCTTCTCGTCTCCAAGCATCTGTCCATACAAATATGGTTGTTATATCAATATTTGCGAATGAAGGCATTTCCTCCGCCATTTCTCACATCAATAATTTTACAGACACAAAAATATCCCTCCATGTCGAACAAATGATCTGTTGGCATTTATAAAATTGCACAGAAACGTCCTGTTTCCATCACAGCTGTCTTGATTTGTTTTTATACAGTATGACTTTAATCGCTTACAAACTGTAGATGGAAACATGGTTATTCATAGGAAATATTTATTAAGATGTCAATTTTGGGACACATCCTTCGAATCAGTGGGTGTTTCGGCCTTTAATCACCAAACACTGTCATCAAAGGTGGCCAGCTAAAGGGTGATCAAGCCTTAGCTTGTGTCCCATGCCCAATTAAGATGTCCCACGGGACTATGCAAGGCAGGGGCGTCCTCTTCCCTGAGCCAGTCCTACAGCTGACCGCATACCTCATATGCCCTCCTCAAGTTGGAGGGATCTGAATTGGGTTCTCAGGTGGGGGTGGGGGGTCATGAAGTTATAGCCCAGCAAGGGTCCTTTCGTTTGATCCAGATCCACTGGCTGCCTCTTTCAGCTGCTTGAGAAACTGCTCTGACGGTCTGCTGCAGAGCCTGTCCATGGATTCCAAGTTCTTTCGGCAACCTGATGGTGGAAGAAGCCACGAATCCTCTGCATCCCACTTCAACTGGCCAGACTTTTGCATTCCAGCCACGCTGAGTTGTGTCTGCTGCCAACTCTGTGTAACGCAGTTTCTTACGCTCGTAGGCCTCTTCAACAGAGTTTTCCCACGGGACTGTGAGCTCTATGATGTACACAGCCTTTCGTGAAGGGGACCAGATTACCATGTCTGGCCTAAGGTTGGTAGAAGCAATCTCAGGTGGAAAAATGAGTTGCTGGCCAATATCGACAAGCATCTTCCAGGCCATGGCTAGGTGTCCAGTTTCTGGCTTCGTAGGAGGATACTTGGGCCTTTTCTGTCCCTCCCGGATGAATGTTGTTGTTTTGACTTGATTGCTTGTTTTTGGAGGTAATGAATTGGTTTCACTCCTCCTGGTCTCAAGTGCTGCAGCCAGGCTCTTGAGGACCTGATTGTGTCTCCAGGTGTAGCGGCCTTGTGAGAGGCTGGTCTTGCAACCTGTCATTATATGCCTGAGAGTCGCTGGAGCTGGGCAGAGGGGGCAGGTCGAGTCCTCGCCATACCATTGATGTAGGTTTTTTGGTGATGGAAGCACATCATAAACAGCTCTTATGATGAAGCTGATGTTGCTTGCCTCCATTTGCCAAAGCTCACTCCAGTTGATCTTTCTCCTCTCCAGGCCTTCCCACCGCGTCCATTGCCCTTGTTTAGCAAGAGAGACAGCCTTTGCACTTCTTGCAGTCTCCTGCTGTCTGCGCACCTCCTCGACCACCAGCTTCCTGCGTTCAGATGTTGTTGCCTTATGGAACGTTGGTTTGATTGCTGCCAGGCCAAAGCCTCCTCTTCCATGCTGGATATTCCCCACAATGTCTTGGTGTCTCAGGGCTGATGTTGCTTGCTGCACAGCCTTGGATGATGTCCATTTCCGTCCAGTTTGTAGGGGAGGTGCAGCCTTGCTAATGGTCTGGTCTTTGGAGTCCTTCAATGTCATCTGAAGTCTTACTGATGGTTTAATAGATATTTCCTATGCATTTGTGTTTACAGTGTCAAAAAGGTCAGCATTAACATATTACAAATAAGTTGTTTCCTTAAATATGTAAACACAGTCAAATTAAAGTCATGTCAGATCATCCTAATTCTGTAACACAACGAAATGTGGAAAACATCAAGGGGTGTGAATACTTTCTGAAAACATTGTATGTAAGAGAAGTGATCCCAAGAGTATGCAATGTCTCAGTCTTATCAGGGTTCTGCCAACTGTAAACAAAATATAAAATTGCACAGAAACGTCCTGTTTCCATCACAGCTGTCTTGATTTGTTTTTATACAGTATGACTTTAATCGCTTACAAACTGTAGATGGAAACATGGTTATTCATAGGAAATATTTATTACATTCTCTTCAATGCATTTCTTCTATAAAGCTTTCAGAAACAACCATTACTATAATGTGGCTTCACATTTCATAAACATTGTAATAAAAGTATTTGATGATGCAGCTGTGGGTGTGGCTGTTTTTATAGATGCATACAGCCCTTCATTTTCTAATGTGACCTGAGTGTCACCGGTCATACAGACACACCAACATTTCCACTGTAATTAGTAAAGGGAATCACAAAAGGACATTTAACACAAAAGACACAGTAGTCCTCCATTCTCTCTATACAGACTGAACAAACACCTGAGATCTTTGTAAAGTTATAGAAATGACCTCAAGAAAGTTCATTGAATCATAATGAAGATCATAACCCAGTTATCTAGTACATCCTGCTCTACCTTCACTGAACTTATGTCATTTGTCCTCGAAGACATTCCTTAACTCCGAAAGGACAATATTACAACTAAAAATAAGTAAATGCACACACCCCCCACAACAAAGGATGTAGCAATTCTACATGAAACCTTACAATGCAAGGTCAAATAGAGAGACAAAGGTCACCCTGCAGACTGGATAACTTCTAAAGTTTTAAGAGACAAACACGTGAGATGTTCTATAAAATATAATCATCAGACTTCCATAAATAATTGTTTGATGACATTGGTAGTAATTCCTACTTCAACAATAACATCATTTGTTTGATAAAATGTAAAGGTAGTCATTCAAAACTGGGATTAAAAATAGAAACTCAAATGAAACAAAAGTCATGTGTAAATCTCTGACTCACGGTGTGTAACTGTCTGACTTGCGGTTTGAGTGGCATTCCATGAGCATTATTACTGGCATCAATCTAACAGTGCTGTTATGATGCAGAGGTGGGTGTGGTTGTTTCTATGGATGCAAGCAACCTTTATGATTTAAACTCACCTGAGTAGCCTTGGTCATTCAGCACGACAGAGAAGACACACCTGGATCAGCACTACACAGGTCATACAGCACGGCAGAGAAGACACACCTGGATCAGCACTACACAGGTCATACAGCACGGCAGAGAAGACACACCTGAAACAGCACTACACAGGTCATACAGCACGGCAGAGAAGACACACCTGGATCAGCACTACACAGGTCATACAGCACGACAGAGAAGACACACCTGGAACAGCACTACACAGGTCATACAGCACGGCAGAGAAGACACACCTGGAACAGCACTACACAGGTCATACAGCACGACAGAGAAGACACACCTGGAACAGCACTACACAGGTCATACAGCACGGCAGAGAAGACACACCTGGAACAGCACTACACAGGTCATACAGCACGGCAGAGAAGACACACCTGGAACAGCACTACACAGGTCATACAGCAGGACAGAGAAGACACACCTGGATCAGCACTACACAGGTCATACAGCACGACAGAGAAGACACACCTGGAACAGCACTACACAGGTCATACAGCACGACAGAGAAGACACACCTGGAACAGCACTACACAGGTCATACAGCAGGACAGAGAAGACACACCTGGATCAGCACTACACAGGTCATACAGCACGGCAGAGAAGACACACCTGGAACAGCACTACACAGGTCATACAGCACAGCAGAGAAGACACACCTGGAACAGCACTACACCGGTCATACAGCACGACAGAGAAGACACACCTGGATCAGCACTACACAGGTCATACAGCACGACAGAGAAGACACACTTGGATCAGCACTACACAGGTCATACAGCACGACAGAGAAGACACACCTGGAACAGCACTACACCGGTCATACAGCACGGCAGAGAAGACACACCTGGATCAGCACTACACAGGTCATACAGCAGGACAGAGAAGACACACCTGGATCAGCACTACACAGGTCATACAGCACGGCAGAGAAGACACACCTGGAACAGCACTACACCGGTCATACAGCACGGCAGAGAAGACACACCTGGAACAGCACTACACCGGTCATACAGCACGACAGAGAAGACACACCTGGATCAGCACTACACAGGTCATACAGCACGACAGAGAAGACACACCTGGATCAGCACTACACAGGTCATACAGAACGACAGAGAAGACACACCTGGATCAGCACTACACAGGTCATACAGCACGACAGAGAAGACACACCTGGATCAGCACTACACAGGTCATACAGAACGACAGAGAAGACACACCTGGATCAGCACTACACAGGTCATACAGCACGGCAGAGAAGACACACCTGGAACAGCACTACACAGGTCATACAGAACGACAGAGAAGACACACCTGGATCAGCACTACACAGGTCATACAGAACGGCAGAGAAGACACACCTGGATCAGCACTACACAGGTCATACAGCACGGCAGAGAAGACACACCTGGATCAGCACTACACATGTCATACAGAACGACAGAGAAGACACACCTGGATCAGCACTACACAGGTCATACAACACGGCAGAGAAGACACACCTGGATCAGCACTACACAGGTCATACATCACGGCAGAGAAGACACACCTGGATCAGCACTACACAGGTCATACAGCACGGCAGAGAAGACACACCTGGAACAGCACTACACAGGTCATACAGCACGGCAGAGAAGACACACCTGGAACAGCACTACACAGGTCATACAGCACGGCAGAGAAGACACACCTGGAACAGCACTACACAGGTCATACAGCACGGCAGAGAAGACACACCTGGAACAGCACTACACAGGTCATACAGCACGGCAGAGAAGACACACCTGGAACAGCACTACACAGGTCATACAGCACGGCAGAGAAGACACACCTGGAACAGCACTACACAGGTCATACAGCACGGCAGAGAAGACACACCTGGATCAGCACTACACAGGTCATACAGCACGGCAGAGAAGACACACCTGGAACAGCACTACACAGGTCATACAACACGGCAGAGAAGACACACCTGGAACAGCACTACACAGGTCATACAGCACGACAGAGAAGACACACCTGGAACAGCACTACACAGGTGAGGTTATTATACATTGTTTTATAGTATGTGTTGATGTGCAGATGTGTGTAGAACTTCACCATTACTACAGGAAGATGGTTAATGGTAGATAGGCAGAGATTAATCTTTAACTGTATTCCACAAAAAAAGCATTTTTGTGCTGGGGCAAATACTTGCTGAATCTGTCTGAATATTTTGGTTAGCAGGAGGAAAGTCTGATTTAAAGCAGCTTATTATGAACTCAAACTGATATCTTTATGTTTTAGAATCCAACCTAGCAACACCAAGAACTATGGCACAATCTACAGGAAATAGTCTCTCTATCATCACCTGGAACACTTGTGGTGTTAAACCAACAAAAGGCCTCACAAATAAGTTGATTGATATAATGAACTTTGGCAAGAAACAGAAAGCTGATGTAATCTTCCTTCAAGAAACTCATATTGGACCTAAAGGTTACAATGAGATAAATGAAGTGAGAGGTTGGACCTCTTACTTTACCGTTTACTCTCCGAGGAGCAAAGGAGTGGCCATACTGGTGAATAAAAACATACCACACTATCAGTACATCTGCAATGATGAAGATTACGCTGGTGGCTACATTGTCCTGTTCTGTCAGATGTATGGTCAACTCTTCACTCTTGTGAACGTGTACAATCATAAAGAAGACAAGCAAGTACTGGGGAGGCTGTCCCAGTATCTTCAGGAGATGATAACAGGCATCTTAGTGATTTGAGGGGATTTCAACACAGTCCTTGACCCTGACTTTGACAGGATCTCTGCATCTGAACATAGACAGCACACATCCTTGAGGCCTCATCTGGAAAAGTTCATCTCCTCACGGAAACTAGTGGACATCTGGGCAAGTCTACACCCAAAAGAACAAGCCTTCACTCGCTCTCAGAAGACCAGCCACTCCCGGTTAGATATGTTCTTCATGCAACAGGACAAAGCCCCATGTTGCCAGAGCTGTGAGATTCACACTGTCCCAGGGATTTAAGATCACTACCCTGTGTCTCTGAAGATCCATGTTCCTGAAATAAGAAGCATGTTAACAAGATGTTCATCAAAAGCTTAGGATGTTAGGAGACAGCCAACTAAAAGACACGTACAAATTAGACAGAAGAGCAGTAAAATTCAGTGGAGCGGAAGTCCTTGTGCCAATGAAATCCTTTACCGACTTAACATCAAATGGATCAAGGGGAGAGAATCTCATGAAATCAGATATATTGAAACATTATTACAATGGAATACTGTGGAAGAAGAAATTACATGCGGGACTCCATATGTCACTTGAACGAAAAGACAAAATATTTGCCACAATACTTGCCAACCGTCTGCAGATATATCTAGCACCCTCGTTCAGAGGAAGGAGCAAGACACCACCACAGAGCTTGCCATGCAAAGTTTTCCTGGACAGGAAACCAGTGATTAGTTGGGAATTCTTTAAAAAAGCACGGAAGTCTGTTGGCATAATTCAGTCTCCCCTAGAGACTTCACAATCCTAAAGCAGGTGCTTCCTGAGGACTTGGGCTTCTTGTGGAAGTTACTCCCAATGGTTGAAGGTTCCTGGGGTCACAAAAGAAAACAAAAGCATCAATGCCCCCTCACCCCAGCTCTACTCCACCTGTGTCTGAAGTACCCGGAGCACACAATCCAGAAGACAGGCACAGTCCTTAGTGTTAGAGGCACAGTCCTTAGTGTTAGAGGCACAGTCCTTAGTGTTAGAAGCACAGTCCTTAGTGTTAGAAGCACAGTCCTTAGTGTTAGAGGCACAGTCCTTATTGTTAGAGGCACAGTCCTTAGTGTTAGAGGCACAGTCCTTAGTGTTAGAGGCACAGTCCTTAGTGTTAGAGGCACAGTCCTTAGTGTTAGAGGCACAGTCCTTAGTGTTAGAGGCACAGTCCTTAGTGTTAGCCGTCAAAGACTGAGTCTTTTGATACACATGGAACAAGAGAAACAGCCTTCTGTGATCAAACTGCTCTCTGAAATCAGAAAGGAGTCTGGCCTGAGTTTGAAGGTGGTAGGAACATTGGAAGATAAACATTTAAATGAAATGTTATGAGAAAAACATTGTCCATTAAAGGAGGATACTGTCTTCAGCTTCACCATGAGACCGACTACATCATGAAGTGTTGAACCAGTGTCATCCATACTAACTGCTATGCTCCATAAGAGCCACCAGGGGAAGATAAGTGAAGATCAAACCCAGAACCAGTCCTAAAGAGCATGCATTATAGTCAAACCCAGAATCAGTCCTAAAGAGCATGTATTATAGTCAAACCCAGAACCAGTCCTAAAGATCATGTATTATAGTCAAACCCAGAACCAGTCCTAAAGATCATGTATTATGGTCAAACCCAGAACCAGTCCTAAAGTGCATGTATTATAGTCAAACCCAGAACCAGTCCTAAAGATCATGTATTATGGTTGGTCAAACCCAGAACCAGTCCTAAAGATCATGTATTATGGTCAAACCCAGAACCAGTCCTAAAGATCATGTATTATGGTCAAACCCAGAACCAGTCCTAAAGATCATGTATTATGGTCAAACCCAGAACCAGTCCTAAAGATCATGTATTATAGTCAACCCCAGAACCAGTCCTAAAGATCATGTATTATGGTCAAACCCAGAACCAGTCCTAAAGATCATGTATTATAGTCAACCCCAGAACCAGTCCTAAAGATCATGTATTATAGTCAAACCCAGAACCAGTCCTAAAGATCATGTATTATGGTCAAACCCAGAACCAGTCCTAAAGATCATGTATTATAGTCAACCCCAGAACCAGTGCTAAAGATCATGTATTATAGTCAACCCAGAACCAGTCCTAAAGATCATATATCATGGTCAAACACAGAACCAGTCCTAAAGATCATGTATTATGGTCAAACCCAGAACCAATCCTAAAGAGCATGTACAGTGCCTTGCGAAAGTATTCGGCCCCCTTGAACTTTGCGACCTTTTGCCACATTTCAGGCTTCAAACATAAAGATATAAAACTGTATTTTTTGTGAAGAATCAACAACAAGTGGGACACAATCATGAAGTGGAACGACATTTATTGGATATTTCAAACTTTTTTAACAAATCAAAAACTTTTTCAGTTTTTGATTTGTTAAAAAAGTTTGAAATATCCAATAAATGTCGTTCCACTTCATGATTGTGTCCCACTTGTTGTTGATTCTTCACAAAAAATACAGTTTTATATCTTTATGTTTGAAGCCTGAAATGTGGCAAAAGGTCGCAAAGTTCAAGGGGGCCGAATACTTTCGCAAGGCACTGTACATGCTCTTTAGGATTGGTTCTGGGTTTGACCATAATACATGATCTTTAGGACTGGTTCTGTGTTTGACCATGATATATGATCTTTAGGACTGGTTCTGGGTTGACTATAATACATGATCTTTAGCACTGGTTCTGGGGTTGACTATAATACATGATCTTTAGGACTGGTTCTGGTTCTGGGATTGGGCGTGCAAAATGATTCAGCCCCTTTACTTTCAGTGCAGAAAACTCTCTCCAGAAGTTCAGTGAGGATCTCTGAATGATCCAATGTTGACCTAAATGACTAATGATGATAAATACAATCCACCTGTGTGTAATCAAGTCTCCGTATAAATGCACCTGCACTGTGATAGTCTCAGAGGTCCGTTAAAAGCGCAGAGAGCATCATGAAGAACAAGGAACACACCAGGCAGGTCCGAGATACTGTTGTGAAGAAGTTTAAAGCCGGATTTGGATACAAAAAGATTTCCCAAGCTTTAAACATCCCAAGGAGCACTGTGCAAGCGATAATATTGAAATGGAAGGAGTATCAGACCACTGCAAATCTACCAAGACCTGGCCGTCCCTCTAAACTTTCAGCTCATACAAGGAGAAGACTGATCAGAGATGCAGCCAAGAGGCCCATGATCACTCTGGATGTACTGCAGAGATCTACAGCTGAGGTGGGAGACTCTGTCCATAGGACAACAATCAGTCGTATATTGCACAAATCTGGCCTTTATGGAAGAGTGGCAAGAAGAAAGCCATTTCTTAAAGATATCCATAAAAAGTGTCGTTTAAAGTTTGCCACAAGCCACCTGGGAGACGCACCAAACATGTGGAAGAAGGTGCTCTGGTCAGATGAAACCAAAATTGAACTTTTTGGCAACAATGCAAAACGTTATGTTTGGCATAAAAGCAACACAGCTCATCACCCTGAACACACCATCCCCACTGTCAAACATGGTGGTGGCAGCATCATGGTTTGGGCCTGCTTTTCTTCAGCAGGGACAGGGAAGATGGTTCAAATTGATGGGAAGATGGATGGAGCCAAATACAGGACCATTCTGGAAGAAAACCTGATGGAGTCTGCAAAAGACCTGAGACTGGGACGGAGATTTGTCTTCCAACAAGACAATGATCCAAAACATAAAGCAAAATCTACAATGGGATGGTTCAAAAATAAACATATCCAGGTGTTAGAATGGCCAAGTCAAAGTCCAGACCTGAATCCAATCGAGAATCTGTGGAAAGAACTGAAAACTGCTGTTCACAAATGCTCTCCATCCAACCTCACTGAGCTCGAGCTGTTTTGCAAGGAGGAATGGGAAAAAATGTCAGTCTCTCGATGTGCAAAACTGATAGAGACATACCCCAAGCGACTTACAGCTGTAATCGCAGCAAAAGGTGGCGCTACAAAGTATTAACTTAAGGGGGCTGAATAATTTTGCACGCCCAATTTTTCAGTTTTTGATATGTTACAAAAGTTTGAAATATCCAATAAATGTCGTTCCACTTCATGATTGTGTCCCACTTGTTGTTGATTCTTCACAAAAAAATACAGTTTTATATCTTTATGTTTGAAGCCTGAAATGTGGCAAAAGGTCGCAAAGTTCAAGGGGGCAGAATACTTTTGCAAGGCACTGTATTATCTGTGACAGACATCAGTGTCCTGAGGGAACACACTAAATGTATTGGGTGTTATAAAATGTAATGTCATGTATTATTTGTAATGACAGCCATGGTATATCAGACCATATACCATAGGTACAAAAAATATGTATTTTTACTGCTCTAATTACTAATGTTCTGAAAGAGCTGCAAAATCTGGACCCCTACAAATCAGCCGGCTAGACAATCTGGACACTTTCTTTGTAAAATTATCTCCCGAAATTGTTGCCACCCCTATTACTAGCCTGTTCAACCTCTCGTGTCGTCTGAGATTCCCAAAGATTGGAAAGCAGCTGCGGTCATCCCCCTCTTCAAAGGGGGGGACACTCTAGACCCAAACTGCTACAGAACTATATCTATCCTACCCTGCCTTTCTAAGGTCTTCGAAAGCCAAGTCAACAAACAGATTACCGAACATTTCGCATCTCACCATACCTTCTCTGCTATGCAATCGGGTTTCAGAGCTGGTCATGGGTGCACCTCAGCCACGCTCAAGGTCCTAAACGATATCTTAACCGCCATCGATAAGAAACATTATGTGCAGCCTTATTCATTGATCTGGCCAAGGCTTTCGACTCTGTCAATCACGACATCCTCATCGGCAGACTCGACAGCCTTGGTTTCTCAAATGATTGCCTCGCCTGGTTCACCAACTACTTCTCTGATAGAGTTCATTGTGTCAAATCGGAGGGTCTGCTGTCCGGACCTCTGACAGTCTCTATGGGGGTTCCACAGGGTTCAATTCTTGGACTGACTCTCTTCTCTGTATACATCAATGATGTCGCTCTTGCTGCTGGTGAGTCTCTGATCCACCTCTACGCAGACGACACCATTCTGTATACTTCTGGCCCTTCTTTGGAAACTGTGTTAAGAATCCTCCAGGCAAGCTTCAATGCCATACAACTCTCCTTCCGTGGCCTCCAATTGCTCTTAAATACAAGTAAACTAAATGCATGCTCTTCAACCGATCGCTGCCTGCACCTGCCCGCCTGTCCAACATCACTACTCTGGACGGCTCTGACTTAGAATACGTGGACAACTACAAATACTTGGGTGTCTGGTTAGACTGTAAACTCTCCTTCCAGACCCACGACAAACATCTCTAATCCAAAGTTAAATCTAGAATTGGCTTCCTATTTCACAACAAAGCATCCTTCACTCATGCCAAACATACCCTTGTAAAACTGACCATCCTACCAATCCTCGACTTCGGCGATGTCATTTACAAAATAGCCTCCAATACTCTACTCAACAAATTGGATGCAGTCTATCACAGTGGAATCCGTTTTGTCACCAAAGCCCCATATACTACCCACCATTGCGACCTGTACGCTCTCGTTGGCTGGCCCTCGCTTCATACTTGTTGCCAAACCCACTGGCTCTAGGTCATCTACAAGACCCTGCTAGGTAAAGTCCCCCCTTATCTCAGCTCGATGGTCACCATAGCATCTCCCACCTTTAGCACACGCTCCAGCAGGTATATCTCTCTAGTCACCCCCAAAACCAATTCTTTCTTTGGCTGCCTCTCCTTCCAGTTCTCTGCTGCCAATGACTGGAACGAACTACAAAAATCTCTGAAACTGGAAACACTTATCTCCCAGCACCAACTGTCAGAGCAGCTCACAGATTACTGCACCTGTACATAGCCCACCTATAATTTAGCCCAAACAACTACCTCTTTCCCTACTGTATTTATTTGATTTATTTTGCTCCTTTGCACCCCATTATTTTTATTTCTACTTTGCACATTCTTCCACTGCAAATCTTCCATTCCAGTGTTTTACTTGCTATATTGTATTTACTTTGCCATAATGGCCTTTTTTTTTTGCCTTTACCTCCCTTATCTCACCTCATTTGCTCACATCGTATATAGACTTGTTTATACTGTATTATTGACTATGTTTGTTTTACCCCATGTGCAACTCTGTGTTGTTGTATGTGTCGAACTGCTTTGCTTTATCTTGGCCAGGTCGCAATTGTAAATGAGAACTTGTTCTCAACTTGCCTACCTGGTTAAATAAAGGTGAAATAAAATAAAATAATAAAATTACATTAGTAACCAGTTTATAATATCAGTAAGGCACCTCTTTGGTTTGTGGTATATGGCCAATATACCACAGCTAAGGGCTCTGCGTTGCGTCGTGCCTAATAACAGCCCTTAGCTGTGGTATATTGGCCATATACTACACCTCCTTGGGCCTTATTGATTAATTGTATATAACAGCATTAATGTTGCTGGACCCCAGGAAGAGTAGCTGCTGCCTTGGAAGGAACTAATGGGGATCCATAATAAATACAAATCAGATGAGATTATAAACCATGAAATAAGAGACATTAGCCATCATATCCAGGGATATTGGATGTCTGGGGCTATAATTTAAAACCTACATAAATGTTTTTTCAAACATATAGGCCAAAGATAGGCAAAAACGGTTTCTCCAACAGAAATCCCTGATCACGCTTGTAAGTGATGTCATGGCGACATTAGCAAGCTAAGCTCAGGTACAGAAACATGTCATCAGGTCTAATGGTCGTGGCCCAACTGCACAAACATAGGTTATTTAGATGTAAGTGGACCTTAAACAAATGCTGATATTACTGTATTCATCGGTCTTGATAGGAATAAAAATAACTACTGTACATATACTGTATGAGCTCTGATGTATGAAGGAGTACTCCCAGGAGTATGCAATGTGTTGGTCTTATCGGGGTTCTGCCGACTGTACATCAAATATAAACTCAGATCAATATGCCATAGGTTTTCTCAGGTTACAATGGCCTTTCAAACCACAAGGTCATCTGAAGCCTCAGAGGTCTCACAACAAACATACTCCTGTGCATTGAACATATGTTTTGTATTCCATAAATAAAGGTGTGTATTTGTATGTGTGTGTGTGTGTGTGTATGTATGTGTGTGTGTGTATGTGTGTGTGTGTGTGTGTATGTGTGTGTGTGTGTGTGTGTGTATGTGTGTGTGTATATACACTGTCTAAATTCGTCTTGATTATAGAACTTCCTGTAGTAAAATAAAGAAACAAAAAGGAAGACAAATAAACCGTGAAAAACCACAAATAGCAAAGATACGACATTTCAGTCTTATTGCAATCATCTTTATTTTGTCATCTCACCTTGTATAAATGGGCTCAGTTTGCAGTTCGCTCTTCATAGAAGATGCTACATACTTCACTAAAATGTGAAAACAAAAAAAACTCAATCTGGGAGCACCAGCTTTATACAACAAGGTTCCAGACATCAGTGTTCAAACCCCTGGAATAATCATTACATTCCTGAATAACCTGCATAGACTAGAACAAAATATTTAACTGTCATTGAAGCATATTGATATCCAAAAGTGTGTGTAAAGTAATACTACAAACTCATCTCTCTGAGTAAGTGCTTACAGGCATAACTAATAGTCAACATATTTATTCTGAAGGAAAACATTGTTTTCTAAATGCTGTGACCAAAGACAACATTAGAATGTGGGAAAAACTACAGCCCAGAAAAGCCTGTATTTAAGAATGATTAATTATGTTGGATTAAGGTAAGAAACTAATCAGAATTATACATTTAATTAAATATACACTATTAGAAATTAGAATAATTTCAGTTAATAATTTCAGTTTCACTTTTGAAAAGGAAACATGCATGTTTGCTAGGTTGGTGATATTTGTAACACTTCTGCTGTAAATTAACTTTAGTGATATATTACTTTTGTGATTGGAACATGAAATTGCATTGAAGTAATAAATTCAAAAATGTCATATCTAACCAACAGATAAAATATATGAAACAATCGAAATAAAATTAATTCATTTAAATTGCTTTGATAATAAAATGGCATTTTTTAAATGCTATTTGTTTAAGGAAAAGATTATAAAAATGTATGTTTTATAACAAAGAAAAATACAGGGTAACCCTGTACTAAAGTGCTTTAGTTATTCTTGATAGCACTATAAACAACAGCAATCTAAATCTAGACCTGTAAACATTTGTATAAAAAAAGTTCAGCCATGTAAAAATGTAGATTTTTTTCAGGATGTTTCAAATAATCAAAATGGATGCCAACATTACAGGACCTCTACAAAACATCAACATTTAACTGAAACACCTAAAGCAGAATTTTTACTGCACTAAAACAAAAACCTCTATTCAAACAAACACCAGCTTTGGCTTCTTCTCATAGGTAGAGGTCCTCGCCTGGTTAAGTGCTCAGCAGACAGTCTAAATACTGTACCTGCACACCTGGTTGGCGAGGAGCATCTGTCAATCAGCCGATGTGGTTCGGTGCGTGTGAGGTGAAGTGAGGAAGTACCCTCAGTGTGTTTCCCACAATTCCTTTTGATTGCCTTTTAAGACAGAGGTAAACCACCAGACACAGTCCAGTTAATTCCAGATATGGTCAGATGAAGACCACAGAGTAGCAGGGTCTATTCTCCAATCCCATAGTGTCAGGTGTTACAGAACAGTTGGACCAGTCTAACCAGTATGATCCCAGTAGAGGGCGTAGCAGAACAGTCACAATATTCTAGTTCATCATTCCCAGGGTTCCACTCACACAGCATATCCTGGTTTAGGCAGTGTCGTCAATGGTTAACTTTTTAAATTAAGTTGTATCAACGTTTAGTGTTACTGTGTTTAACAGTTGGTCCCACAATGGATACAAAAAAAAGAGTTGTTTTTCGTCTAGAAAACAATGACTTTCAAATCCAATGAGGTCAACTCAAAAACATGGTTGTGTTCAGAAGCAGTCAACTCTGACAGCCAGTCAACTCCAAGTCTGGTCCTCTCCGTAGTAATTTAACAGAACAAAGTCTGGATGGTCCACTTTGGCTCAGCTGGCACATTATGTTCACACACACAGAGAGAGAGAGACACAGAGAGAGAGAGAGAGAGAGAGAGGAAGGGAGAGAGAGAGGAAGAGAGAGACGACACAGATGGAGTCTACAGGATGGAGTGGATAAAGGTGGGAAATGAAGAATGAGAGCTTTGATGGTAGATTAGTGTCAGTCTGTTTCAGAGGGAGCTTAGTCAGGAGCGAGGGATGGAAGAGGGGGAACGAGAGGAGAGAGTGGACAGAGAGAAAAGAGGAGGCCAAGAAGAGAAAGATTAGTGTCAGTCTGTTTCAGAGGGAGGTTAGTCAGGAGCGAGGGATGGAAGAGGGGGAACGAGAGGAGAGAGTGGACAGAGAGAAAAGAGGAGGCCAAGAAGAGAAAGATTAATGCCACCCCAGAAAAGACAGAGGTGATGTGTTGGAGTGTGTGTAGTTGGAGTGTGTGTAGTGTTGAAGTCTACCCTATTGCAGTCATTTTAGTGTCTGAAATGAAGACTTGACCTCCCTATGAGGTGTGGATAGTTTAAAGTAGGGACTGAGTGGGTGAGGCAGGCCATCTACAGTGGGCATGGTAGATACTCAGGAGGTCAGCTTGAATAGAGAGATGTTAGATAGAGAGGAAGTTCAACAGTGGGATGAGGAGGAGGAGAGAAAGAGGAACTGTCCTCATTGAACACACATCACTGTGAAGAGCTGGAGTACCTGAGAGAGAGCCAGAGAATTAGCAGTTCATCAATACCAAAGAACATCCTGTGCATGCGTAGCATACCACATGAACGAACACACACACACACACACACACACAGTTGTATCTCACCTTGTTCCTGCTTGGACCCTTTGGTTGCTAAGCGAAGGGAAGAAAAGGAGAGAGCAGGACATAAAAATAAAGTTCATTATTCAAGTAATTTTCAAGTTTCCCAAAAACTACAGCATTACTTGCCTGAAACAAAAAAAACAACAGAAAAATGACTAGGGGAGGGTATTTACCATAACTCACAGCCAAATGCCATGAAAAATGACTACTGACTGCGCAACCCTAAAATATGTCCCCAATGCAAATTTTCTTAAAGGTTGAATGGAAAACAAGCGAAGAAAGTGAGTCAGGAGGAAGATAATGTCGAGGCAAGGAGAAAGGAGAGAGAGAAATGAGAGAGAGATGAGGAATAAGAGAGAGATTAAGAATAAGAGAGAAAGATTAAGAATATAAGAAAGAATAAGAATAAGAGAGTGATTAAGAATAAGAGAGTGATTAAGAATAAGAGAGTGATTAAGAATAAGAGAGTGATTAAGAATAAGAGAGTGATTAAGAATAAGAGAGTGATTAAGAATAAGAGAGTGATTAAGAATAAGAGAGTGATTAAGAATAAGAGAGAAAGGGAAAAGAGAAAAAGAAAGAAGGCAACTAAATTCAGAATGACAGAGAGAAACAGGAGAGGAAATGAAAGGGTGGAGTTGGAAAAGACCTGGGAGAAAAACAGACGGAGAAAAGAAGGGAGGGAAGGAAAGATTGTAAGAAGGTCAGGCGGAGAGAGGGAGAGAAAGAGAGGTGGAGGAGGGAGGGGTGTTTGTGTCTGGGTGTCTCTCAGCAGGGGGGCTGACTAAAAGGAAATCATTGAGGACTGGAGGGAGAGGGAGGAGGAACGAGGGAGTTAGAGAGGGGTGGGATGGGTGCTGGAGGGCAAAGCAAGGTGGAGAGGGGCAAGAGAGAGGTGGGAGAGAATGCTACAAGACCAGAAAAAGCAAAAAGAAGTAGAAAAGTAAGGCTGATAGTGAAGGGAGAGAACAGGGGAAAGGTCTAGGAAGAAAATAGCAGAAAATGTGCAGGAGATCGTTGTAATGAAACTGTTATGCAGTTGACTGTTTTCCTACAATGAATTGTGTACATCAGCAGAACCCTGATGTCTAAGACGTGTTTTTCACAAGATGGCTCACTGATCGAATGCTTAGCTTGGAGATCATTTTCTGTGTGTGTGTGTGTGTGTGTTATTAGGGCTTGACTAAGGTATCTATAGGTGTTATATTCTGTTATGTCTATAGTCAGGGTTGTACTACAAGTCAAATAGGCTTCCATGTTGATGAGGGAGGGGCTTAACAAACCTCTCATATTCTGAAGAAATAACTATGGAAGAGTTAACGAAGCATTAAATTACATGCTGTGATCGGGCCTCTCACTGTGTGTGTGTGTGTGTGTGTGTGTGTGTGTATGTGTGTGTATGTGTGTGAGCACTAACGTTAAGCAGAAGAAAATGTGAAAAAGGCATTTTGTGTCCAAAGCATCAAAACTATGAAAGTTACAGAACACATCACTTCTGTTCCTTATTCTGTTTTGTAACATTAGTTAATAATTATAAAACAATAAACTAAAAGTTGCAGGGTTCTATTAATCCAATCTTTCATGTCCACATTGAGTGGATAAAAACAGCTCAAATAAAGCAGAGGTTTTATCAGGTAATTCTCCAAATACAATCAACAGAACATAAACTATTTACATCAAAGGCAACAAACAAATGCATACTCAAAGACTAAATTAATCAATTAAAGAGCATTAAGTGATTTTGAAATGTACGCATTGACCTAATGCCTACATCAATAGCTGACTTTAAAATGACTCTGCGTGATTATAACGGTTTATTAAACGTAATACTTTACCAAACTATACTGCCGTTTCAAGAAGAACACTCAGTCTGCATAAACAATTAAATGTTGAATCGTCAATGCTAAAAATATATATATATATACGTAAAATAATTGAAAAACGTCATATATTTTTTTGTTCACTGATAATGAATAGATCGTTCTACGGGATTAGTGCCTTTTCATCCCTTTGATATTTCAAGCAGAAATTCTGCACAAATATTGAATATTAAAAGCCGGATATATTAACTGAAGTGTCCATTAATATAGTCCACATAGAAAATTCAATAAATCAGATCTTTATATTAAAGCTGCAATATGGCACTTTTTGGGTGACCCAACCAAAGTCACATAGAAATGCGAGTTACAGATCTGTCACTCTCATTGAAAGCAAGTCTACAAAGCGGTAGATCTGTTCTAGGTTCTTATGTTACTTCTTTGAATCTTTAACTTTCTGTTTTGCTGCTTCAAACAGCTGAAAACACAATATTTTTGGTTATGGAAAAGATATTGAATTAGAATTTTAGCAACCAGGAAATAGAGGAGCGATCACCTTTAACAAAGACTAAAGTACCAACATTCAGCATTTTAACGTGTCCCTCTGTGCATCCTCTGAATTCTAGGAAGATTTCAACCCACTTAATCCCAACATATCTCAATTTTCACCATCATTGTAAGGCCCTAGTTATTTTGTTGCTTTAACAAAGTCATTTAAGATGAATATTTAAGTGATTCATTTTAAGGTAAAAAAATAAATAAACCTGTCCCTCATTTTAAGGTCAATCCTGTTACGTGAACTGAACTCTTTTTAATATTATAATAAGATGCTGGTGAAACTATTCCTTTTTAAATAGAGATATTGAACATTAATAGTAAAATCCTGGTGTAAAAGCAGGTGAGCTGGTTCTACTCCTTCGGCCATTTTCTGGTGTTTTGTGGTGGAAAACTGAGCAGGTGGAGCACAACACATCAACCCTGTTACCCAGAGATACATAGGCAAGACACATTTTCACAATTCCATTATTTTGTGAAGCTTACATTCAATTGCCCTTCCCTGTGGTACAGAACAAGCTTACATTCATTTGCCCTTCCCTGTGGTACAGAACAAGCTTACATTCATTTGCCCTTCCCTGTGGTACAGAACAAGCTTACATTCATTTGCCCTTCCCTGTGGTACGGAACAAGCTTACATTCATTTGCCCTTCCCTGTGGTACGGAACAAGCTTACATTCATTTGCGCTTCCCTGTGGTACAGAACAAGCTTACATTCCCCATGTCACAAGGGGATTTATGTCTGATTTAAGATGAAGTGGTCAACCCGGATACTTTATTTGGCCTCTTGAGATATTAAGTTGAACATACGTTCTGTTCTTTATGGCAGAATGTTAAAATGAGGAGAAATAAAAAGCTTTTTAACTACTCAAAATGCATCTAAATGGTGGAAATACCAAATTATTGCTGTTGTATATGATTAGGTAAATTTGTGTGAATGACTACATGTGTGAATGACTACATGCGTGAATGACTACATGCGTGAATGACTACATGCGTGAATGACTACATGCGTGAATGACTACACGCGTGAATGACTACACGCGTGAATGACTACACGCGTGAATGACTACACGCGTGAATGACTACATGCGTGAATGACTACATGCGTGAATGACTACATACATGCTGTAGATAACTGTTCTGTATTGGTCACGGCCAGCTCTACCCCAAAATGGCTGCCGTGGTCGCATGCATCTCAGGAAAGCACTGCAGAGAGAGACCCACTGTGTGAGTGTGAGCATGCATGTGTGTCTCCAGACAGAGAACTGCAGAGAGACACCATTCCGTGACTCCACCTCTCCTGCCCCGCGCCGCCATTTTAGAAACACAGTGACTAGAGGTAGGAAGCCATCTTCCTGGGCGGAAAACATTCCAAACCTGCTCGCCGAAAAATAGAAATCTAATCACGGTAGGAAGTTGGTCAAAGTTAGTCCTTCAGTGTTGTGCTGGGAGTCGGAGAGAGAGGTAGACGAGCGGTGTGTGTGAGCGAGTGTGTGTGTGAGCGAGTGTGTGTGTGAGCGAGTGTGTGTGTGAGCGAGTGTGTGTGTGTTCGGAAGGGTGGGCAGGGGGCACAAAGGTATTCAAAATAGAAAAAGAAAAAAAAGTTGGAAAAAAGCGCAAAAGAAGTGAAAGACCGGAGAAGGGAACCTGAAATGACCACGATGGACTGTTCACAGCAGGGGAGAGAGGGAGGGAGAAAAAGAGGAGAGTAGGAGAAAGGGAAAATCAATTAGAGAGAGTAGAAGGTCTATAATGGCTTCACACAGCGGGAAAGAGAGAGAAGGAAAGAGAATGAGAGAGGAGGGTGGGGAACAACAGCAGACTTCGTGTTTGGAGAAGTTGTCTTCATTGAAAGGTAAGTAGAGGAAGATAGCGGAAGATTGAGGGGGAAAGGCGGAGCAGCAGGGGGAGCAGTTTCAGCGTGACACCACTCTAGTGATGCGGATTTTGAAGGTTGCGTCTGATACAACACTGTTCTAGCACAGCAGAATTGGGGAAGGGGGCTTTTTTCCCGTGACACTCTACTGGGGTGGGTAGGGGACACTTTTCACCGGGACACTTCAGTAGTGTCAAATTTACTGTAGAGTCAAAGTTAGACTTTCTGTTCATTTACAATGTCATTCAGCAGTCTGCAGAACCAAGATATCCAAAGAGGATTGAATTCAATAAATAGACACCAACAGGGAGAGAGGAACATAGATAAAGTGACTAATTAATCCCAGCACAGACCTTAGGAGCTTCCTGTGCCACGTGCAACTGTGTCCTACCTGCCGTGCTCTCTTTACAGCTGTTTAAGTTAATTTCAGTTAGAGAAAAAGTTGGCCTGTGACACACGCACACAGGAGAGTGCTGGTTAATTTGAGTGGATAAACACACACACAATGACACAGGAGAGAAGAGGATGCCACCACAGAGTGCTGGGTGACCTTGGTACAATGACAGTGTACCTGATGGACCCTCTGTCACTGCTCTGTCCTTCAGATCCCCGTGTGTGTGTTTGTGAGTGCTCGTCCCCAACTAAAGGGAATCGCCACCTGAAAAGTACATTCAGAGCACGGTTTGTTGTTTGAAAAAGACAGGATAGCGAGACCTTGCAGAGAGCGAGACTGTTGTAGAGACCGTTGCAGAGAGCGAGACCGTCGTAGAGAAAGAGACCGTCGCAGAGACAGAGACCATCGTAGAGACAGAGACCGCCGCAGAGACAGAGACAGTCGTAGAGACAGCCGTAGAGAAAGAGACAGAGACCGCCGTAGAGAAAGAGACAGAGACCACCGTAGAGAAAGAGACCGTCGTAGAGAAAGAGACCTCCGTAGAGAAAGAGACCTCCGTAGAGAAAGAGACCGCCGTAGAGAAAGAGACAGAGACCGCCGTAGAGAAAGAGACCGCCGTATAGAAAGAGACCGTCGTATAGAAAGAGACCGTCGTAGAGAAAGAGACCGCCGTAGAGAAAGAGGCCGTCGTATAGAAAGAGACCGTCGTAGAGAAAGAGACCGCCGTAGAGAAAGAGACCGTCGTAGAGAAAGAGAGCGTCGTAGAGAAAGAGACCGTCGTAGAGAAAGAGCGTCGTAGAGAAAGAGACCGTCGTAGAGACCGTCGTAGAGACCGTCCGTCGTAGAGACCGTCGTAGAGACCGTCGTAGAGACAGTCGTAGAGACAGTCGTAGAGGTAGAGGTAGAGATAGCCGTAGAGACAGTCATAGAGATAGAGGTAGAGATAGTTGTAGAGAAAGAGACAGTCGTAGAGACAGTCGTAGAGATAGAGAGTCGTAGAGACAGCTGTAGAGACAGTCATAGAGATAGAGGTAGAGATAGAGACAGTCGTTAGAGACAGCTGTAGAGACAATTGTAGAGATAGAGACAGTCGTCGAGACAGTTGTAGAGAAAGGGACAAGAGACCGTCGTAGAGAAAGATACCGTCGTGGAGAAAGAGACAGACAGTCGTAGAGACAGTCGTAGAGATAGAGACGGTCATAGAGATAGATGTAGAGATAGAGGTAGAGATAGCCGTAGAGACCGTCGTAGAGACAGCTGTAGAGACAGTCGTAGAGACAGTCGTAGAGATAGAGATAGCAGTAGAGACAGTCGTAGAGACAGTCGTAGAGATAGAGACAGTCGTAGAGACAGTCGTAGAGACCGTCGTAGAGAAAGAGACAGAGACAGCCATAGAGAAAGAGACAGAGACCGTCGTAGAGAAAGAGAGACAGTCATAGAGACAGTAGTAGAGACAGCTGTAGAGACAATTGTAGAGATAGAGGTAGAGATAGACAGTCGTAGAAACCGTCGTAGAGACAGCAGTAGAGACCGTTGTAGAGAAAGAGACAGTCGTAGAGACAGAGACCGTCGTAGAGAAAGAGAGCGTCGTAGAGAAAGAGACCGTCGTAGAGAAAGAGCGTCGTAGAGAAAGAGACCGTCGTAGAGACCGTCGTAGAGACCGTCCGTCGTAGAGACCGTCGTAGAGACCGTCGTAGAGACCGTCGTAGAGACAGTCGTAGAGACAGTCGTAGAGGTAGAGGTAGAGATAGCCGTAGAGACAGTCATAGAGATAGAGGTAGAGATAGTTGTAGAGAAAGAGACAGTCGTAGAGACAGTCGTAGAGATAGAGAGTCGTAGAGACAGCTGTAGAGACAGTCATAGAGATAGAGGTAGAGATAGAGACAGTCGTTAGAGACAGCTGTAGAGACAATTGTAGAGATAGAGACAGTCGTCGAGACAGTTGTAGAGAAAGGGACAAGAGACCGTCGTAGAGAAAGATACCGTCGTGGAGAAAGAGACAGACAGTCGTAGAGACAGTCGTAGAGATAGAGACGGTCATAGAGATAGATGTAGAGATAGAGGTAGAGATAGCCGTAGAGACCGTCGTAGAGACAGCTGTAGAGACAGTCGTAGAGACAGTCGTAGAGATAGAGATAGCAGTAGAGACAGTCGTAGAGACAGTCGTAGAGATAGAGACAGTCGTAGAGACAGTCGTAGAGACCGTCGTAGAGAAAGAGACAGAGACAGCCATAGAGAAAGAGACAGAGACCGTCGTAGAGAAAGAGAGACAGTCATAGAGACAGTAGTAGAGACAGCTGTAGAGACAATTGTAGAGATAGAGGTAGAGATAGACAGTCGTAGAAACCGTCGTAGAGACAGCAGTAGAGACCGTTGTAGAGAAAGAGACAGTCGTAGAGACAGAGACCGTCGTGGAGACAGAGACCATCGTAGAGACAGAGACCGCCGCAGAGAAAGAGACAGAGACCGCCGTAGAGAAAGAGACCGTCGTAGAGAAAGAGACCGTCGTAGAGAAAGAGACCGTCGTAGAGAAAGAGGCCGTCGTACAGAAAGAGAACGTCGTAGAGAAAGAGACCTCCGTAGAGAAAGAGACAGAGACCGTCGTGGAGACAGAGACCGTCGTAGAGACAGAGACCGCCGCAGAGACAGAGACAGTCGTGGAGACAGAGACCATCGTAGAGACAGAGACCGCCGCAGAGACAGAGACAGTCGTAGAGACAGAGACAGTCGTAGAGAAAGCGACCGCCGTAGAAAAAGAGACAGTCGTAGAAAAAGAGACCGTCGTAGAGAAAGAGACCTCCGTAGAGAAAGAGACAGAGACCGCCGTAGAGAAAGAGACCGTCGTAGAGAAAGAGACCGTCGTAGAGAAAGAGACCGTCGTAGAGAAAGAGACCGTCGTAGAGAAAGAGGCCGTCGTACAGAAAGAGAACGTCGTAGAGAAAGAGACCTCCGTAGAGAAAGAGACAGAGACCGTCGTAGAGAAAGAGGCCGTCGTAGAGAAAGAGAGCGTCGTAGAGAAAGAGACCTCCGTAGAGAAAGAGAGCGTCGTAGAGAAAGAGACCTCCGTAGAGAAAGAGAGCGTCGTAGAGAAAGAGACCTCCGTAGAGAAAGAGAACGTCGTAGAGAAAGAGACCTCCGTAGAGAAAGAGACAGAGACCTCCGTAGAGAAAGAGACAGAGACCGTCGTAGAGAAAGAGAGCGTCGTAGAGAAAGAGACCTCCGTAGAGAAAGAGACCTCCGTAGAGAAAGAGACCTCCGTAGAGAAAGAGACCGTCGTAGAGAAAGAGACCGCCGTAGAGAAAGAGACCGCCGTAGAGAAAGAGACCGTCGTAGAGAAAGAGACCGCCGTAGAGAAAGAGACCGTCTTAGAGAAAGAGACCGTCGTAGAGAAAGAGACAGTCGTAGAGAAAGAGACAGTCGTAGAGAAAGAGACAGAGACTGCCGTAGAGAAAGAGAGCGTCGTAGAGAAAGAGAGCGTCGTAGAGAAAGAGAAAGCCGTAGAGAGAGAGAGCGTCGTAGAGAAAGAGACCGTCGTAGAAAAAGAGACAGCCGTAGAAAAAGAGAGCGTCGTAGAGAAAGAGAGCGTCGTACAGAAAGAGGCCGCCGTAGAGAAAGAGAGCGCCGTAGAGAAAGAGAGCGCCGTACAGAAAGAGAGCGTCGTAGAGAAAGAGAGCGTCGTACAGAAAGAGAGCGTCGTAGAGAAAGAGCGTCGTAGAGAAAGAGAGCGTCGTAGAGAAAGAGAGCGTCGTAGAGAAAGAGAGCGCCGTAGAGAAAGAGAGCGCCGTAGAGAAAGAGAGCGCCGTAGAGAAAGAGAGCGCCGTAGAGAAAGAGAGCGCCGTAGAGAAAGAGGCCGCCGTAGAGAAAGAGAGCGCCGTAGAGAAAGAGAGCGCCGTAGAGAAAGAGGCCGTCGTAGAGAAAGAGAGCGTCGTAGAGAAAGAGGCCGTCGTAGAGAAAGAGAGCGTCGTAGAGAAAGAGAGCGTCGTAGAGAAAGAGAGCGTCGTAGAGAAAGAGAGCGTCGTAGAGAAAGAGAGCGTCGTAGAGAAAGAGAGCGTCGTACAGAAAGAGACCGCCGTAGAGAAAGAGACCGCCGTAGAGAAAGACCGCCGTAGAGAAAGACCGTCGTAGAGAGAGACCGTCGTAGAGAAAGAGACCGTCGTAGAGACAGAGACCGTCGTAGAGACAGAGACCGTCGTAGAGACAGAGACCGTCGTAGAGAAAGAGACCGTCGTAGAGAAAGAGAGCGTCTTAGAGAAAGAGACCGTCTTAGAGAAAGAGACCGTCTTAGAGAAAGAGACCGTCTTAGAGAAAGAGACCGTCTTAGAGAAAGAGACCGTCTTAGAGAAAGAGACCGTCGTAGAGAAAGAGAGCGTCTTAGAGAAAGAGCGTCATAGAGAAAGAGCGTCGTAGAGAAAGAGACCGTCGTAGAGAAAGAGACCGTCGTAGAGAAAGAGACCGTCGTAGAGAAAGAGACCGTCGTAGAGAAAGAGACAGTCGTAGAGACAGTCGTAGAGATAGAGACAGCTGTAGAGACCGTCGTAGAGGTAGAGATAGCCGTAGAGACAGTCATAGAGATAGAGGTAGAGATAGTTGTAGAGAAAGAGACAGTCGTAGAGACAGTCGTAGAGATAGAGAGTCGTAGAGACAGCTGTAGAGACAGTCATAGAGATAGAGATAGAGACAGTCGTAGAGACAGTTGTAGAGAAAGGGACAAGAGACCGTCGTAGAGAAAGATACCGTCGTGGAGAAAGAGACAGACAGTCGTAGAGACAGTCGTAGAGATAGAGACAGTCGTAGAGATAGATGTAGAGATAGAGGTAGAGATAGCCGTAGAGACCGTCGTAGAGACAGCTGTAGAGACAATCGTAGAGATAGAGATAGAGAAAGAGACAGTCGTAGAGACAGTCATAGAGATAGCCGTAGAGACAGTCGTAGAGACAGTCGTAGAGATAGAGATAGCAGTAGAGACAGTCGTAGAGACAGTCGTAGAGAAAGAGACAGAGACAGCAATAGAGAAAGAGACAGACCGTCGTAGAGAAAGAGAGACAGTCATAGAGACAGTAGTAGAGACAGCTGTAGAGACAATTGTAGAGATAGAGGTAGAGATAGACAGTCGTAGAAACCGTCGTAGAGACAGCAGTAGAGACAATCGTAGAGATAGAGGTAGAGATAGAGACAGTCGTAGAGACAGCTGTAGAGACAGTCGTTGAGACAGAGACAGTCGTAGAGACAGTCGTAGAGATAGAGACAGTCGTAGAGATAGAGACAGTCGTAGAGATAGAGACAGTCGTAGAGATAGAGACAGTCGTAGAGACAGAGACCGCCGTAGAGAAAGAGACCGCCGTAGAGAAAGAGACAGACAGTCATAGAGACCGTCGTAGAGAAAGAGACAGTCGTAGAGACAGCCATAGAGAAAGAGAAAGAGACAGTCGTAGAGAAAGAGACAGTCGTAGAGAAAGAGACCGCCGTAGAGAAAGAGACCGCCGTAGAGAAAGAGACCGCCGTAGAGAAAGAGACCGCCGTAGAGAAAGAGACAGTCGTAGAGACCGTCGTAGAGAAAGAGACAGTCGTAGAGACAGTCATAGAGATAGAGACAGTCATAGAGACAGTCATAGAGATAGAGACAGTCATAGAGATAGAGACAGTCGTAGAGACAGCTGTAGAGACAGTCATAGAGATAGAGGTAGAGATAGAGACAGTCGTAGAGACAGTCGTAGAGACAGCTGTAGAGACAATTGTAGAGATAGAGGTAGAGATAGCCATAGAGACAGTCATAGAGATAGAGGTAGAGACCGTCGTAGAGAAAGAGACAGTCGTAGAGACAGTCGTAGAGACAGTAGTAGAGACAGCTGTAGAGACAATTGTAGAGATAGATGTAGAGATAGACAGTCGTAGAGACCGTCGTAGAGACAGCTGTAGAGACAATTGTAGAGATAGAGGTAGAGATAGCCGTAGAGACAGTCGTAGAGATAGCCGTAGAGACAGTCGTAGAGAAAGAGACAGCTGTAGAGAAAGGGACAAGAGACCGTCGTAGAGAAAGATACCGTCATAGAGAAAGAGACAGCTGTAGAGACAGTCGTTGAGATAGAGATAGCCGTAGAGACAGTCGTAGAGACAGTCGTAGAGACAGTCATAGAGACAGTCATAGAGACAGTCGTAGAGATAGAGACAAGTCGTAGAGACAGTCGTAGAGATAGAGACAAGTCGTAGAGACAGTCGTAGAGATAGAGACAGTCGTAGAGACAGTCGTAGAGACAGAGACAATCGTAGAGACAGAGACAGTCGTAGAGACAGTCGTAGAGGTAGAGATAGAGACAGTCGTAGAGACAGTCAGAGATAGAGGTAGAGATAGTTGTAGAGAAAGAGACAGTCAGAGACAGTCGTAGAGATAGAGACCGTCGTAGAGACAGCTGTAGAGATAGAGGTAGAGATAGAGACAATCGTAGAGATAGAGGTAGAGATAGAGACAGTCGTAGAGACAGCTGTAGAGACAGTCGTAGAGATAGAGACAGTCGTAGAGACAGTTGTAGAGATAGAGACAGTCGTAGAGACAGTTGTAGAGAGAGCTGTAGAGGGAGAGTTGAAAGCATCCAGAGCAGCCAGAGAGAGACTGTGGCTAAAGGATGGGAACGGCCATCGCTGTGTCCTCACACACACTGTATGTGCCACACTGCCATGCTGGCTGTCAGATAAAAGGGAATCTCTACAGGAAGGAACCAGCGAGAGAGTGAGGCGTTGCTGCAGGGAGCACAACAACAGCTGCACTAAACAACCACTAATGGACATGCAGACAGAGGCAGAGAGAGAGAGAGAGAGAGAGAGAGAGAGAGAGAGAGGCAGAGAGAGAGCGAGAGGAGCAGCAAGATTTGTGACCTGTTGCCACGAGAAAAGGGCAACCAGTGAAGAACAAACACCATTGTAAATACAACCCATATTTATGCTTATTTATTTTATCTTGTGTCCTTTAACCATTTGTACATTGTTAAAACATCGTATATATATAATATGACATTTGTAATGTCTTAATTGTTCTGAAACTTCTCTATGTGTAATGTTTACTGTTAATTTTTATTGTTTATTTCACTTTATATATTCACTTTATATATTATCTACCTCACTTGCTTTGGCAATGTTAACACATGTTTCCCATGCCAATAAAGCCCTTGAATTGAATTGAGAGCGAGGCAGTGAGAGAGAGAGGCAGAGAGAGGCAGAGAGAGAGGCAGAGAGAGAGAGAGGCAGAGAGAGAGAGGCAGAGAGAGAGAGAGAGGCAGAGAGAGAGAGAGAGAGGCAGAGAGAGAGAGAGAGAGAGGCAGAGAGAGAGAGAGGCAGAGAGAGAGAGAGGCAGAGAGAGAGAGAGGCAGAGAGAGAGAGAGAGGCAGAGAGAGAGGCAGAGAGAGAGGCAGAGAGAGAGAGGCAGAGAGAGAGAGGCAGAGAGAGAGGCAGAGTTGGAGAGAGAGACAGAGTCACAGACAGACACAGACTCAGTTGAAATAAAGCATCCTGAGCACCCAGAGACAGGCTGTGGCTAAAGGACAGGAGCGGCCATCGCTGGGCCCTCACACACACTGTATGTGCCACACTACCTGTTAGATAAAAGGGAATCTCTACAGGAAGGAACCAGAGAGAGAGTGAGGCGTTGCTGCAGGGAGCACAACAACAGCTGCACCACTAATGGACAGAGAGAGAAACTTTTTCATCTCTCCTCTCATCCATCTCAGTCTCATCCTGCTCTCTCCTCGTGTATCCTCATCCCAACACATTTACAGAACAGCCCCTGCATGACAGAGATAGAGAACAAAATAAAAGAGGGAGACTTGGTAAATAAATGGCCAGAGAGGAGATGGAGAGATACAGAGGAGAGATAGAAAAGACAAAGATAATGTTGGAGGGATAGAGGGAGCAGAGTCAGATAGGTAGAGAGGGAGAGAGGGTGGGAAACATGGAGATGGAAGAAGGGAGAGAGGGTGGGAAACATGGGGATGGAAGGAGAGAGAGCGGGTGGGAAACATGGGGATGGAAGGAGAGAGAGGGTGGGAAACATGGGGATGGAAGGAGGGAGAGAGGGTAGGAAACATGGGGATGGAAGGAGAGAGAGGGTGGGAAACATGGGGATGGAAGGAGAGAGAGGGTGGGAAACATGGGGATGGAAGGAGAGAGAGAGGGTGGGAAACATGGGGATGGAAGGAGAGAGAGGGTGGGAAACATGGGGATGGAAGGAGAGAGAGGGTGGGAAACATGGGGATGGAAGGAGGGAGAGAGGGTGGGAAACATGGGGATGGAAGGAGAGAGAGAGGGTGGGAAACATGGGGATGGAAGGAGAGAGAGAGGGTGGGAAACATGGGGATGGAAGGAGGGAGAGAGGGTGGGAAACATGGGGATGGAAGGAGGGAGAGAGGGTGGGAAACATGGGGATGGAAGGAGGGAGAGAGGGTGGGAAACATGGGGATGGAAGGAGGGAGAGAGGGTGGGAAACATGGGGATGGAAGGAGAGAGAGAGGGTGGGAAACATGGGGATGGAAGAAGAGAGAGAGGGTGGGAAACATGGGGATGGAAGAGAGAGAGAGGGTGGGAAACATGGGGATGGAAGAAGAGAGAGAGGGTGGGAAACATGGGGATGGAAGGAGAGAGAGAGGGTGGGAAACATGGGGATGGAAGGAGAGAGAGAGGGTGGGAAACATGGGGATGGAAGGAGAGAGAGAGGGTGGGAAACATGGGGATGGAAGGAGGGAGAGAGGGTGGGAAACATGGGGATGGAAGGAGAGAGAGAGAGAAAGACATGGTAGTGGATGAAGCCTAGATTAGTTTTGCTCCAGTCGACAGATCATAAAAAGGAGGGAGGGGGAACGAGGAGAAGAGACAGGGAGAGGGGGAGATTAGTGCCACTTCAGGAACGACAGAAGACTAAAAAGAGAGGGAGGAAAAAGACAGAAGAGGGCTCTTGAAATGTAGTCCGGATTAGCTTCACTAGGAGAACAGGATGAGAGAACAGAGGAAGAGAGAGACTGAACGAGAGAAAGAAAGAGAGGAACAGAGACTGAAAATAATGTCCATTTGGGTAAATATCCTGTACAGTATAAGAAAAACGTCACATCAAACGTTGATTCTAGTTATTTGGACAGATGAAATGATCCCCTCTCTCTCTTTGGAATAGAGTAAGTGTTTAAGAAGAGAGAATATATAGAGCATTATACATCTCCTGGTTATGGGCTGATGATAAACACTATGAAGAGAAGACACACCCAGGCACGCCCCACACACACACCTAACTAATGATATCCCTGCCTGTAGCGTGGAGACGAGGCTGGGACATTTATTTAGCCCTCCTGCCCAGTCCACTGGGATGTGATGGGAATTGGGACAGACGTCTCTACACACACACACACACACACACACACACACACACACACACACACACACACACACACACACACACACACACACACACACACACACACACACACACGTCTCTTCAACTGTAGAGTGTAGAGGCATTCCCACAGTGACTGGGCAACATTCCCGACCGGAATAGGAACAGGCAGCTCAGTGGACCGGAAGACTAACATTACTGTAGGAAGGGCCTGGGTTAGAACAACTCTGGGAATTCACACCAGAGACACGGAGGCAGAGTAAAGAAAAGAGATAGAGAATGAGAAAGTGTATGTGAGAGAGAGGAAAGAGAGGGAGCAAGAGAGCTTGCTGTTGAACTGATAACCAATGTATACTAAAAGGTCTGTTCCTTTGACACACACACACACGATGATGCTAGAGAAGCCGTCACCAACCTTTGAGTCAGAATCACTCTGCCTTCCGAGATCTACTACTCTGTTTATCAACATGACTTAAAATACAAGCCGTTGAAACATTAACAAATTAAAAACAGTACTGTAGCAATGAGGTTTGTGCAGTAAGCTACAGGCCCAATACATTATCACCACATACTGGCTTTGCTTGAATTGCCCTGCCAATGCATTGTTGTTAGGGACATTTTTAAAAAACTATATTAAAACATTTGAGGCTATATGATCACACAGGTAACAGATCTGTTGTTGTGTTACTTGTGAGGCACAGCTGAGTGAGCAGACATTTAAATAATTCGCTTTTTATTTTACTGGGCTGATGGTGCCTGCATCTGATGGTCAGTCTCAGAGGAGGGAGAGAGCAGCAGACTGAGGGTCAGTCTCAGCGGAGGGAGAGAGCAGCAGACTGAGGGTCAGTCTCAGCGGAGGGAGAGAGCAGCAGACTGAGGGTCAGTCTCAGCGGAGGGAGAGAGCAGCAGACTGAGGGTCAGTCTCAGCGGAGGGAGAGAGCAGCAGACTGAGGGTCAGTCTCAGCGGAGGGAGAGAGCAGCAGACTGAGGGTCAGTCTCAGCGGAGGGAGAGAGCAGCAGACTGAGGGTCAGTCTCAGCGGAGGGAGTGAGCAGCAGACTGAGGGTCAGTCTCAGCGGAGGGAGAGAGCAGCAGACTGAGGGTCAGTCTCAGCGGAGGGAGTGAGCAGCAGACTGAGGGTCAGTCTCAGCGGAGGGAGAGAGCAGCAGACTGAGGGTCAGTCTCAGCGGAGGGAGAGAGCAGCAGACTGAGGGTCAGTCTCAGCGGAGGGAGAGAGCAGCAGACTGAGGGTCAGTCTCAGCGGAGGGAGAGAGCAGCAGACTGAGGGTCAGTCTCAGCGGAGGGAGAGAGCAGCAGACTGAGGGTCAGTCTCAGCGGAGGGAGAGAGCAGCAGACTGAGGGTCAGTCTCAGCGGAGGGAGAGAGCAGCAGACTGATGGTCAGTCTCAGCGGAGGGAGAGAGCAGCAGACTGATGGTCAGTCTCAGCGGAGGGAGAGCAGCAGACTGAGGGTCAGTCTCAGCGGAGGGAGAGAGCAGCAGACTGAGGGTCAGTCTCAGCGGAGGGAGAGAGCAGCAGACTGAGGGTCAGTCTCAGCGGAGGGAGAGAGCAGCAGACTGAGGGTCAGTCTCAGCGGAGGGAGAGAGCAGCAGACTGAGGGTCAGTCTCAGCGGAGGGAGAGAGCAGCAGACTGAGGGTCAGTCTCAGCGGAGGGAGAGAGCAGCAGACTGAGGGTCAGTCTCAGCGGAGGGAGAGAGCAGCAGACTGAGGGTCAGTCTCAGCGGAGGGAGAGAGCAGCAGACTGAGGGTCAGTCTCAGCGGAGGGAGTGAACAGCAGACTGAGGGTCAGTCTCAGCGGAGGGAGAGAGCAGCAGACTGATGGTCAGTCTCAGCGGAGGGAGAGAGCAGCAGACTGATGGTCAGTCTCAGCGGAGGGAGAGAGCAGCAGACTGAGGGTCAGTCTCAGCGGAGGAGAGAGCAGCAGACTGAGGGTCAGTCTCAGCGGAGGGAGAGAGCAGCAGACTGAGGGTCAGTCTCAGCGGAGGGAGAGAGCAGCAGACTGAGGGTCAGTCTCAGCGGAGGGAGAGAGCAGCAGACTGAGGGTCAGTCTCAGCGGAGGGAGAGAGCAGCAGACTGAGGGTCAGTCTCAGCGGAGGGAGAGAGCAGCAGACTGAGGGTCAGTCTCAGCGGAGGAGAGAGCAGCAGACTGAGGGTCAGTCTCAGCGGAGGGAGAGAGCAGCAGACTGAGGTCAGTCTCAGCGGAGGGAGAGAGCAGCAGACTGAGGGTCAGTCTCAGCGGAGGGAGAGAGCAGCAGACTGAGGGTCAGTCTCAGCGGAGGAGAGAGCTGCAGACTGAGGGTCAGTCTCAGCGGAGGGAGAGAGCAGCAGACTGAGGGTCAGTCTCAGCGGAGGGAGAGAGCAGCAGACTGAGGGTCAGTCTCAGCGGAGGGAGAGAGCAGCAGACTGAGGGTCAGTCTCAGCGGAGGGAGAGAGCAGCAGACTGAGGGTCAGTCTCAGCGGAGGGAGAGAGCAGCAGACTGAGGGTCAGTCTCAGCGGAGGGAGAGAGCAGCAGACTGAGGGTCAGTCTCTCCCGTTCCTCCACTGAAACTGACCAAAAAGGGACACCTTCTTCCAGCTGTTGGGGAAACTCAAGTCGCACCGCATTATTTCCACCTCATGCACAAATTCATGTTGTTACTCCTATGACCAGAGAAAGTGAAATATTCCTTGATATTAAAAAAGACCCAAGCCGCTAATAACAACAAGCCTGTAGATACACTCTCCTACTCATTCATTACTGCTGCACTGCTTGTTGCAGAGCTGAGTGGAAATAGGAAGAAAGTGCATTTTATGGCTTATAAAAGTGTTGAATACAAAGTGCTGAATACAAAGTGCTGAATACAAAGTGTTGAATACAAAGTGTTGAATACAAAGTGCTGAATACAAAGTGTTGAATACAAAGTGCTGAATACAAAGTGTTGAATACAAAGTGTTGAATACAAAGTGTTGAATACAAAGTGCTGAATACAAAGTGCTGAATACAAAGTGTTGAATACAAAGTGCTGAATACAAAGTGTTGAATACAAAGTGCTGAATACAAAGTGTTGAATACAAAGTGTTGAATACAAAGTGTTGAATACAAAGTGTTGAATACAAAGTGCTGAATACAAAGTGTTGACAGGGCTGAGTAAGAACTTAAACATGGAGTCACTCATAAAAACAGCAGCTCTTTGCTGTATTCGTTGACAGTCTCTCTCTAGTCATGGTTTTAAATGTTCTGATATCTTTGACAGTCTCTCTCTAGTCATGGTTTTAAATGTTCTGATATCTTTGCTGTATGCGTTGACAGTCTCTCTCTAGTCATGGTTTTAAATGTTCTGATATCTTTGCTGTATTCGTTGACAGTCTCTCTCTAGTCATGGTTTTAAATGTTCTGATATCTTTGCTGTATTCGTTGACAGTCTCTCTCTAGTCATGGTTTTAAATGTTCTGATATCTTTGCTGTATGCGTTGACAGTCTCTCTCTAGTCATGGTTTTAAATGTTCTGATATCTTTGCTGTATGCGTTGACAGTCTCTCTCTAGTCATGGTTTTAAATGTTCTGATATCTTTGCTGTATGCGTTGACAGTCTCTCTCTAGTCATGGTTTTAAATGTTCTGATATCTTTGACAGTTTCTCTCTAGTCATGGTTTTAAATGTTCTGATATCTTTGACAGTTTCTCTCTAGTCATGGTTTTAAATGTTCTGATATCTTTGCTGTATTCGTTGACAGTCTCTCTCTAGTCATGGTTTTAAATGTTCTGATATCTTTGCTGTATGCGTTGACAGTCTCTCTCTAGTCATGGTTTTAAATGTTCTGATATCTTTGACAGTTTCTCTCTAGGCATGGTTTTAAATGTTCTGATATCTTTGACAGTTTCTCTCTAGTCATGGTTTTAAATGTTCTGATATCTTTGCTGTATTCGTTGACAGTCTCTCTCTAGTCATGGTTTTAAATGTTCTGATATCTTTGCTGTATGCGTTGACAGTCTCTCTCTAGTCATGGTTTTAAATGTTCTGATATCTTTGACAGTCTCTCTCTAGTCATGGTTTTAAATGTTCTGATACCTTTGACAGTTTCTCTCTAGTCATGGTTTTAAATGTTCTGATATCTTTGACAGTTTCTCTCTAGTCATGGTTTTAAATGTTCTGATATCTTTGCTGTATTCGTTGACAGTCTCTCTCTAGTCATGGTTTTAAATGTTCTGATATCTTTGACAGTCTCTCTCTAGTCATGGTTTTAAATGTTCTGATATCTTTGACAGTCTCTCTCTAGTCATGGTTTTAAATGTTCTGATATCTTTGCTGTATGCCTTGACAGTCTCTCTCTAGTCATGGTTTTAAATGTTCTGATATCTTTGACAGTCTCTCTCTAGTCATGGTTTTAAATGTTCTGATATCTTTGCTGTATGCGTTGACAGTCTCTCTCTAGTCATGGTTTTAAATGTTCTGATATCTTTGACAGTCTCTCTCTAGTCATGGTTTTAAATGTTCTGATATCTTTGCTGTATGCGTTGATAGTCTCTCTCTAGTCATGGTTTTAAATGTTCTGATATCTTTGACAGTCTCTCTCTAGTCATGGTTTTAAATGTTCTGATATCTTTGCTGTATGCATTGACAGTCTCTCTCTAGTCATGGTTTTAAATGTTCTGATATCGTTGACAGTCTCTCTCTAGTCATGGTTTTAAATGTTCTGATATCTTTGACAGTCTCTCTCTAGTCATGGTTTTAAATGTTCTGATATCGTTGACAGTCTCTCTAGTCATGGTTTTAAATGTTCTGATATCTTTGCTGTATTCCTTGACAGTTTCTCTCTAGTCATGGTTTTAAATGTTCTGATATCGTTGACAGTTTCTCTCTAGTCATGGTTTTAAATGTTCTGATATCTTTGCTGTATGCGTTGACAGTCTCTCTCTAGTCATGGTTTTAAATGTTCTGATATCTTTGACAGTTTCTCTCTAGTCATGGTTTTAAATGTTCTGATATCTTTGACAGTCTCTCTCTAGTCATGGTTTTAAATGTTCTGATATCTTTGACAGTCTCTCTCTAGTCATGGTTTTAAATGTTCTGATATCTTTGCTGTATGCTTTGACAGTCTCTAGTCATGGTTTTAAATGTTCTGATATCTTTGACAGTCTCTCTCTAGTCATGGTTTTAAATGTTCTGATATCTTTGCTGTATGCATTGACAGTCTCTCTCTAGTCATGGTTTTAAATGTTCTGATATCTTTGACAGTCTCTCTCTAGTCATGGTTTTAAATGTTCTGATATCTTTGACAGTCTCTCTCTAGTCATGGTTTTAAATGTTCTGATATCTTTGACAGTCTCTCTCTAGTCATGGTTTTAAATGTTCTGATATCTTTGCTGTATTCGTTGACAGTCTCTCTCTAGTCATGGTTTTAAATGTTCTGATATCGTTGACAGTCTCTCTCTAGTCATGGTTTTAAATGTTCTGATAATGCGTTGACAGTCTCTAGTCATGGTTTTAAATGTTCTGATATCGTTGACAGTCTCTCTCTAGTCATGGTTTTAAATGTTCTGATATCTTTGACAGTCTCTCTCTAGTCATGGTTTTAAATGTTCTGATATCTTTGCTGTATTCGGTGACAGTCTCTCTCTAGTCATGGTTTTAAATGTTCTGATATCGTTGACAGTCTCTCTCTAGTCATGGTTTTAAATGTTCTGATATCTTTGCTGTATGCGTTGACAGTCTCTCTCTAGTCATGGTTTTAAATGTTCTGATATCTTTGACAGTCTCTCTCTAGTCATGGTTTTAAATGTTCTGATATCTTTGACAGTCTCTCTCTAGTCATGGTTTTAAATGTTCTGATATCTTTGACAGTCTCTCTCTAGTCATGGTTTTAAATGTTCTGATATCGTTGACAGTCTCTCTCTAGTCATGGTTTTAAATGTTCTGATATCTTTGCTGTATTCGTTGACAGTCTCTCTCTAGTCATGGTTTTAAATGTTCTGATATCTTTGACAGTCTCTCTCTAGTCATGGTTTTAAATGTTCTGATATCTTTGCTGTATTCGTTGACAGTTTCTCTCTAGTCATGGTTTTAAATGTTCTGATATCTTTGCTGTATTCGTTGACAGTCTCTCTCTAGTCATTGTTTTAAATGTTCTGATATCTTTGCTGTATGCGTTGACAGTCTCTCTCTAGTCATGGTTTTAAATGTTCTGATATCTTTGACAGTCTCTCTCTAGTCATGGTTTTAAATGTTCTGATACCTTTGCTGTATTCGTTGACAGTCTCTCTCTAGTCATGGTTTTAAATGTTCTGATATCTTTGACAGTCTCTCTCTAGTCATGGTTTTAAATATTCTGATATCTTTGACAGTCTCTCTCTAGTCATGGTTTTAAATGTTCTGATATCTTTGCTGTATTCGTTGACAGTCTCTCTCTAGTCATGGTTTTAAATGTTCTGATATCTTTTGACAGTTTCTCTCTAGTCATGGTTTTAAATGTTCTGATATCTTTGACAGTCTCTCTCTAGTCATGGTTTTAAATGTTCTGATATCTTTGCTGTATGCGTTGACAGTCTCTCTCTAGTCATGGTTTTAAATGTTCTGATATCTTTGCTGTATGCGTTGACAGTCTCTCTCTAGTCATGGTTTTAAATGTTCTGATACCTTTGACAGTCTCTCTCTAGTCATGGTTTTAAATGTTCTGATATCTTTGACAGTCTCTCTCTAGTCATGGTTTTAAATGTTCTGATATCTTTGCTGTATTCGTTGACAGTCTCTCTCTAGTCATGGTTTTAAATGTTCTGATATCTTTGACAGTCTCTCTCTAGTCATGGTTTTAAATGTTCTGATATGTTTGACAGTCTCTCTCTAGTCATGGTTTTAAATGTTCTGATATCTTTGCTGTATTCGTTGACAGTCTCTCTCTAGTCATGGTTTTACATGTTCTGATATCTTTGCTGTATTCGTTGACAGTTTCTCTGTAGTCATGGTTTTAAATGTTCTGATATCTTTGCTGTATTCGTTGACAGTCTCTCTCTAGTTATGGTTTTACATGTTCTGATATCTTTGCTGTATTCGTTGACAGTCTCTCTCTAGTCATGGTTTTAAATGTTCTGATATCGTTGACAGTCTCTCTCTAGTCATGGTTTTAAATGTTCTGATATCTTTGCTGTATTCGTTGACAGTCTCTCTCTTGTCATGGTTTTAAATGTTCTGATATCGTTGACAGTCTCTCTCTAGTCATGGTTTTAAATGTTCTGATATCTGCTGTATTCGTTGACAGTCTCTCTCTAGTCATGGTTTTAAATGTTCTGATATCTTTGACAGTCTCTCTCTAGTCATGGTTTTAAATGTTCTGATATCTTTGCTGTATTCGTTGACAGTCTCTCTCTAGTCATGGTTTTAAATGTTCTGATATCTTTGCTGTATGCGTTGACAGTCTCTCTCTAGTCATGGTTTTAAATGTTCTGATATCTTTGCTGTATTCGTTGACAGTCTCTCTCTAGTCATGGTTTTAAATGTTCTGATATCTTTGCTGTATTCGTTGACAGTCTCTCTCTAGTCATGGTTTTAAATGTTCTGATATCTTTGCTGTATGCGTTGACAGTCTCTCTCTAGTCATGGTTTTAAATGTTCTGATATCTTTGCTGTATGCGTTGACAGTCTCTCTCTAGTCATGGTTTTAAATGTTCTGATATCTTTGCTGTATGCGTTGACAGTCTCTCTATAGTCATGGTTTTAAATGTTCTGATATCTTTGCTGTATGCGTTGACAGTCTCTCTCTAGTCATGGTTTTAAATGTTCTGATATCTTTGACAGTTTCTCTCTAGTCATGGTTTTAAATGTTCTGATATCTTTGCTGTATGCGTTGACAGTCTCTCTCTAGTCATGGTTTTAAATGTTCTGATATCTTTGACAGTTTCTCTCTAGTCATGGTTTTAAATGTTCTGATATCTTTGACAGTTTCTCTCTAGTCATGGTTTTAAATGTTCTGATATCTTTGCTGTATTCGTTGACAGTCTCTCTCTAGTCATGGTTTTAAATGTTCTGATATCTTTGCTGTATGCGTTGACAGTCTCTCTCTAGTCATGGTTTTAAATGTTCTGATATCTTTGACAGTCTCTCTCTAGTCATGGTTTTAAATGTTCTGATACCTTTGACAGTTTCTCTCTAGTCATGGTTTTAAATGTTCTGATATCTTTGACAGTTTCTCTCTAGTCATGGTTTTAAATATTCTGATATCTTTGACAGTCTCTCTCTAGTCATGGTTTTAAATGTTCTGATATCTTTGCTGTATGCGTTGACAGTCTCTCTCTAGTCATGGTTTTAAATGTTCTGATATCTTTGCTGTATGCGTTGACAGTCTCTCTCTAGTCATGGTTTTAAATGTTCTGATACCTTTGACAGTCTCTCTCTAGTCATGGTTTTAAATGTTCTGATATCTTTGACAGTCTCTCTCTAGTCATGGTTTTAAATGTTCTGATATCTTTGCTGTATTCGTTGACAGTTTCTCTGTAGTCATGGTTTTAAATGTTCTGATATCTTTGACAGACTCTCTCTAGTCATGGTTTTAAATGTTCTGATATCTTTGCTGTATTCGTTGACAGTCTCTCTCTAGTTATGGTTTTACATGTTCTGATATCTTTGCTGTATTCGTTGACAGTTTCTCTCTAGTCATGGTTTTAAATGTTCTGATATCGTTGACAGTCTCGCTCTAGTCATGGTTTTAAATGTTCTGATATCTTTGCTGTATTCGTTGACAGTCTCTCTCTTGTCATGGTTTTAAATGTTCTGATATCGTTGACAGTCTCTCTTTAGTCATGGTTTTAAATGTTCTGATATCTTTGCTGTATTCGTTGACAGTCTCTCTCTAGTCATGGTTTTAAATGTTCTGATATCTTTGACAGTCTCTCTCTAGTCATGGTTTTAAATGTTCTGATATCTTTGCTGTATTCGTTGACAGTCTCTCTCTAGTCATGGTTTTAAATGTTCTGATATCTTTGCTGTATTCGTTGACAGTCTCTCTCTAGTCATGGTTTTAAATGTTCTGATATCTTTGCTGTATTCGTTGACAGTCTCTCTCTAGTCATGGTTTTAAATGTTCTGATATCTTTGCTGTATTCGTTGACAGTCTCTCTCTAGTCATGGTTTTAAATGTTCTGATATCGTTGACAGTCTCTCTCTAGTCATGGTTTTAAATGTTCTGATATCTTTGCTGTATGCGTTGACAGTCTCTCTCTAGTCATGGTTTTAAATGTTCTGATATCGTTGACAGTCTCTCTCTAGTCATGGTTTTAAATGTTCTGATATCTTTGACAGTCTCTCTCTAGTCATGGTTTTAAATGTTCTGATATCTTTGCTGTATTCGTTGACAGTCTCTCTCTAGTCATGGTTTTAAATGTTCTGATATCGTTGACAGTCTCTCTCTAGTCATGGTTTTAAATGTTCTGATATCTTTGCTGTATGCGTTGACAGTCTCTCTCTAGTCATGGTTTTAAATGTTCTGATATCTTTGACAGTCTCTCTCTAGTCATGGTTTTAAATGTTCTGATATCTTTGACAGTCTCTCTCTAGTCATGGTTTTAAATGTTCTGATATCTTTGACAGTCTCTCTCTAGTCATGGTTTTAAATGTTCTGATATCGTTGACAGTCTCTCTCTAGTCATGGTTTTAAATGTTCTGATATCTTTGCTGTATTCGTTGACAGTCTCTCTCTAGTCATGGTTTTAAATGTTCTGATATCTTTGACAGTCTCTCTCTAGTCATGGTTTTAAATGTTCTGATATCTTTGCTGTATTCGTTGACAGTTTCTCTCTAGTCATGGTTTTAAATGTTCTGATATCTTTGCTGTATGCGTTGACAGTCTCTCTCTAGTCATGGTTTTAAATGTTCTGATATCTTTGACAGTCTCTCTCTAGTCATGGTTTTAAATATTCTGATATCTGACAGTCTCTCTCTAGTCATGGTTTTAAATGTTCTGATATCTTTGCTGTATTCGTTGACAGTCTCTCTCTAGTCATGGTTTTAAATGTTCTGATATCTTTTGACAGTTTCTCTCTAGTCATGGTTTTAAATGTTCTGATATCTTTGACAGTCTCTCTCTAGTCATGGTTTTAAATGTTCTGATATCTTTGCTGTATGCGTTGACAGTCTCTCTCTAGTCATGGTTTTAAATGTTCTGATATCTTTGACAGTCTCTCTCTAGTCATGGTTTTAAATGTTCTGATATCTTTGCTGTATGCGTTGACAGTCTCTCTCTAGTCATGGTTTTAAATGTTCTGATATCTTTGCTGTATGCGTTGACAGTCTCTCTCTAGTCATGGTTTTAAATGTTCTGATACCTTTGACAGTCTCTCTCTAGTCATGGTTTTAAATGTTCTGATATCTTTGACAGTCTCTCTCTAGTCATGGTTTTAAATGTTCTGATATCTTTGACAGTCTCTCTCTAGTCATGGTTTTAAATGTTCTGATATCTTTGCTGTATTCGTTGACAGTCTCTCTCTAGTCATGGTTTTAAATGTTCTGATATCTTTGACAGTCTCTCTCTAGTCATGGTTTTAAATGTTCTGATATGTTTGACAGTCTCTCTCTAGTCATGGTTTTAAATGTTCTGATATCTTTGCTGTATTCGTTGACAGTCTCTCTCTAGTCATGGTTTTACATGTTCTGATATCTTTGCTGTATTCGTTGACAGTTTCTCTGTAGTCATGGTTTTAAATGTTCTGATATCTTTGCTGTATTCGTTGACAGTCTCTCTCTAGTCATGGTTTTACATGTTCTGATATCTTTGCTGTATTCGTTGACAGTTTCTCTCTAGTCATGGTTTTAAATGTTCTGATATCGTTGACAGTCTCTCTCTAGTCATGGTTTTAAATGTTCTGATATCTTTGACAGTCTCTCTCTAGTCATGGTTTTAAATGTTCTGATATCGTTGACAGTCTCTCTCTAGTCATGGTTTTAAATGTTCTGATATCGTTGACAGTCTCTCTCTAGTCATGGTTTTAAATGTTCCGATATCTTTGCTGTATTCGTTGACAGTCTCTCTCTTGTCATGGTTTTAAATGTTCTGATATCGTTGACAGTCTCTCTCTAGTCATGGTTTTAAATGTTCTGATATCTTTGCTGTATTCGTTGACAGTCTCTCTCTAGTCATGGTTTTAAATGTTCTGATATCTTTGACAGTCTCTCTCTAGTCATGGTTTTAAATGTTCTGATATCGTTGACAGTCTCTCTCTAGTCATGGTTTTAAATGTTCTGATATCTTTGCTGTATTCGTTGACAGTCTCTCTCTAGTCATGGTTTTAAATGTTCTGATATCTTTGACAGTCTCTCTCTAGTCATGGTTTTAAATGTTCTGATATCTTTGCTGTATTCGTTGACAGTTTCTCTCTAGTCATGGTTTTAAATGTTCTGATATCTTTGCTGTATTCGTTGACAGTCTCTCTCTAGTCATGGTTTTAAATGTTCTGATATCTTTGCTGTATGCGTTGACAGTCTCTCTCTAGTCATGGTTTTAAATGTTCTGATATCTTTGCTGTATTCGTTGACAGTCTCTCTCTAGTCATGGTTTTAAATGTTCTGATATCTTTTGACAGTTTCTCTCTAGTCATGGTTTTAAATGTTCTGATATCTTTGACAGTCTCTCTCTAGTCATGGTTTTAAATGTTCTGATATCTTTGCTGTATGCGTTGACAGTCTCTCTCTAGTCATGGTTTTAAATGTTCTGATATCTTTGACAGTCTCTCTCTAGTCATGGTTTTAAATGTTCTGATATCTTTGCTGTATGCGTTGACAGTCTCTCTCTAGTCATGGTTTTAAATGTTCTGATATCTTTGACAGTCTCTCTCTAGTCATGGTTTTAAATGTTCTGATATCTTTGCTGTATTCGTTGACAGTCTCTCTCTAGTCATGGTTTTAAATGTTCTGATATCTTTGACAGTCTCTCTCTAGTCATGGTTTTAAATGTTCTGATATCTTTGCTGTATTCGTTGACAGTCTCTCTCTAGTCATGGTTTTACATGTTCTGATATCTTTGCTGTATTCGTTGACAGTTTCTCTGTAGTCATGGTTTTAAATGTTCTGATATCTTTGACAGACTCTCTCTAGTCATGGTTTTAAATGTTCTGATATCTTTGCTGTATTCGTTGACAGTCTCTCTCTAGTCATGGTTTTAAATATTCTGATATCTTTGACAGTCTCTCTCTAGTCATGGTTTTAAATGTTCTGATATCTTTGCTGTATTCGTTGACAGTCTCTCTCTAGTCATGGTTTTAAATGTTCTGATATCTTTTGACAGTTTCTCTCTAGTCATGGTTTTAAATGTTCTGATATCTTTGACAGTCTCTCTCTAGTCATGGTTTTAAATGTTCTGATATCTTTGCTGTATGCGTTGACAGTCTCTCTCTAGTCATGGTTTTAAATGTTCTGATATCTTTGACAGTCTCTCTCTAGTCATGGTTTTAAATGTTCTGATATCTTTGCTGTATGCGTTGACAGTCTCTCTCTAGTCATGGTTTTAAATGTTCTGATATCTTTGCTGTATGCGTTGACAGTCTCTCTCTAGTCATGGTTTTAAATGTTCTGATACCTTTGACAGTCTCTCTCTAGTCATGGTTTTAAATGTTCTGATATCTTTGACAGTCTCTCTCTAGTCATGGTTTTAAATGTTCTGATATCTTTGACAGTCTCTCTCTAGTCATGGTTTTAAATGTTCTGATATCTTTGCTGTATTCGTTGACAGTCTCTCTCTAGTCATGGTTTTAAATGTTCTGATATCTTTGACAGTCTCTCTCTAGTCATGGTTTTAAATGTTCTGATATCTTTGCTGTATTTTGACAGTCTCTCTCTAGTCATGGTTTTAAATGTTCTGATATCTTTGCTGTATTCGTTGACAGTTTCTCTGTAGTCATGGTTTTAAATGTTCTGATATCTTTGACAGACTCTCTCTAGTCATGGTTTTAAATGTTCTGATATCTTTGCTGTATTCGTTGACAGTCTCTCTCTAGTCATGGTTCTACATGTTCTGATATCTTTGCTGTATTCGTTGACAGTTTCTCTGTAGTCATGGTTTTAAATGTTCTGATATCTTTGACAGACTCTCTCTAGTCATGGTTTTAAATGTTCTGATATCTTTGCTGTATTCGTTGACAGTCTCTCTCTAGTCATGGTTTTACATGTTCTGATATCTTTGCTGTATTCGTTGACAGTTTCTCTCTAGTCATGGTTTTAAATGTTCTGATATCGTTGACAGTCTCTCTCTAGTCATGGTTTTAAATGTTCTGATATCGTTGACAGTCTCTCTCTAGTCATGGTTTTAAATGTTCTGATATCGTTGACAGTCTCTCTCTAGTCATGGTTTTAAATGTTCTGATATCTTTGCTGTATTCGTTGACAGTCTCTCTCTAGTCATGGTTTTAAATGTTCTGATATCTTTGACAGTCTCTCTCTAGTCATGGTTTTAAATGTTCTGATATCTTTGCTGTATTCGTTGACAGTTTCTCTCTAGTCATGGTTTTAAATGTTCTGATATCTTTGCTGTATTCGTTGACAGTCTCTCTCTTGTCATGGTTTTAAATGTTCTGATATCGTTGACAGTCTCTCTCTAGTCATGGTTTTAAATGTTCTGATATCTTTGCTGTATTCGTTAACAGTCTCTCTCTAGTCATGGTTTTAAATGTTCTGATATCTTTGACAGTCTCTCTCTAGTCATGGTTTTAAATGTTCTGATATCGTTGACAGTCTCTCTCTAGTCATGGTTTTAAATGTTCTGATATCTTTGCTGTATTCGTTGACAGTCTCTCTCTAGTCATGGTTTTAAATGTTCTGATATCTTTGACAGTCTCTCTCTAGTCATGGTTTTAAATGTTCTGATATCTTTGCTGTATTCGTTGACAGTTTCTCTCTAGTCATGGTTTTAAATGTTCTGATATCTTTGCTGTATTCGTTGACAGTCTCTCTCTAGTCATGGTTTTAAATGTTCTGATATCTTTGCTGTATGCGTTGACAGTCTCTCTCTAGTCATGGTTTTAAATGTTCTGATATCTTTGACAGTCTCTCTCTAGTCATGGTTTTAAATATTCTGATATCTTTGACAGTCTCTCTCTAGTCATGGTTTTAAATGTTCTGATATCTTTGCTGTATTCGTTGACAGTCTCTCTCTAGTCATGGTTTTAAATGTTCTGATATCTTTTGACAGTTTCTCTCTAGTCATGGTTTTAAATGTTCTGATATCTTTGACAGTCTCTCTCTAGTCATGGTTTTAAATGTTCTGATATCTTTGCTGTATGCGTTGACAGTCTCTCTCTAGTCATGGTTTTAAATGTTCTGATATCTTTGACAGTCTCTCTCTAGTCATGGTTTTAAATGTTCTGATATCTTTGCTGTATGCGTTGACAGTCTCTCTCTAGTCATGGTTTTAAATGTTCTGATATCTTTGCTGTATGCGTTGACAGTCTCTCTCTAGTCATGGTTTTAAATGTTCTGATACCTTTGACAGTCTCTCTCTAGTCATGGTTTTAAATGTTCTGATATCTTTGACAGTCTCTCTCTAGTCATGGTTTTAAATGTTCTGATATCTTTGACAGTCTCTCTCTAGTCATGGTTTTAAATGTTCTGATATCTTTGCTGTATTCGTTGACAGTCTCTCTCTAGTCATGGTTTTAAATGTTCTGATATCTTTGACAGTCTCTCTCTAGTCATGGTTTTAAATGTTCTGATATGTTTGACAGTCTCTCTCTAGTCATGGTTTTAAATGTTCTGATATCTTTGCTGTATTCGTTGACAGTCTCTCTCTAGTCATGGCTTTACATGTTCTGATATCTTTGCTGTATTCGTTGACAGTTTCTCTGTAGTCATGGTTTTAAATGTTCTGATATCTTTGACAGACTCTCTCTAGTCATGGTTTTAAATGTTCTGATATCTTTGCTGTATTCGTTGACAGTTTCTCTGTAGTCATGGTTTTAAATGTTCTGATATCGTTGACAGTCTCTCTCTAGTCATGGTTTTAAATGTTCTGATATCTTTGACAGTCTCTCTCTAGTCATGGTTTTAAATGTTCTGATATCGTTGACAGTCTCTCTCTAGTCATGGTTTTAAATGTTCTGATATCGTTGACAGTCTCTCTCTAGTCATGGTTTTAAATGTTCTGATATCTTTGCTGTATTCGTTGACAGTCTCTCTCTTGTCATGGTTTTAAATGTTCTGATATCGTTGACAGTCTCTCTCTAGTCATGGTTTTAAATGTTCTGATATCTTTGCTGTATTCGTTGACAGTCTCTCTCTAGTCATGGTTTTAAATGTTCTGATATCTTTGACAGTCTCTCTCTAGTCATGGTTTTAAATGTTCTGATATCTTTGCTGTATTCGGTGACAGTCTCTCTCTAGTCATGGTTTTAAATGTTCTGATATCTTTGCTGTATTCGTTGACAGTCTCTCTCTAGTCATGGTTTTAAATGTTCTGATATCGTTGACAGTCTCTCTCTAGTCATGGTTTTAAATGTTCTGATATCGTTGACAGTCTCTCTCTAGTCATGGTTTTAAATGTTCTGATATCGTTGACAGTCTCTCTCTAGTCATGGTTTTAAATGTTCTGATATCTTTGCTGTATTCGTTGACAGTCTCTCTCTAGTCATGGTTTTAAATGTTCTGATATCTTTGCTGTATGCGTTGACAGTCTCTCTCTAGTCATGGTTTTAAATGTTCTGATATCTTTGCTGTATGCGTTGACAGTCTCTCTCTAGTCATGGTTTTAAATGTTCTGATACCTTTGACAGTCTCTCTCTAGTCATGGTTTTAAATGTTCTGATATCTTTCTGTATTTGACAGTCTCTCTCTAGTCATGGTTTTAAATGTTCTGATATCTTTGACAGTCTCTCTCTAGTCATGGTTTTAAATGTTCTGATATCTTTGCTGTATTCGTTGACAGTCTCTCTCTAGTCATGGTTTTAAATGTTCTGATATCTTTGACAGTCTCTCTCTAGTCATGGTTTTAAATGTTCTGATATGTTTGACAGTCTCTCTCTAGTCATGGTTTTAAATGTTCTGATATCTTTGCTGTATTCGTTGACAGTCTCTCTCTAGTCATGGTTTTACATGTTCTGATATCTTTGCTGTATTCGTTGACAGTTTCTCTGTAGTCATGGTTTTAAATGTTCTGATATCTTTGACAGACTCTCTCTAGTCATGGTTTTAAATGTTCTGATATCTTTGCTGTATTCGTTGACAGTCTCTCTCTAGTCATGGTTTTACATGTTCTGATATCTTTGCTGTATTCGTTGACAGTTTCTCTCTAGTCATGGTTTTAAATGTTCTGATATCGTTGACAGTCTCTCTCTAGTCATGGTTTTAAATGTTCTGATATCTTTGACAGTCTCTCTCTAGTCATGGTTTTAAATGTTCTGATATCGTTGACAGTCTCTCTCTAGTCATGGTTTTAAATGTTCTGATATCGTTGACAGTCTCTCTCTAGTCATGGTTTTAAATGTTCCGATATCTTTGCTGTATTCGTTGACAGTCTCTCTCTTGTCATGGTTTTAAATGTTCTGATATCGTTGACAGTCTCTCTCTAGTCATGGTTTTAAATGTTCTGATATCTTTGCTGTATTCGTTGACAGTCTCTCTCTAGTCATGGTTTTAAATGTTCTGATATCTTTGACAGTCTCTCTCTAGTCATGGTTTTAAATGTTCTGATATCGTTGACAGTCTCTCTCTAGTCATGGTTTTAAATGTTCTGATATCTTTGCTGTATTCGTTGACAGTCTCTCTCTAGTCATGGTTTTAAATGTTCTGATATCTTTGACAGTCTCTCTCTAGTCATGGTTTTAAATGTTCTGATATCTTTGCTGTATTCGTTGACAGTTTCTCTCTAGTCATGGTTTTAAATGTTCTGATATCTTTGCTGTATTCGTTGACAGTCTCTCTCTAGTCATGGTTTTAAATGTTCTGATATCTTTGCTGTATGCGTTGACAGTCTCTCTCTAGTCATGGTTTTAAATGTTCTGATATCTTTGACAGTCTCTCTCTAGTCATGGTTTTAAATATTCTGATATCTTTGACAGTCTCTCTCTAGTCATGGTTTTAAATGTTCTGATATCTTTGCTGTATTCGTTGACAGTCTCTCTCTAGTCATGGTTTTAAATGTTCTGATATCTTTTGACAGTTTCTCTCTAGTCATGGTTTTAAATGTTCTGATATCTTTGACAGTCTCTCTCTAGTCATGGTTTTAAATGTTCTGATATCTTTGCTGTATGCGTTGACAGTCTCTCTCTAGTCATGGTTTTAAATGTTCTGATATCTTTGACAGTCTCTCTCTAGTCATGGTTTTAAATGTTCTGATATCTTTGCTGTATGCGTTGACAGTCTCTCTCTAGTCATGGTTTTAAATGTTCTGATATCTTTGCTGTATGCGTTGACAGTCTCTCTCTAGTCATGGTTTTAAATGTTCTGATACCTTTGACAGTCTCTCTCTAGTCATGGTTTTAAATGTTCTGATATCTTTGACAGTCTCTCTCTAGTCATGGTTTTAAATGTTCTGATATCTTTGACAGTCTCTCTCTAGTCATGGTTTTAAATGTTCTGATATCTTTGCTGTATTCGTTGACAGTCTCTCTCTAGTCATGGTTTTAAATGTTCTGATATCTTTGACAGTCTCTCTCTAGACATGGTTTTAAATGTTCTGATATGTTTGACAGTCTCTCTCTAGTCATGGTTTTAAATGTTCTGATATCTTTGCTGTATTCGTTGACAGTCTCTCTCTAGTCATGGTTTTACATGTTCTGATATCTTTGCTGTATTCGTTGACAGTTTCTCTGTAGTCATGGTTTTAAATGTTCTGATATCTTTGACAGACTCTCTCTAGTCATGGTTTTAAATGTTCTGATATCTTTGCTGTATTTGACAGTCTCTCTCTAGTCATGGTTTTAAATGTTCTGATATCTTTGCTGTTGACAGTTTCTCTGTAGTCATGGTTTTAAATGTTCTGATATCTTTGACAGACTCTCTCTAGTCATGGTTTTAAATGTTCTGATATCTTTGCTGTATTCGTTGACAGTCTCTCTCTAGTCATGGTTTTAAATGTTCTGATATCTTTGCTGTATTCGTTGACAGTTTCTCTCTAGTCATGGTTTTAAATGTTCTGATATCTTTTGACAGTCTCTCTCTAGTCATGGTTTTAAATGTTCTGATATCTTTTGACAGTCTCTCTCTAGTCATGGTTTTAAATGTTCTGATATCTTTGCTGTATTCATTGACAGTCTCTCTCTAGTCATGGTTTTAAATGTTCTGATATCTTTGACAGTCTCTCTCTAGTCATGGTTTTAAATGTTCTGATATCTTTGCTGTATTCGTTGACAGTTTCTCTCTAGTCATGGTTTTAAATGTTCTGATATCTTTGCTGTATTCGTTGACAGTCTCTCTCTTGTCATGGTTTTAAATGTTCTGATATCGTTGACAGTCTCTCTCTAGTCATGGTTTTAAATGTTCTGATATCTTTGCTGTATTCGTTGACAGTCTCTCTCTAGTCATGGTTTTAAATGTTCTGATATCTTTGACAGTCTCTCTCTAGTCATGGTTTTAAATGTTCTGATATCTTTGACAGTCTCTCTCTAGTCATGGTTTTAAATGTTCTGATATCTTTGCTGTATTCGTTGACAGTCTCTCTCTAGTCATGGTTTTACATGTTCTGATATCTTTGCTGTATTCGTTGACAGTTTCTCTGTAGTCATGGTTTTAAATGTTCTGATATCTTTGACAGACTCTCTCTAGTCATGGTTTTAAATGTTCTGATATCTTTGCTGTATTCGTTGACAGTCTCTCTCTAGTCATGGTTCTACATGTTCTGATATCTTTGCTGTATTCGTTGACAGTTTCTCTGTAGTCATGGTTTTAAATGTTCTGATATCTTTGACAGACTCTCTCTAGTCATGGTTTTAAATGTTCTGATATCTTTGCTGTATTCGTTGACAGTCTCTCTCTAGTCATGGTTTTACATGTTCTGATATCTTTGCTGTATTCGTTGACAGTTTCTCTCTAGTCATGGTTTTAAATGTTCTGATATCGTTGACAGTCTCTCTCTAGTCATGGTTTTAAATGTTCTGATATCGTTGACAGTCTCTCTCTAGTCATGGTTTTAAATGTTCTGATATCTTTGCTGTATTCGTTGACAGTCTCTCTCTAGTCATGGTTTTAAATGTTCTGATATCTTTGACAGTCTCTCTCTAGTCATGGTTTTAAATGTTCTGATATCTTTGCTGTATTCGTTGACAGTTTCTCTCTAGTCATGGTTTTAAATGTTCTGATATCTTTGCTGTATTCGTTGACAGTCTCTCTCTTGTCATGGTTTTAAATGTTCTGATATCGTTGACAGTCTCTCTCTAGTCATGGTTTTAAATGTTCTGATATCTTTGCTGTATTCGTTGACAGTCTCTCTCTAGTCATGGTTTTAAATGTTCTGATATCTTTGACAGTCTCTCTCTAGTCATGGTTTTAAATGTTCTGATATCGTTGACAGTCTCTCTCTAGTCATGGTTTTAAATGTTCTGATATCTTTGCTGTATTCGTTGACAGTCTCTCTCTAGTCATGGTTTTAAATGTTCTGATATCTTTGACAGTCTCTCTCTAGTCATGGTTTTAAATGTTCTGATATCTTTGCTGTATTCGTTGACAGTCTCTCTCTAGTCATGGTTTTAAATGTTCTGATATATTTGACAGTCTCTCTCTAGTCATGGTTTTAAATGTTCTGATATCTTTGCTGTATTCGTTGACAGTTTCTCTCTAGTCATGGTTTTAAATGTTCTGATATCTTTGCTGTATTCGTTGACAGTCTCTCTCTAGTCATGGTTTTAAATGTTCTGATATCTTTGCTGTATGCGTTGACAGTCTCTCTCTAGTCATGGTTTTAAATGTTCTGATATCTTTGACAGTCTCTCTCTAGTCATGGTTTTAAATATTCTGATATCTTTGACAGTCTCTCTCTAGTCATGGTTTTAAATGTTCTGATATCTTTGCTGTATTCGTTGACAGTCTCTCTCTAGTCATGGTTTTAAATGTTCTGATATCTTTTGACAGTTTCTCTCTAGTCATGGTTTTAAATGTTCTGATATCTTTGACAGTCTCTCTCTAGTCATGGTTTTAAATGTTCTGATATCTTTGCTGTATGCGTTGACAGTCTCTCTCTAGTCATGGTTTTAAATGTTCTGATATGTTTGACAGTCTCTCTCTAGTCATGGTTTTAAATGTTCTGATATCTTTGCTGTATGCGTTGACAGTCTCTCTCTAGTCATGGTTTTAAATGTTCTGATATCTTTGCTGTATGCGTTGACAGTCTCTCTCTAGTCATTGTTTTAAATGTTCTGATACCTTTGACAGTCTCTCTCTAGTCATGGTTTTAAATGTTCTGATATCTTTGACAGTCTCTCTCTAGTCATGGTTTTAAATGTTCTGATATCTTTGACAGTCTCTCTAGTCATGGTTTTAAATGTTCTGATATCTTTGCTGTATTCGTTGACAGTCTCTCTCTAGTCATGGTTTTAAATGTTCTGATATCTTTGACAGTCTCTCTCTAGTCATGGTTTTAAATGTTCTGATATGTTTGACAGTCTCTCTCTAGTCATGGTTTTAAATGTTCTGATATCTTTGCTGTATTCGTTGACAGTCTCTCTCTAGTCATGGCTTTACATGTTCTGATATCTTTGCTGTATTCGTTGACAGTTTCTCTGTAGTCATGGTTTTAAATGTTCTGATATCTTTGACAGACTCTCTCTAGTCATGGTTTTAAATGTTCTGATATCTTTGCTGTATTCGTTGACAGTTTCTCTGTAGTCATGGTTTTAAATGTTCTGATATCGTTGACAGTCTCTCTCTAGTCATGGTTTTAAATGTTCTGATATCTTTGACAGTCTCTCTCTAGTCATGGTTTTAAATGTTCTGATATCGTTGACAGTCTCTCTCTAGTCATGGTTTTAAATGTTCTGATATCGTTGACAGTCTCTCTCTAGTCATGGTTTTAAATGTTCTGATATCTTTGCTGTATTCGTTGACAGTCTCTCTCTTGTCATGGTTTTAAATGTTCTGATATCGTTGACAGTCTCTCTCTAGTCATGGTTTTAAATGTTCTGATATCTTTGCTGTATTCGTTGACAGTCTCTCTCTAGTCATGGTTTTAAATGTTCTGATATCTTTGACAGTCTCTCTCTAGTCATGGTTTTAAATGTTCTGATATCTTTGCTGTATTCGTTGACAGTTTCTCTCTAGTCATGGTTTTAAATGTTCTGATATCTTTGACAGTCTCTCTCTAGTCATGGTTTTAAATATTCTGATATCTTTGACAGTCTCTCTCTAGTCATGGTTTTAAATGTTCTGATATCTTTGCTGTATTCGTTGACAGTCTCTCTCTAGTCATGGTTTTAAATGTTCTGATATCTTTTGACAGTTTCTCTCTAGTCATGGTTTTAAATGTTCTGATATCTTTGACAGTCTCTCTCTAGTCATGGTTTTAAATGTTCTGATATCTTTGCTGTATGCGTTGACAGTCTCTCTCTAGTCATGGTTTTAAATGTTCTGATATCTTTGACAGTCTCTCTCTAGTCATGGTTTTAAATGTTCTGATATCTTTGCTGTATGCGTTGACAGTCTCTCTCTAGTCATGGTTTTAAATGTTCTGATATCTTTGCTGTATGCGTTGACAGTCTCTCTCTAGTCATGGTTTTAAATGTTCTGATACCTTTGACAGTCTCTCTCTAGTCATGGTTTTAAATGTTCTGATATCTTTGACAGTCTCTCTCTAGTCATGGTTTTAAATGTTCTGATATCTTTGACAGTCTCTCTCTAGTCATGGTTTTAAATGTTCTGATATATTTGCTGTATTCGTTGACAGTCTCTCTCTAGTCATGGTTTTAAATGTTCTGATATCTTTGACAGTCTCTCTCTAGTCATGGTTTTAAATGTTCTGATATCTTTGACAGTCTCTCTCTAGTCATGGTTTTAAATGTTCTGATATGTTTGACAGTCTCTCTCTAGTCATGGTTTTAAATGTTCTGATATCTTTGCTGTATTCGTTGACAGTCTCTCTCTAGTCATGGCTTTACATGTTCTGATATCTTTGCTGTATTCGTTGACAGTTTCTCTGTAGTCATGGTTTTAAATGTTCTGATATCTTTGACAGACTCTCTCTAGTCATGGTTTTAAATGTTCTGATATCTTTGCTGTATTCGTTGACAGTTTCTCTGTAGTCATGGTTTTAAATGTTCTGATATCGTTGACAGTCTCTCTCTAGTCATGGTTTTAAATGTTCTGATATCTTTGACAGTCTCTCTCTAGTCATGGTTTTAAATGTTCTGATATCGTTGACAGTCTCTCTCTAGTCATGGTTTTAAATGTTCTGATATCGTTGACAGTCTCTCTCTAGTCATGGTTTTAAATGTTCTGATATCTTTGCTGTATTCGTTGACAGTCTCTCTCTTGTCATGGTTTTAAATGTTCTGATATCGTTGACAGTCTCTCTCTAGTCATGGTTTTAAATGTTCTGATATCTTTGCTGTATTCGTTGACAGTCTCTCTCTAGTCATGGTTTTAAATGTTCTGATATCTTTGACAGTCTCTCTCTAGTCATGGTTTTAAATGTTCTGATATCTTTGCTGTATTCGTTGACATTCTCTCTCTAGTCATGGTTTTAAATGTTCTGATATCTTTGCTGTATTCGGTGACAGTCTCTCTCTAGTCATGGTTTTAAATGTTCTGATATCTTTGCTGTATTCGTTGACAGTCTCTCTCTAGTCATGGTTTTAAATGTTCTGATATCGTTGACAGTCTCTCTCTAGTCATGGTTTTAAATGTTCTGATATCGTTGACAGTCTCTCTCTAGTCATGGTTTTAAATGTTCTGATATCGTTGACAGTCTCTCTCTAGTCATGGTTTTAAATGTTCTGATATCTTTGCTGTATTCGTTGACAGTCTCTCTCTAGTCATGGTTTTAAATGTTCTGATATCTTTGCTGTATTCGTTGACAGTCTCTCTCTAGTCATGGTTTTAAATGTTCTGATATCTTTGCTGTATTCATTGACAGTCTCTCTCTAGTCATGGTTTTAAATGTTCTGATATCTTTGCTGTATTCGTTGACAGTCTCTCTCTAGTCATGGTTTTAAATGTTCTGATATCTTTGCTGTATGCGTTGACAGTCTCTCTCTAGTCATGGTTTTAAATGTTCTGATATCTTTGACAGTCTCTCTCTAGTCATGGTTTTAAATGTTCTGATATCGTTGACAGTCTCTCTCTAGTCATGGTTTTAAATGTTCTGATATCTTTGACAGTTTCTCTCTAGTCATGGTTTTAAATGTTCTGATATCTTTGCTGTATTCCTTGACAGTTTCTCTCTAGTCATGGTTTTAAATGTTCTGATATCGTTGACAGTCTCTCTCTAGTCATGGTTTTAAATGTTCTGATATCTTTGACAGTTTCTCTCTAGTCATGGTTTTAAATGTTCTGATATCTTTGACAGTCTCTCTCTAGTCATGGTTTTAAATGTTCTGATATCTTTGCTGTATTCGTTGACAGTCTCTCTCTAGTCATGGTTTTAAATGTTCTGATATCTTTGCTGTATGCGTTGACAGTCTCTCTCTAGTCATGGTTTTAAATGTTCTGATATCTTTGACAGTCTCTCTCTAGTCATGGTTTTAAATGTTCTGATATCGTTGACAGTCTCTCTAGTCATGGTTTTAAATGTTCTGATATCGTTGACAGTCTCTCTCTAGTCATGGTTTTAAATGTTCTGATATCTTTGACAGTCTCTCTCTAGTCATGGTTTTAAATGTTCTGATATCGTTGACAGTCTCTCTCTAATCATGGTTTTAAATGTTCTGATATCGTTGACAGTCTCTCTCTAGTCATGGTTTTAAATGTTCTGATATCTTTGACAGTCTCTCTCTAGTCATGGTTTTAAATGTTCTGATATCGTTGACAGTCTCTCTCTAGTCCTGGTTTTAAATGTTCTGATATCTTTGCTGTATGCGTTGACAGTCTCTCTCTAGTCATGGTTTTAAATGTTCTGATATCTTTGACAGTCTCTCTCTAGTCATGGTTTTAAATGTTCTGATATCTTTGCTGTATTCGTTGACAGTCTCTCTCTAGTCATGGTTTTAAATGTTCTGATATCTTTGCTGTATTCGTTGACAGTCTCTCTCTAGTCATGGTTTTAAATGTTCTGATATCTTTGCTGTATTCTTTGCCAGTCTCTCTCTAGTCATGGTTTTAAATGTTCTGATATCTTTGCTGTATTCGTTGACAGTTTCTCTCTAGTCATGGTTTGAAACGTTTTGAAATCTCACAGTATTACACACCGGGAAGGCAGTGTTTGTATGAAATGGTAACAGCCTCCCTACCCAGCCGGCGCGCAGGGCAACACAGGGCTTTATCGTTGGCTTTTTTACACAAATGTTTGGCGATTGACTAGAAATACCTTGGAGATGGACAAGTCGATCGATCAGTTTGTCAGAATACTGCTGTGACAAAAAGGGGAGGGGTCAGAATACGGCTGTGACAAAAAGGAGAGATGTCAGTATTCTGCTGTGATAAAAAGGGGAGATATCAGAATACTGCTGTGATAAAAAGGGGAGGGGTCAGAATACTGCTGTGATAAAAAGGGGATATGTCAGAATACTGCTGTGATAAAAAGGGGATATGTCAGAATACTGCTGTGATAAAAAGGGGAGATGTCAGAATACTGCTGTGATAAAAAGGGGAGATGTCAGAATACTGCGGTGATAAAAAGGGGAGATGTCAGAATACTGCTGTGATAAAAAGGGGAGATGTCAGAATACTGCTGTGATAAAAAGGGGAGATGTCAGAATACTGCTGTGATAAAAAGGGGAGATGTCAGAATACTGCTGTGATAAAAAGGGGAGATGTCAGAATACTGCTGTGATAAAAAGGGGAGATGTCAGAATACTGCTGTGATAAAAAGGGGAGATGTCAGAATACTGCTGTGATAAAAGGGGAGATGTCAGAATACTGCTGTGATAAAAGGGGAGATGTCAGAATACTGCTGTGATAAAAAGGGGAGATGTCAGAATACTGCTGTGATAAAAAGGGGAGATGTCAGAATACTGCTGTGATAAAAAGGGGATATGTCAGAATACTGCTGTGATAAAAAGGGGATATGTCAGAATACTGCTGTGATAAAAAGGGGAGATGTCAGAATACTGCTGTGATAAAAAGGGGAGATGTCAGAATACTGCTGTGACAAAAAGGGGAGGGGTCAGAATACTGCTGTGACAAAAAGGGGAGGGGTCAGAATACTGCTGTGACAAGAAGGGGAGGGGTCAGAATACTGCTGTGACAAAAAGGGAGGGGTCAGAATACTGCTGTGACAAAAAGGAGGGGTCAGAATACTGCTGTCAAAGAAGGGAGGGGTCAGAATACTGCTGTGACAAAAGGGGAGGGGTCAGAATACTGCTGTCAAAGAAGGGAGGGGTCAGAATACTGCTGTGATAAAAAGGGGAGGGGTCAGAATACTGCTGTGATAAAAAGGAGGGGTCAGAATACTGCTGTGATAAAAGGGGAGGGGTCAGAATACTGCTGTGATAAAAGGGGAGGGGTCAGAATACTGCTGTGATAAAAGGGGAGGGGTCAGAATACTGCTGTGATAAAAGGGGAGGGGTCAGAATACTGCTGTGATAAAAGGGGAGGGGTCAGAATACTGCTGTGATAAAAGGAGGGGTCAGAATACTGCTGTGATAAAAAGGGAGGGGTCAGAAAATTGCTGTGATAGAAAGGGGAGGGGTCAGAATACTGCTGTGACAGAAAGGGGAGGGGTCAGAATACTGCTGTGACAAAAAGGGGAGGGGTCAGAATACTGCTGTGATAAAGGGAGGGGTCAGAATACTGCTGTGATAAAAAGGGGAGATGTCAGAATACTGCTGTGACAAAAAGGGGAGATGTCAGAATACTGCGGTGACAAAAAGGAGGGGTCAGAATACTGCTGTCAAAGAAGGGAGGGGTCAGAATACTGCTGTGATAAAAGGGGAGGGGTCAGAATACTGCTGTGATAAAAGGGGAGGGGTCAGAATACTGCTGTGATAAAAAGGGGAGGGGTCAGAATACTGCTGTGATAAAAGGGGAGGGGTCAGAATACTGCTGTGATAAAAGGAGGGGTCAGAATACTGCTGTGATAAAAGGAGGGGTCAGAATACTGCTGTGATAAAAGGGGAGGGGTCAGAATACTGCTGTGATAAAAGGAGGGGTCAGAATACTGCTGTGATAAAAGGGGAGGGGTCAGAAAATTGCTGTGATAGAAAGGGGAGGGGTCAGAATACTGCTGTGACAGAAAGGGGAGGGGTCAGAATACTGCTGTGACAAAAAGGGGAGGGGTCAGAATACTGCTGTGATAAAGGGAGGGGTCAGAATACTGCTGTGATAAAAAGGGGAGATGTCAGAATACTGCTGTGACAAAAAGGGGAGATGTCAGAATACTGCGGTGACAAAAAGGGGAGGGGTCAGAATACTGCTGTGACAAAAGGGGAGGGGTCAGAATACTGCTGTGATAAAGGAGGGAGGGGTCAGAATACTGCTGTGATAAAAAGGGGAGGGGTCAGAATACTGCTGTGATAAAAGGGGGAGGGGTCAGAATACTGCTGTGATAAAAGGGGGAGGGGTCAGAATACTGCTGTGATAAAAAGGGGAGAGGTCAGAATACTGCTGTGATAAAAAGGGGAGGGGTCAGAATACTGCTGTGATAACAGGAGTGATGAAGTTAGGACCTGAGGAAGAGGGACAATTACAGAGCTATACAGAGAATCAAATTAAATGTTATTGGACTAACAGTGAAATGCTTACTTACAGTGCCTTTTCCATTAATGCAGAGTTAAAAATAAGATAAATAGTAATGATTCACGAGGAATAAAAACACGAAGTGAATAACAAATAAAGACTCAAATAACATGTCTACATACAGTACAGGAGGTACCAGTACTGAGTCAATGTGCAGGTGTACGAGGTAACTGAGGTAGTCATGTACTGAACATACCGGTAGGGGTAAACTGACGAGGCAGAGAGAGCAGAATGGTGGAGCGAGAGAAGGAGAATGATGAAAGAAAAGGATATGAAAAAAGGATGCCCTCCATCACAAACATTTTGATTTGAGCTAGGAGGAAGAGATGAGGTGGAGGAGAACATCAAAGGTGAGATGAAGAGCAGAACGTCCCCAGCTACCTCTGGTAGACCGAGGAAATATGGAAACGGATGTAGGGAGACGTTAGAGAGCTCTACATACTGGTTTCACACAGAAGAGCCTATGAGTGAGAGAGAGAGAGATGAAAAAGAGGAGTTTACTCACTGGGCTCACAGCACACTGTGACTCGCAGCTTCATGCAGGGCAGCGGGGAGCTTTCCCCTGTAGGCAATGCTGGAGAGAGAGAGACAGAGAGAGAGAGAGACAGAAAGAGAGAGACAGACAGAGAGACAGACACAGAGAGACAGACACAGAGAGACAGACACAGAGAGACAGACACAGAGAGACAGACACAGAGAGACAGACACAGAGAGACAGACACAGAGAGACAGACACAGAGAGACAGACAGAAAGAGACAGAGAGAGAGAGATTATCTACCTCACTTGCTTTGGCAATGTTAACACGTTTCCCATGCCAATAAAGCCCTTTAATTGAATTGAATTGAATTGAGACAGAGAGAGAGACAGAGAGAGAGAGAGACAATGGCTCCTCTTGCAGCCAAATATGTATTTTCCTGCCATAGCCTGAGGGACACTGAATAATAACATCTGCATAGTAAACAGTAACTTACTTATTATTACTATTATTGTTATGACTATAATTATTAATGTTTATCATTCCAAATATGGGTGGTAATGGTAGTGATAACAGTTTAGTGATGGTAGTAGTAGTCGTAGTAATGATGATTGTAGTTGTAGTACTGATATAAAGAAGAAGATGACCGTTATTTAGTTATAAGTTAGTTATAGTTTCATTTTCCATAATTTTACTATTGACTGTTACCATTTTATTGTTATTATTTTTGTATTTAATTTTGTATTATTATTTACTACCATTTTATATTATTATTTACTATCATTTATAATTTTGTTACAATGTATATTGTATACATTGTTTCTTTGGCAATATTGACACAATGTTTTTCATGCCAATAAAGCAGCTTGAATTTGAATTTGAGAGACAGAGAGAGAGACAGAGAGAGAGATTGCCTTGTTACAGTAAAGCTATGTGTGAAGTGTTGGGCGTTGGAGATTTTCAACCCTTCATGTATTTGACAATAATATAGAATGTGTCACCATATGACATCACCCTTCACCAACCAGCAGGACTAAGCTGGATTTAGTTAATATGAAAGAAACCACAGAAAAGGTTTTCTATTTGGAAACTCCAGCAGACAGCAACCACTACAGGGGTCAAAGGGGACTGACTGACACAATGGATTGTGGGAGTCAAGGTGTTTCCTGTTTGGCAGCTGCTGTCAGAGTTAAGCGACAGAAACACAGTCACTATCTGGTCGTCTGGAGCTCAGTTGGTAGAGCATGACGCTTGCAGGACAGTGGGTTTGATTCCCGGGACCCGCCCTATGTAAAATGTATGTACGCAGGACTCCGTCACTTCAGATAAGAGTCTTCTAAATGGCATATATTATATTAAGGAGGATGCTAACTTATACTTTCAAGTTCAAACAGCCACCTCTAATCTTAAGCCTCAACATAACCAAACAAAAGCTTGTCTACTTGCTCGTCAGTTCTGAGAATGCTGTTCCTTCTAGCAATGCCATCTAGTGACTACAGATCACTGGGCTGATTGACGCGGATGCTATGTGAGCTGTCAGTGTGGATCACTATAAGAGACAGACTGAAACAGCTAATACTATTGTCGTGTCCCCAGTCAAAAGCATTATACTGTCCCTATGGCCTGGCCCTTTCACCCAGCCAGACGGTTGGACAAACTTCAAGCGTTATCTTTGATGTGGACAATACACACACAGACAGCCAGGCCCACTGGGGTAGTTCCAGGGGAGGAGGCTATTGTTGTGTTCTCCAGCCCTGCACAGACACAATGGCCCAGTGCTGTGTGTGTGTGTGTGTGTTCTCTCATGTCCTGACAACGCTCCATTGTCCCGCAGACCGCAATAGTAATTTATGTAAAGATTCTTTCCCTCAGTCTCTCATCCATTATTTTCCTCTCCCTTTTCCCTCCCTTTTGTTGCTCCCCTTTTCTTTCTCCCTGTGGATTCCACTCATCCCCCCTCTCTCCCCCCCTCCCTTCCTGTACTATCAGACTCTCCCCTCTTTCATTCCACTCATCCCCCCTCTCCCCCTCCCTTCCTGTACTATCAGACTCTCCCCTCTTTCATTCCACTCATCCCCCTCTCTCCCCCTCCCTTCCTGTACTATCAGACTCTCCCCTCTTTCATTCCACTCATCCCCCTCTCTCCCCCCTCCCTTCCTGTACTATCAGACTCTCCCCTCTTTCATTCCACGCTTCTCCTCCTACGGCTGCTTTAAAAGCATGTGTTTTTCTTGCCCCTCTTTTGGTTGGACAGAGACCAGGAGTTGTAAAGACAGTAAGAAACGGATTTTAGGGCACCAAACCTTCCCCTTTCCAATGTGTCAAGTAATTATCTTTTTGTTTTCTCATGATTTGGTTGGGTCTAATTGTGCTGCTGTCCTGGGGCTCTGTGGGGTGTGTTTGTGAACAGAGCCCCAGGACCAGCTTGCTTAGGGGACTCTTCTCCAGGTTCATCTCTCTGTAGGTGATGGCTTTGTTATGGAAGGTTTGGGAATCGCTTCCTTTTAGGTGGTTATAGAATGTAACGTCTCTTTTCTGGATTTTGATCATTAGCGGGTATCGGTGTTTTACGGAGGATAGTTTTGCAGAATTCTGCATGCAGAGTCTCAATTTGGTGTTTTTCCCATTTTGTGAAGTCTTGGTTGATGAGCGGACCTCAGACCTCAGAGCCCATTGCCCTTTATGGTTGTATGACTGATTTAAGTATTTTTAGCCAGATCCTAATTAGTATGTTGAATTTAGTGTTCCTTTTGATGACATAGAATGCCCTTCTTGCCTTGTCTCTTAGATCGTTCACAGCTTTGTGGAAGTTACCTGTGGCGCTGATGTTTAGGCAAAGGTATGTATAGTTTTTTGTGTGCTCTAGGGCAACAGTGTCTAGATGGAATTTGTATTTGTGGTCCTGGTGACTGGACCTTTTTTGGAACACCATTATTTTGGTCTTACTGAGATTTACTGTCAGGGCCCAGGTCTGACAGAATCTGTGCAGAATATCTAGGTGCTGCTGATGGCCCTCCTTGGTTGGAGACAGAAGCACCAGATCATCAGGAAACAGTAGACATTCCTCCCTCCCCCTCTACTTTCTCTGCCTCCCTTGCTCCCACTCTCCCTCCTCCAGCGGTTGGAGAAAAATGAGAGAGGAAGACAGAAATAGGAAGTAGTGGGAAAAGAGGAAACCCAAGTTATCACACAGATTTACTTACACACACACACACCCACTCACCCACCCACCCACTCACCCACCCACCCACTCACAGCTGTAGTAGTAGTGGTGTCCGGGGAGGAACTCGAAGCCCAGAGAGAAGGGGGTGAAGCGCTGGATCTTCTCTGAGAAGCGGACAGGGCCGAAGGGGGCACGGGGGCTGTTACACTCCCACCTCTTGATGGCCCCCTGGGTCTCCACACAGCCCTTGAACCCCCCCTCAGCCACCAGGTACAGGGTCAGGCTGTCTGGTGGGGCCTGGGGGTAGGCCTCCTCACTGGGGGGAGACAGGTGAGGGTAGTGGGGGCAGTAGATATCCAGGTAGTCATTCAGATTCACCTGGATGGACAGATCCCCTCCCGTCAACCTGAGACAGAAGGAAAGGGAGAGAGACAGAAGGAAAGGGAGAGAGACAGAAGGAAAGGGAGAGAGACAGAAGGAAAGGGAGAGAGAGTGAGAGAGAGAGAGACAAGGAAAGGGAGAGAAAGGGAGAGACAAGAAAAGGGAGAGACAAGGAAAGGGAGAGAAAGGGAGAGAAAGGGAGACAAGGAAAGGGAGGCAAGGAAAGGGAGACAAGGAAAGGGAGACAAGGAAAGGGAGACAAGGAAAGGGAGACAAGGAAAGGGAGACAAGGAAAGGGAGAGAGAATGAGAGACATGGAAAGGGAGAGAGAATGAGAGACAAGGAAAGGGAGAGAGAATGAGAGACAAGGAAAGGGAGAGAGAATGAGAGACAAGGAAAGGGAGAGAGAATGAGAGACAAGGAAAGGGAGAGAGAATGAGAGACAAGGAAAGGGAGAGAAAGGGAGAGAGAAGGAAAGGGAGAGACAGAAGGAAAGGGAGAGAAAGAAGGAGAGACAAGGAAAGGGAGAGAAATGGAAAGGGAGAGAAAGGGAGAGAGAAGGAAAGGGAGAGACAAGGAAAGGGAGAGAAAGGGAGAGACAGAAGGAAAGGGAGAGAAAGGGAGAGACAGAAGGAAAGGGAGAGAAAGGGAGAGACAGAAGGAAAGGGAGAGAAAGGGAGAGAGAAGGAAAGGGAGAAAAAGGGAGAGAGCAGGAAAGAGAGAGAGAATGAAAGGGAGAGACAAGGAAAGGGAGAGAAAGGGAGAGAGAAGGAAAGGGAGAGACAAGGAAAGGGAGAGAAAGGGAGAGAGAAGGAAAGGGAGAGAAATGGAGAGAGAAGGAAAGGGAGAGAAAGGGAGAGAGAAGGAAAGGGGGAGAGAAGGAAAGAGAGAGAATGAAAGGGAGAAACAGAAGGAAAGGGAGAGAAAGGGAGAGAGAAGGAAAGGGAGAAACAGAAGGAAAGGGAGAGAAAGGGAGAGAGAAGGAAAGGGAGAGAAAGGGAGAGACAAGGAAAGGGAGCGAAAGGGAGACAGAAGGAAAGGGAGAGAAAGGGAGAGACAAGGAAATGGAGACAGAAGGAAAGGGAGAGAAAGGGAGAGAGAAGGAAAGGGAGAGAGAAGGAAAGGGAGAGAAAGGGAGAGAGAAGGAAAGAGAGAGAAAGGGAGAGAGAAGGAAAGGGAGAGAAAGGGAGAGAAGGAAAGGGAGAGAAGGAAAGGGTAAGGGGAGAGAGGGAAAGGGAGAGAAGGGGAGAGAGAAGGAAAGAGAGAGAGAATGAAAGGGAGAGACAAGGAAAGGGAGAGAAAGGGAGAGACAAGGAAAGGGAGAGAAAGGGAGAGAGAAGGAAAGGGGGAGAGAAGGAAAGAGAGAGAAGGAAAGGGAGAAACAGAAGGAAAGGGAGAGAAAGGGAGAGAGAAGGAAAGGGAGAGAAAGGGAGAGAGAAGGAAAGGGAGAGAGAAGGAAAGGGAGAGAAAGGGAGAGACAAGGAAAGGGAGCGAAAGGGAGACAGAAGGAAAGGGAGCGACAGAAGGAAAGGGAGAGAAAGGGAGAGACAAGGAAATGGAGACAGAAGGAAAGGGAGAGAGAAGGGGAGAGAAAGAGAGAGAGAAGGAAAGGGAGAGAAAGGGAGAGAGAAGGAAAGGGAGAGAAGGGGAGAGAGGGAAAGGGAGAGAAGGGGAGAGAGGGAAAGGGAGAGAAGGAGAGAGAAGGAAAGGGAGAGAAAGGGAAAGGGAGTGAAAGGGAGAGAGAAGGAAATGGAGAGAAAGGGAGAGAGAAGGAAATGGAGAGAAAGGGAGAGAGAAGGAAATGGAGAGAAAGGGAGAGAGAAGGAAAGAGAGAGAAGGAAAGAGAGAGAGAGAAGCAAAGAGAGAGAGAAGCAAAGAGAGAGAGAAGGAAAGGGAGAGAGAAGGAAAGGGAGACAGACAGAAAGGGTGACAGATGGAAAGGGAGACAGGCGGAAAGGGAGACAGACAGAAAGGGAGACAGACAGAAAGGGAGACAGACGGAAAGGGAGACAGACGGAAAGGGAGACAGAAGAAAATGGGGAGAGAAGGAAAGGGAGAGAAAGGGAGACAGAAGGAAAGGGAGAGAAAGGGAGACAGAAGGAAAGGAGACAGACGGAAAGGGAGACAGACGGAAAGGGAGACAGACGGAAAGGGAGACAGAAGAAAATGGGGAGAGAAGGAAAGGGAGAGAAAGGGAGACAGAAGGAAAGGGAGAGAAAGGGAGACAGAAGGAAAGGGAGACAGACGGAAAGGGAGACAGACGGAAAGGGAGACAGACGGAAAGGGAGACAGACGGAAATGGGGAGAGAAGGAAAGGGAGACAGAAGGAAAGGGAGAGAGAAGGAAAGGAAGACAGAAGGAAAGGGAGAGAGAAGGAAAGGGAGAGAGAAGGAAAGGGAGAGAGAAGGAAAGGGAGAGAGAAGGAAAGGGAGACAGACGGAAAGGGAGACAGACGGAAAGGGAGACAGACGGAAAGGGAGACAGACGGAAAGGGAGACAGACGGAAAGGGAGAGAAAGGGAGACAGAAGGAAAGGGAGAGAAAGAAATGGGGAGAGAAGGAAAGAGGGAGAGAAAGGGAGAGAGAAAGGGAGAGAGAAGGAAAGGGGGAGAGAAGGAAAGGGAGAGAGAAGGAAAGGGAGAGAGAAGGAAAGGGAGAGAGAAGGAAAGGGAGAGAGAAGGAAAGGGAGAGAAGGAAAGGGAGAGAAAGAAAGGGAGAGAAGGAAAGGGAGAGAAAGGGAGAGAGAAGGAAATGGAGAGAAAGGGAGAGAGAAGGAAAGGGAGAGAATGAAAGGGAGAGAAGGGGAGAGAGAAGGAAAGGGAGAGAAAGGGAAAGGGAGAGAAAAGGAAAGGGAGAGAAAAGGAAAGGGAGACAGAAGGAAAGGGAGAGAGAAGGAAAGGGAGAGAGAAGGAAAGGGAGACAGAAGGAAAGGGAGACAGAAGGAAAGGGAGACAGAAGGAAAGGGAGACAGAAGGAAAGGGAGACAGAAGGAAAGGAGACAGAAGGAAAGGGAGACAGACGGAAAGGAGACAGACGGAAAGGGAGACAGACGGAAAGGGAGACAGACGGAAAGGAGACAGACGGAAAGGGAGACAGACGGAAAGGGGAGACAGACGGAAAGGGAGACAGACGGAAAGGGAGACAGACGGAAAGGGAGACAGACGGAAAGGGAGACAGACGGAAAGGGAGACAGACGGAAAGGGAGACAGACGGAAAGGGAGACAGACGGAAAGGGAGACAGACGGAAAGGGAGACAGACGGAAAGGGAGACCGACGGAAAGGGAGACAGACGGAAAGGAGACCGACGGAAAGGAGACCGACGGAAAGGAGACCGACGGAAAGGAGACCGACGGAAAGGAGACAGAAGGAAAGGGAGAGAAAGGAGACAGACGGAAAGGAGAGAAAGAAAGGGGGAGAGAAAGGGAGAGAGAAGGAAAGGGAGACAGAAGGAAAGGGAGACAGAAGGAAAGGGAGAGAAAGGGAGAGAGAAGGAAAGGGAGAGAAAGGGAGAGAGAAGGAAAGGGAGAGACAAGGAAAGGGAGCGAAAGGGAGACAGAAGGAAAGGGAGAGACAGAAGGAAAGGGAGAGAAAGGGAGAGACAAGGAAATGGAGACAGAAGGAAATGGAGAGAAAGGGAGAGAGAAGGAAAGGGAGAGAGAAGGGGAGAGAAGGAAAGGGAGAGAAAGGGAGAGAGAAGGAAAGGGAGAGAAGGAAAGGGAGAGAAAGGGAGAGAAGGAAAGGGAGAGAAGGAAAGGAAGAGAAGGAAAGGGAGAGAAAGGGAGAGAAGGAAAGGGAGAGAAGGAAAGGGAAAGAAGGGGAGAGAGGGAAAGGGAGAGAGGGAAAGGGAGAGAAGGGGAGAGAAGGAAAGGGAGAGAGAAGCAAAGAGAGAGAGAAGCAAAGAGAGAGAGAAGCAAAGAGAGAGAGAAGCAAAGAGAGAGAGAAGCAAAGAGAGAGAGAAGCAAAGAGAGACAGACGGAAAGGGAGACAGACGGAAAGGAGACAGACGGAAAGGGAGACAGACGGAAAGGGAGACAGACGGAAAGGAGACAGACGGAAAGGGAGACAGAAGAAAATGGGGAGAGAAGGAAAGGGAGAGAGAAGGAAAGGGAGACAGAAGGAAAGGGAGACAGAAGGAAAGGGAGAGAGAAGGGTGACAGACGGAAAGGGAGACAGACAGAAAGGGAGACAGATGGAAAGGGAGACAGATGGAAAGGGAGACAGATGGAAAGGGAGACAGAAGAAAATGGGGAGAGAAGGAAAGGGAGAGAAAGGAGAGAAGGAAAGGGAGAGAAAGGGAGAGAAGGAAAGGGAGAGAGAAGGAAAGGGAGAGAGAAGGAAAGGAGAGAGAAGGAAAGGGAGACAGAAGGAAAGGGAGACAGAAAGAAAGGGAGAGAAAGGGAGACAGAAGGAAAGGGAGACAGACGGAAAGGGAGACAGAAGAAAATGGGGAGAGAAGGAAAGGGAGAGAGAAGGAAAGGGAGAGAGAAGGAAAGGAGAGAGAAGGAAAGGAGAGAGAAGGAAAGGAGACAGAAGGAAAGGAGACAGAAGGAAAGGGAGAGAGACGGAAAGGAGAGAGACGGAAAGGAGACAGACGGAAAGGGAGACAGACGGAAAGGGAGACAGAAGAAAATGGGGAGAGAAGGAAAGGGAGAGAGAAGGAAAGGGAGAGAGAAGGAAAGGGAGACAGAAGGAAAGGGAGAGAGAAGGGTGACAGACGGAAAGGGAGACAGATGGAAAGGGAGACAAGGAAAGGGAGAGAGAAGGGTGACAGACGGAAAGGGAGACAGATGGAAAGGGAGACAAGGAAAGGGAGAGAGAAGGAAAGGGAGACCGACGGAAAGGGAGACCGACGGAAAGGGAGACCGACGGAAAGGGAGACAGAAGGAAAGGGAGAGAAAGGGAGACAGACGGAAAGGGAGAGAAAGAAAGGGGGAGAGAAAGGGAGAGAGAAGGAAAGGGAGACAGAAGGAAAGGGAGACAGAAGGAAAGGGAGAGAAAGGGAGAGAGAAGGAAAGGGAGAGAAAGGGAGAGAGAAGGAAAGGGAGAGACAAGGAAAGGGAGCGAAAGGGAGACAGAAGGAAAGGGAGAGACAGAAGGAAAGGGAGAGAAAGGGAGAGACAAGGAAATGGAGACAGAAGGAAATGGAGAGAAAGGGAAAGGGAGAGAAAGGGAGAGAGAAGGAAAGGGAGAGAGAAGGGGAGAGAAGGAAAGGGAGAGAAAGGGAGAGAGAAGGAAAGGGAGAGAAGGAAAGGGAGAGAAAGGGAGAGAAGGAAAGGGAGAGAAGGAAAGGAAGAGAAGGAAAGGGAGAGAAAGGGAGAGAAGGAAAGGGAGAGAAGGAAAGGGAAAGAAGGGGAGAGAGGGAAAGGGAGAGAGGGAAAGGGAGAGAAGGGGAGAGAAGGAAAGGGAGAGAGAAGCAAAGAGAGAGAGAAGCAAAGAGAGAGAGAAGCAAAGAGAGAGAGAAGCAAAGAGAGAGAGAAGCAAAGAGAGAGAGAAGCAAAGAGAGACAGACGGAAAGGGAGACAGACGGAAAGGGAGACAGACGGAAAGGGAGACAGACGGAAAGGGAGACAGACGGAAAGGGAGACAGACGGAAAGGGAGACAGAAGAAAATGGGGAGAGAAGGAAAGGGAGAGAGAAGGAAAGGGAGACAGAAGGAAAGGGAGACAGAAGGAAAGGGAGAGAGAAGGGTGACAGACGGAAAGGGAGACAGACAGAAAGGGAGACAGATGGAAAGGGAGACAGATGGAAAGGGAGACAGAAGAAAATGGGGAGAGAAGGAAAGGGAGAGAAAGGGAGAGAAGGAAAGGGAGAGAAAGGGAGAGAAGGAAAGGGAGAGAGAAGGAAAGGGAGAGAGAAGGAAAGGGAGAGAGAAGGAAAGGGAGACAGAAGGAAAGGGAGACAGAAAGAAAGGGAGAGAAAGGGAGACAGAAGGAAAGGGAGACAGACGGAAAGGGAGACAGAAGAAAATGGGGAGAGAAGGAAAGGGAGAGAGAAGGAAAGGGAGAGAGAAGGAAAGGGAGAGAGAAGGAAAGGGAGACAGAAGGAAAGGGAGACAGAAGGAAAGGGAGAGAGACGGAAAGGGAGAGAGACGGAAAGGGAGACAGACGGAAAGGGAGACAGACGGAAAGGGAGACAGACGGAAAGGGAGACAGAAGAAAATGGGGAGAGAAGGAAAGGGAGAGAGAAGGAAAGGGAGAGAGAAGGAAAGGGAGACAGAAGGAAAGGGAGAGAGAAGGGTGACAGACGGAAAGGGAGACAGATGGAAAGGGAGACAAGGAAAGGGAGAGAGAAGGAAAGGGAGAGAGAAGGAAAGGGAGACAGAAGGAAAGGGAGACAGAAGGAAAGGGAGAGAGACGGAAAGGGAGAGAGACGGAAAGGGAGACAGAAGGAAAGGGAGAGAGACGGAAAGGGAGACAGACGGAAAGGGAGACAGACGGAAAGGGAGACAGAAGGAAAGGGAGAGAAAGGGAGACAGAAGGAAAGGGAGAGAAAGGGAGACAGAAGGAAAGGGAGAGAAAGGGAGACAGAAGGAAAGGGAGAGAAAGGGAGAGAAGGAAAGGGGGAGAGAAGGAAAGGGGGAGAGAAAGGGAGACAGAAGGAAAGGGAGACAGAAGGAAAGGGAGACAGAAGGAAAGGGAGACAGAAGGAAAGGGAAAGAAAGGGAGAGAGAAGGAAAGGGAGAGAAAGGGAGAGAGAAGGAAAGGGGGAGAGAAGGAAAGAGAGAGAAGGAAAGGGAGAAACAGAAGGAAAGGGAGAGAAAGGAGAGAGAAGGAAAGGGAGAGAAAGGGAGAGACAAGGAAAGGAGAGAAAGGAGAGACAAGGAAAGGAGAGAAAGGAGAGACAAGGAAAGGAGCAAAAGGGAGAGACAAGGAAAGGGAGCAAAAGGGAGACAGAAGGAAAGGGAGACAGAAGGAAAGGAGAGACAGAAGGAAAGGGAGAGAAAGGGAGAGACAAGGAAATGGAGACAGAAGGAAAGGGAGAGAAAGGGAAAGGGAGAGAAAGGGAGAGAGAAGGAAAGGGAGAGAGAAGGGGAGAGAGAAGAAAAGGGAGAAAAAGGGAGAGAGAAGGAAAGGGGGAGAGAAGGAAAGGGAGAGAAGGAAAGGGAGAGAAGGAAAGGGAGAGAAAGGGAGAGAAGGAAAGGGAGAGAAGGAAAGGGAAAGAAGGGGAGAGAGGGAAAGGGAGAGAAGGGGAGAGAAGGAAAGGGAGAGAAGGGGAGAGAAGGAAAGGGAGAGAAAGGGAGAGAGAAAGGGAGAGAGAAGGAAATGGAGAGAAAGGGAGAGAGAAGGAAATGGAGAGAGAAGGAAATGGAGAGAAAGGGAGAGAGAAGGAAAGAGAGAGAGAAGCAAAGAGAGAGAAGCAAAGAGAGAGAGAAGCAAAGAGAGAGAGAAGCAAAGAGAGAGAGAAGGAAAGGGAGAGAAAGGGTGACAGACGGAAAGGGTGACAGACGGAAAGGGAGACAGACGGAAAGGGAGACAGACGGAAAGGGAGACAGACGGAAAGGGAGACAGACGGAAAGGGAGACAGACGGAAAGGGAGACAGAAGAAAATGGGGAGGGAAGGAAAGGGAGAGAGAAGGAAAGGGAGACAGAAGGAAAGGGAGACAGAAGGAAAGGGAGAGAAAGGGAGACAGAAGGAAAGGGAGACAGACGGAAAGGGAGACAGAAGGAAAGGGAGACAGACGGAAAGGGAGACAGAAGGAAAGGGAGACAGACGGAAAGGGAGACAGACGGAAAGGGAGACAGACGGAAAGGGAGACAGACGGAAAGGGGGAGAGAAGGAAAGGGAGAGAGAAGGAAAGGGAGAGAGAAGGAAAGGGGAACAGAAGGAAAGGGAGACAGAAGGAAAGGGAGACAGACGGAAAGGGAGACAGACGGAAAGGGAGACAGACGGAAAGGGAGAGAAAGGGAGACAGACGGAAAGGGAGAGAAAGGGAGACAGACGGAAAGGGAGAGAAAGGGAGACAGAAGGAAAGGGAGAGAAAGGGAGACAGAAGGAAAGGGAGAGAAAGGGAGAGAAGGAAAGGGGGAGAGAAGGAAAGGGGGAGAGAAGGAAAGGGGGAGAGAAAGGGAGAGAGAAGGAAAGGGGGAGAGAAAGGAGAGAAAGGAGAGAGAAGGAAAGGAGAGAAAAGGAAAGAGAGAGAAGGAAGGAAAGGAGAGAGAAGGAAAGGGAGAGAGAAGGAAAGGGAGAGAGAAGGAAAGGGAGAGAAGGAAAGGGAGAGAGAAGGAAAGGGAGAGAAGGAAAGGGGGAGAGAAAGGGAGAGAGAAGGAAAGGGAGACAGAAGGAAAGGGAGAGAAAGGGTGACAGACGGAAAGGGAGAGAGAAGGAAAGGGAGACAGAAGAAAATGGGGAGAGAAGGAAAGGGAGAGAAAGGGAGACAGACGGAAAGGGAGAGAGAAGGAAAGGGAGACAGAAGGAAAGGGAGACAGAAGGAAAGGGAGAGAGAAGGAAAGGGAGAGAGAAGGAAAGGGAGAGAGAAGGAAAGGGAGAGAGAAGGAAAGGGAGACAGAAGGAAAGGGAGACAGAAGGAAAGGGAGACAGAAGGAAAGGGAGACAGAAGGAAAGGGAGACAAAAGGAAAGGGAGAGAGATTGAAAGGGAGACAGAAGGAAAGGGAGACAGAAGGATAGGGAGACAGAAGGAAAGGGAGACAGAAGGAAAGGGAGACAGAAGGAAAGGGAGACAGAAGGAAAGGGAGAGAAAGGGAGAGAGAAGGAAAGGGCGAGAAAGGGAGAGAGAAGGAAAGGGGGAGAGAAGGAAAGAGAGAAGGAAAGGGAGAAACAGAAGGAAAGGGAGAGAAAGGGAGAGAGAAGGAAAGGGAGAGAAAGGGAGAGACAAGGAAAGGGAGAGAAAGGGAGAGACAAGGAAAGGGAGAGAAAGGGAGAGACAAGGAAAGGGAGCAAAAGGGAGACAGAAGGAAAGGGAGACAGAAGGAAAGGGAGAGACAGAAGGAAAGGGAGAGAAAGGGAGAGACAAGGAAATGGAGACAGAAGGAAAGGGAGAGAAAGGGAAAGGGAGAGAAAGGGAGAGAGAAGGAAAGGGAGAGAGAAGGGGAGAGAGAAGAAAAGGGAGAAAAAGGGAGAGAGAAGGAAAGGGGGAGAGAAGGAAAGGGAGAGAAGGAAAGGGAGAGAAGGAAAGGGAGAGAAGGAAAGGGAGAGAAGGAAAGGGAGAGAAAGGGAGAGAAGGAAAGGGAGAGAAGGAAAGGGAAAGAAGGGGAGAGAGGGAAAGGGAGAGAAGGGGAGAGAAGGAAAGGGAGAGAAAGGGAGAGAGAAAGGGAGAGAGAAGGAAATGGAGAGAAAGGGAGAGAGAAGGAAATGGAGAGAAAGGGAGAGAGAAGGAAAGAGAGAGAGAAGCAAAGAGAGAGAAGCAAAGAGAGAGAGAAGCAAAGAGAGAGAGAAGCAAAGAGAGAGAGAAGCAAAGAGAGAGAGAAGCAAAGAGAGAGAGAAGGAAAGGGAGAGAAAGGGTGACAGACGGAAAGGGTGACAGACGGAAAGGGAGACAGACGGAAAGGGAGACAGACGGAAAGGGAGACAGAAGGAAAGGGAGACAGAAGGAAAGGGAGACAGAAGGAAAGGGAGAGAAAGGGAGAGAAAGGGAGACAGAAGGAAAGGGAGACAGACGGAAAGGGAGACAGACGGAAAGGGAGACAGACGGAAAGGGAGACAGACGGAAAGGGAGACAGACGGAAAGGGAGACAGACGGAAATGGGGAGAGAAGGAAAGGGAGAGAGAAGGAAAGGGAGAGAGAAGGAAAGGGGAACAGAAGGAAAGGGAGACAGAAGGAAAGGGAGACAGAAGGAAAGGGAGACAGAAGGAAAGGGAGACAGACGGAAAGGGAGACAGACGGAAAGGGAGACAGACGGAAAGGGAGAGAAAGGGAGACAGACGGAAAGGGAGAGAAAGGGAGACAGACGGAAAGGGAGAGAAAGGGAGACAGACGGAAAGGGAGAGAAAGGGAGACAGAAGGAAAGGGAGAGAAAGGGAGACAGAAGGAAAGGGAGAGAAAGGGAGAGAAGGAAAGGGGGAGAGAAGGAAAGGGGGAGAGAAGGAAAGGGGGAGAGAAAGGAGAGAGAAGGAAAGGGGGAGAGAAAGGGAGAGAAAGGGAGAGAGAAGGAAAGGGAGAGAAAAGGAAAGAGAGAGAAGGAAGGAAAGGGAGAGAGAAGGAAAGGGAGAGAGAAGGAAAGGGAGAGAGAAGGAAAGGGAGAGAAGGAAAGGGGGAGAGAAAGGGAGAGAGAAGGAAAGGGAGACAGAAGGAAAGGAGAGAAAGGGTGACAGACGGAAAGGGAGAGAGAAGGAAAGGAGACAGAAGAAAATGGGGAGAGAAGGAAAGGGAGAGAAAGGAGACAGACGGAAAGGAGAGAGAAGGAAAGGGAGACAGAAGGAAAGGAGACAGAAGGAAAGGGAGAGAGAAGGAAAGGGAGAGAGAAGGAAAGGGAGAGAGAAGGAAAGGGAGAGAGAAGGAAAGGGAGACAGAAGGAAAGGGAGACAGAAGGAAAGGGAGACAGAAGGAAAGGAAGACAGAAGGAAAGGAGACAGAAGGAAAGGAGACAGAAGGAAAGGGAGACAAAAGGAAAGGGAGAGAGATTGAAAGGGAGACAGAAGGAAAGGGAGACAGAAGGATAGGGAGACAGAAGGAAAGGGAGACAGAAGGAAAGGGAGACAGAAGGATAAAGAGGAAAAGAGATTAAGCATCAACATTCCACAATAACGATCAAACACAGCAAATACAATGCTGTCAGTCAGAGAAAGAGAGACGGATGGAGAGAAGAGCTGGATGGTTGATAGTCTAAATAACTGTGGGCCTGGAGGAGAGATGAAGACAAGAAAGATGGATAAATAATCAATATTCCACATAACCATTACAAGGTGATAAAGCAACATAATGTAGAGCCACCTGTATTACTTGTTTTGGTGTCTGATACTTTGTAATGACATAGCTGGGAGCAGTACCAGGAAAAATAACTCACAGAGGGAACGAGAGAGAGAGAGAGAGAGAGAGCGAGAGAGAGAGAACGAGAGAGAACGAGAGAGCGAGAACGAGAGAGAACGAACGAGAGAGAGAGAACGAGAGAGAGACTTTGACTTTTGATCTTTCTTTATTGAAACATTCTCAATTCATTTAAAACTCACCCCCCCACTCCTAAAATAAAAATATATCCTGTACAAATCACCATACACAAAAAACCTCTCCTACAACCGTATATCCAAAACATCTTCCCCAGCAATACAGACAGCCCCCCCAACACACCATATCTCCTCAAACATCTCCACACATTTGATCATTTTATAGAACTCAAACTCAACCCTAAGGCGCGCAGAGACCATCCCATTCAACAGTAGTAAAGGGTCTGTTATCCCCCACCTTGACCCTGTTCCTCCTTGTTAGCCAAATAGCTAACTTTGCCTGAGCAAACAGAAAATTCAACAAAACACATTTTTCTTTCTCCTTACTCGAATACCTGTATCCCATTATAAACATCCCAACAGCAAAACCACCCCCAACCTGTCACACAGACATTCCAACAGAGACATTAATGGCATTAACCTGGTGCACACAGAAAACACATGAATTACAGTTTCTTTCATTTGACAGAAAGGACACCCCTGCCCAATTCCCGGATCAACCCGTGCCAACCAGCTGTTAGTGGCCAGGGCTCCATGAAGAACCCTCCACTGGAGGTCCCCTGACCTCTTTGGTACTGGGGGTTTGTAGAGCGCCCTTCATCTAAAACCCACCATACTCTCCACCCCACATACCCCCTGCCACTGATGTGCCTTCACTCCTGTTAGGCTTCTAATGCTCCTAACCTTAACGCAGAGGTTGTAGAGGGCTTTACCTCCCACCCTCAAACTCCCCAGGCTCGGAGTGTTAAAATCTAACAAGTCCTCCAGACCCCTTGCCAGTCTCCAGTCTCTGCCGTCACCTGCAGTGGCGGGAACATTGGTGGCCCCTCTCCCTTTGGCCTCTCAAACACCCCCTTACCGGCTCAGACAGTGCCTCCTGGACCTCCTCCAGGAATCTCTCCAGCAGCCTAAGAGACGTTATTCCTGTTTGTTGCGCCAAGACCTCCGGGGTTTCCACCCCTCCTCTCCCAGCAGTCTCAGGTCACCCAGCCTTTGTAAAACCCCCTGCCATCAGTTGCCACTGCAGGGTGGCCGACTGAACCGATCTCAAAAGGATGGCTGGGTTGTGGAAGATAGGCTCCTCCCACACCCATTGCCCAGGCTCCACACCCCTTCTCGTGTGGGCCTTAGCAGCTGCCAGGCCCTCAGCACCGCAGAGTAAAACTCTGAGAGACCTGCTGTACTCAGCCTCTCCAGCTTCATAAGGAACAGCTGCCGGTCCAACCCTAATCCGCCAGCTCTCCTCAGCAGCGCATGCTGGTTCCTCCAGCCAACATCAGTGTGGTACAGCAGTCTCTGCACCGCCTTTAGTCGGAAAGCAGCCATCCTGCTCTCCAGTTCCACCAGGCCCTGTCCTCCTTCGTGGACGGTCATGTACAAAACTGCTGCCTTCAGCCAGTGATGTCCCGACCAAAAAGAAGTCCACCAGCTTGCGTTGCAGGTCTGCAAGCAGACCGCGGGGGTTGAGGACAGCCAGTTTATGCCACAAGGAAGATGCCACCAGGTTGTTGATTATCAGCACCTCCTCTATATGACACTTGGGACAGGAGCCACCTCCACCTGGCCAGTCTTGACACCACTGCCTGTGACAGCCCCTCCCAGTTCTTGCTGACCCACCTCTCCGAGCCCAGGTACACCCCCAACACTTTAAGCCCTTCACAACCCCACTGCAAACCCCTGGAAGCAGAGGAGGAGCCCTATCCCCCATGCCCCACATAACAGAGCTTTGCTCTTTCCCCAGTTTACCTTAGCTGATGAAGCTCCCTCGTACACCTTCAGACTGGTCTCTAGTTCCTGCATATCTTGCCCATCCCTGACCATCACAGAAACATCATCTGCATATGCTGAGACTGCTATTCCTGTCACCACATCCATGCCTGTCCAGCACACTCCCGCAGTCTCCTGCGTAGCAGTCCTAAAAAGGCTCAATGGCTGTGTACAGCTGCCCAGATAGAGGGCATCCTTGTCTAATGCCCCGTCTCACCCAGACTGGCCTACTGAGCCCCCCTCCCACCTTAACCATACATGATGCCCCAGCATACAACAGCTTCACACAGGTCACAAAACTCTTCCCAAACCCAAACACAGACATCACATTAAACAGATACTCATGATCCACTCTATCAAAAGCCTTCTCTTGATCTAAAGAGACCAGTCCAAAGTTCACATTAGAACCTCTCGACAAGTCCAACATGTCCCTAATCAAGAACAAGTTGTCCGTGATTGAGCGTCCCGGTACACAATATGTCTGGTCCTTGTGTATTATAGAGTCCAGATGGGACTTCAGTCTGTTAGAGAGGACCTTGGCAAAAATCTTGTAGTCCGCACAGAGTAATGCCACAGGCCTCCAGTTCTTAAGTTCACACAAGTCCCCTTTTTTGGGCAGGAGAGTCAGAGCGCCCGACGGCAGCTCATCGGCAACTCTCCTACCCCCGACGCATTCACGCAACACGCAAAAGAAATCCTGTCCAATTGTTCCCCAGAATTTTTGTAAAATTCCACTGGAAGTCCATCGACCCCGGGTGCACGACCGGGGACATCTGGGTTACTGCCTCTGCCAGTTCATGTGACAACAGAGGAATGTCCATTTCATCCTCTGTGCCCGAGAGAGCGTAGGGAGTCCTGCGAACAAGACCTGAGCACACATAGGATCACACATTTCTGCCCTATACAATTCAGTATAAAACTCCACAGTCCGCTCCCGCATCTCCCCCACCACAGAGGTCACCCGCCCATCAGACAGCCGTAGACAATGCATACCCTTGGCTTCACTGCTCTGTCTTTCCAAACCAAAGAAGAAGGAGCTGGGAGCATCCATCTCCTTGAGCATGGAGAACCTAGCTCTTACAAGTGCTCCTTTGCTTTAACCTGGAAAAAACTGCCCAGGTCCCTACGTAATTCGGCTAAGTTAGCCTGGAGGCCTACATTGCCTTGCCCCACCATCTCTACCTCCATCTCACTAATACACCGCTCTAGTTCCCCAATACTCTCCTAGCCTCTGAGGATGAGAGAGATGTGTACTGTTGACAGAAAAGCCGAATTTGCACTTTCCCCACATCCCACCATTGACTCAGAGACTCATACTCCTCTCTTCGCTGCCCCCATCTTTCCCAAAAAGTCTGGAAACCTGAGCAAAAAGTGGCATCTTGTAAGAGCTTTACATTGAACTTCCGATAAGATGCCTGCCGGGGCCCTGGTGAAATAGACAGCCGAGCCATGGTTATGTGGTGATCCGAAACCCCACTGGGAGAATGGTAGCACCCAGCAGCCTATTGCTCTGATTCCTGGACATGTAAAAACGATCAAGTCGAGCTGCACTCACCCTAGCCCCAAAACCTTCACCCACGTATACTGTCTTGTGTTTGGATGTTTAGTTCTCCAAACATCCACTAGGTCAAACTGATTAAAGATGTCCCTTAACACTCCCACTGACACTGAATGAGGCTCTTCCCCATTTCTGTCTTTTGTAAAATCCATTGTACAGTTCCAGTCACCTCCGATCACCAGCGTCTCCTCAGGCGCTACTTGTGAGAGTTCCTGTCTAAGACTCCCAAATAGAACCCCTCTTTCTCTCCCTGTGTTAGGCGCATACACATTTATAAAGACAAAACACATGTTGTTAATTTCTGCTTTAACAACAAGCAACCTACCCCTACACACCTCCTTTGAGGAGCAAATTTTTACAGCCAGACCCGGTGCAAAAAGGACTGCCACCCCTGCACTAAGATTTGTCCCATGGCTCAACACACTTGCCCCTTTCCACCAGAGGCCCCAATAAACTTCATTCACCACATCACTATGCGTCTCCTGCAGAAACAACACCTGTACTTTTTTTTGTTTTACATATTCACCCAACACACTCCTCTTTCCCGCATCTCTGGCGCCATTTATATTGAGCGAGCCTACCCGAAGAGTCTCCATAAGAAGTGGGAGAAAAGCCAGCAGAGAAATAGACCAATAGCAAAGCTCAAAAAGCCCCAGTGTCAGTAAGAAATTAAACATTTAAACAGTGTCTGAAGGTAAACCTTTACGCACTGTTGTGACCCACTTCCTCAACCTAAACCGTTTCCTGGGTGAGAGGACACCATGCCCTCATTTCTCATAGCATGTTGTACTGATCTTACAAACTTTCTAGGATCAGGAAAAAAAGCCTCAAGATTAACTTTTTCCCCTTAGTCTCATTCAGGAACCTTGTCAGTTCTCTCAACGTGTACTTAGACCCCTCTGGTTGACTGGCTGTCAGCCCGGGCCAATTGAAGAGGAGTCTGAAAAAAATAACTCCTCATCCTCTTCCTCAGACTCACTTTCCTCCTCTTTCTATCTCCCACCCTGACCACCTGCCCTTTCTCTCTGGTTAGAGCCTCACCCACAGCAACAGGCAACATTTCCATGGTGCCTTTGTCCACACCCTTTTCCTTTTCCTCTTGACACCCTCCTCCTCCCCCTAATCTCTTACACTTCCCCACTATACTCTCCTCATCCACTAGAATAACCTGACTAGACGCAGTATCATCTGCACCACCCTCCATAGCATGACTAGGGCCAGCCTCAGCTACACCACCCTCCATAGCATGACTAGGGCCAGCCTCAGCTACACCACCCTCCATAGCATGACTAGGGCCAGCCTCAGCTACACCACCCTCCATAGCATGACTAGGGCCAGCCTCAGCTACACCACCCTCCATAGCATGACTAGGCCCAGCATCATCTGCACCACCCTCCATAGCATGACTAGGCCCAGCATCATCTGCACCACCCTCCATAGCATGTCTAGGCCCAGCCTCAGCTACCCCACCATCTCTAGCCTGACTAGACCCAGCCTCTGCTTCTCCACCATCTCTAGCCTGACTAGACCCAGCCTCCACTACCCTACCATCTCTAGCCTGACTAGGCCCAGCCTCATCTACACCACCATCTCTAGACTGACTAGGCCCAGCCTCTGCTGTCTGCATCTCCTTACCCCCTGCATTTTGACCTCGATTTCCCCCACTTGCGCTAGTACCCTCATTTTGTCTATGGCCTTTATGTGGGCACGCAAAGCTCTTGTGCCCCAAATCCCCACATTCAAAACACCGTAGACTATCTGTGCTGGCAAAACCTGCATAGAGCCCCTCCCCATGCCTCACTTTGAAATGCACCTGTTGCTCATTATTGTTGAGAAACATAAACACTTGCCTCCTGAACGAAACAACGTGCTTAACGGCATCTGCCTGAAAACCTGCTGACAGTACACGGAAACCGCTAGCAAACTTACCAAAACGACTCAGCTCTTTCCTAATTTGATCATCCGTAATAAACGGAGGCAAATTTGCCACTACAACTCTTGTTGAAGGGGTAGAGAGAGGTGAAATTGACACAAACACATCCCTTACAAATATTCCGCTAGCAATTAGCCTACCGACCAAATTAGCCCTTTTCATGAACACAACCACCGCTTTGTTCATTCTAGAAGCAGAATGTATAAACTCAGCTCCTACCTGTTCACCGACCGCGAGCAGAACCTCCTCCACCTTAACTCCGTTCTCAGGAACACACCTGAATCCATGCTGTATCGACAGCGTCTCCTCCGCGCTAGGCTGAGAAGCCATTGTGCACACAACACCTTCCAACCCCCAGGAAAGTTACTCTGTCCTCTTCCACCCTAACTTTGAAAAAAAAAACTTTGGATACGCTAAAACAAATATTGCATTAACCCTCCACCATAGAAAATAACATGTAAAGAAAAGAATCAAGAAAGTTAGTTAGGATAGAGCTCTCCACACCAAACACCCAAACTCCAAAAACACCCAGCATGCACCGAGAGAGAGAACGAGAGAGAGAGAGACAGAACGAGAGAGAGTGAGAGAGAGAACGAGAGAGAGAGAACGAGAGAGAGACAGAACGAGAGAGAACGAGAGAGAGAGACAGAACGAGAGAGAGAGAACGAGAGAGAGAGAGACAGAACGAGAGAGAGAGAACGAGAGAGAGAGACAGAACGAGAGAGAGAAGAGAGAGAGAGACAGAACGAGAGAGAGAGAACAGAACGAGAGGAGAGAAAGAGAGAGAGAGAGAACGAGAGAAGGAGAGAGAGAGACAGAACGAGAGAGAGAGAGACAGAACGAGAGAGAGACGAGAGAGACAGAACGA